>NC_056736.1:580566339-580568839 GCF_019279795.1 Protopterus annectens | reverse complement strand
TACTTTTAGGACAGAGTCCCCAGCTACTTGAGTCCTGGGTGGCCCTACGGAATGACATTCCTGAGCACCATAGAACCAAAAGATGCTAGTCCCCTGGAGGCCAAATCCAATTTGCAATGAGTGATAAAAGTATGAGGTCTTGCCCAAGTGGCTGCTCCACAGATATCATCCATAGAGGTTCTGGAATGAAAAGCCACTGAAGTAGCCATCGATCTAGTAGAGTGAGCTTTTATTCTGGAAGGTAAAGACACTTTGTTCTGGTGGTAGATAAAGGTAATGGCGTTTCTGAGCCAAGAAGATAGTCATTTTGAAGACAGGCCTACCCAATCTGGGCCCTGCAAAGGCCACAAACAACTGATCCGTTTTTCTGAAAGATTTAGTTCTGTCCAAATAGAAACGAAGTTGCCTATGAACATCGAGGGTATGCAACAGATATTCCCCTCTATTTGAATGATGAGGGAAGAAAACCAGTAGGTCAACAGATTGATTAATGGAAAACCCAGAAATTACCTTGGGCAAAAAGGAGGGGTCAGTACGTTGGGACACTCTTTCCCTATGAAAAATCAATTAAGATCTCTTGACACTGAAGGCCTGCAACTCAGATACTCTTCTCATTGAGGTAAGAGTTTTTCAAGAAAAAAAATTCATATCACGTGAGTTAGAAGGCTCAAAAGGAGGACTTATTAAAGAATGAAGCACCAATGTCAAGTCCCAAGGCTCTACAGGAGGCTTGACAGGAGGTTTAACGTGCAATACTCCCTTCACGAAGGTTTTGCACAGTCGATGTGACAAAACAGAAGAATTGTCAATTCCATTGTGAAAATCTGCAACAGCCGCTAGATGCACAGTAATTGTCGATGCTGAAGCTCCTGCGTGTAATAAGGTAGTCGGGTATTGTAGGATCTTCTGAACAGGAATGAAAAAAGGGTCTACGTTATGATCTTTGGCCCATGTACAGAACCTAGCCCACTTACTAGAATAAAGTTTCCTGGTGGAAGGTTTGTGTGAAGCCAAAAGAATCTCGTGAACAGGAGATGAAATATCAGGTAGCCTGGCAATCATCAGAATTGGAGAAATCAAGCTGTGAGCTTGAGGCTGTGGAGATTGGAGTGAATCAAGTCCCTAAGGATGAGACAGCAGACCTTGGAATTGATCCCGGATCCACGGGCTGTGAATCGGATGAGGCCATAGGAAAAGGAACCAGATGTGATGAGGCCAATAAGGAACAATGAGGATCACTCTGCTTATCAACCTTTGAGGTTTCTGGAGGAATTTCGGGATGACAGAAAATGGGGGAAAGGCATACAACAGATCCGGGGGCCAATCGTGGGTCAGAGCATCCCTCGGTCACTCCCCCTGAGAAGGGATCAGGGCAAAGCAGCTTCTGCATTTGTTGTTTAGGGAAGAAGCAAACAGGTCGCAGCAAGGCCTGCCCCAACGGCGGAAGATCTGATCTGCTATTATAGGACTGAGGGACCACTCGTGAGGCATCAGAATGTTCCAGCTCAGGCTGTCCGTAATAAGATTGGGACTCCCGGGAATGTGCGTTGCTATGAGAAAGTGGTTTGGAAGCCATCGCCCAGTGCCAAATCCTCATGGCCTCCCGACACAGGGCGTAAGACCTGGTTCCACCTTGTTTGTTGATGTACCAGACTACTGACATGTTGTCCGATTGAATTGCAATGGTCCTGGAAGGAAGGGATGTGTGGAACGCTTGCAATGCTAAGTGAACTGCCCTCAATTCCAGGACATTTATGTGCAAATTGGCCTCCATGGAGGACCAGGTGCCTTGGACGGTCTTTCCCTGGAAATGCCCTCCCACCCTAACAGGGAAGCGTCCGTGCTCACCGTGACCCTGGGCTGGAGAAGGCAGAACTGTCGACACCAAAGATTTGACTCTGGCTTCATCCACCAAAGCATTTTTTTCTTCCAAAGGTTTATAAGGAGTATCCATGTGGTCAAGTGGGTGGGTTAAGATCGACCACTGTGATAAAAAGGAGCCACTGTACTAGTCTCATGTGCAACCTCATCTGTGGAACTAAGATAATGGTTGCTGCCATAGATCCCAATAGTTGTAGTACAAGGCATGCTGGTACAAATGTCTGTGGAAGAAGGACTTGAATCTAGCTTCTTATTTTTGAGAGCCTGTAAGGAGGAAGGGAAGCTTGACAGGATGTTGTGTCGAAGATCGCTCCAATGAATTCCAGTGCTCTTGTTGGAGACATTTGTGACTTGTCCATGTTGATCATGATACCTAAAGCGAAGAGCAAGGCCTTCAGTGTAAGAAAAACTGAGAATGAGAAGATTCCTGGTCGTGGCGGTAAGGAGCCAATCGTCTAAATATGTAAACAAATGGAATCTTTGTAGTTGGAGATGAGCTACTACGACTGCCATACATTTGGTGAACACTCTGGGGGCTGTCAAGAGACCAAAGGGCAATACCCTAAACAGATAGTGAATGGCTCCCAGCCAGGAGCGGAGAAATTTCTGGGAGCATTTG
>NC_056736.1:580461339-580558839 GCF_019279795.1 Protopterus annectens | reverse complement strand
CGTATCCACACTGCTGCTTCAAACACGTACACCATAAACTAGCACAGCACGTATCCACACTGCTGCTTCAAACACGTACACCATAAACTAGCACAGCACGTATCCACACTGCTGCTTCAAACACGTATACCATAAACAAGCACAGCACGTATCCACACTGCTGCTTCAAACACGTACACCATAAACTAGCACAGCACGTATCCACACTGCTGCTTCAAACACGCACACCATAAACTAGCACAGCACGTATCCACACTGCTGCTTCAAACACAAATACCATAAACTACCACAACAGCATGCATCCTCAATGCTGCTTCAAACACAAATAGCAGAAATTACCACAACAGCAAGTATCCTCACGGCTGCTTCAAACACACATACCAGAAACTACCACAACAGCAAGTATCCTCAATGCTGCTTCAAACACACATACCAGAAACTACCACAACAGCAGGTATCCTCACTGCTGCTTCAAAAATACATACCATAAACTACCACAACAGCAAATATCCTCACTGCTGCTTCAAACACACATACCATAAACTACCACAACAGCAAATATCCTCACTGCTGCTTCAAACACACATACCATACACTACCACAAGTACACTCACTGCTGCTTCAAACACACCTACCATAAACTACCACAACAGCATGTACCCTCACTGCTGCTTCAAACACACATACCATAAACTACCACAACAGCAAATATCCTCACTGCTGCTTCAAACACGTATACCATAAACTAGCACAGCACGTATCCACACTGCTGCTTCAAACACATACACCATAAACTAGCACAGCACGTATCCACACTGCTGCTTCAAACACGCATACCATAAACTAGCACAGCACGTATCCACACTGCTGCTTCAAACACGCACACCATAAACTAGCACAGCACGTATCCACACTGCTGCTTCAAACACAAATACCATAAACTACCACAACAGCATGCATCCTCAATGCTGCTTCAAACACAAATAGCAGAAATTACCACAACAGCAAGTATCCTCACGGCTGCTTCAAACACACATACCAGAAACTACCACAACAGCAAGTATCCTCACTGCTGCTTCAAACACACATACCAGAAACTACCACAACAGCACGCATCCTCACTGCTGCTTCAAAAATACATACCATAAACTACCACAACAGCAAATATCCTCACTGCTGCTTCAAACACACCTACCATAAACTACCACAACAGCATGTACCCTCACTGCTGCTTCAAACACACATACCATAAACTACCACAACAGCAAATATCCTCACTGCTGCTTCAAAAATATATACCATAAACTACCACAACAGCACGTATCCTCACTGCTGCTTCAAATACACATACCATAAACTACCACAACAGCATGTATCCTCACTGCTGCTTCAAACACACATACCATAAACTACCACAAGTACACTCACTGCTGCTTCAAATACACATACCATAAACTACCACAACAGCACATATCCTCACTGCTGCTTCAAACACACAAGAATAGTTGTGTAAAATCTTACCATAACCATAGATGTTCCCTTCCATGTTGCAGTATTCTAGTTGTGGGATTTCTTGCCCTCAGGCAACTCGTATGTCGGGCTCCTATTCAAAAGTTTCAGCTTGGCTGTTGCAGTGTGTGTTGGACGTCACACGTAATGCCATAAACCAGGGGCCTTAAATGTGACGTCTGCATGCACAATCTTCAGAACTTGAACACTAGGCAGAGAATAAGGCCCAGCAGGAGGAATGCCGGTGGTATTCAGGTATGTGATCTGGTGTCCTACTGCAGTATGTGTAGGCCAGGTAAAGAAAAATAACTTGGGGGAACTGGTGGGTGGGAAGGAATACTGCAACATGGAAGAGAAGGACATCTATGGTTATGGCAAGATTTTACACAACTATTCCATGTCCTTCTATTCCTAAGTTGCAGTATTCTAGTTGTGGGAACGTACCACAGCTTATGCGGATGAGTGGGTGGTGGTAGTTGAGGAGTCTACAAATCCCTGCAGGATCCTGGCAGATCCTGTCCGAGCTCTGGAAACTTGGTCAAGTTTGTAATGTTAGGTGAAAGTGTAGATAGTGGCCCATGCGGCTGCTTCCATAATGGATGCCGTGTCTAGACCTTTCATGAAGGCCCTGGAAGCAGCCACAGTTCTAGTGGAATGGGCCTTTACTCCCACTGGAGGATCCTTTCCATGGTGGGAGTAACAGATGCAAAATAGTTTTCCTGATCCAGCATGCGATGGTTTGCTTGGAGACTGCCTTGCCCAGGGCTCTGGGCTGAAAGGAGACAAAGAGCTGGTTAGTTTTTCTAATGGTTTTGGTTTTATCCGGGTAGAACCTTGGTTGCCTGTGCACGTCCAAGGAGTGCAGAATCCTCTCCCCTTCATTAGTGAGGGAGGGAAAGAAAGTGGGTAGATGGATAAATTGGTTTAGAGACGAGTCATTGACCACCTTGGGCATAAAGGGGGCCTGGTTCTCAGGGTTAGTCTGTCTCTGTGGAAGATGGTGTAGGGGGGGGCAGGCCATTAAGGCCTACAACTCTGACACCCTTCTGGCTGAAGTGACAGCCACCAGAAGGACCGTCTTCCTGTAGGGAAGAGGACTCAGCCGGTTTAAAAGGATGCTGGATTAGTTTCTCTAAAATGTAGTGAAGGTCCCAGGGCGGAGAGATAGGTTTTTTTGGTGGTTTCATGTGTAAGACTCCTTTAAGGAAGAGCTTTACGTTGACCCTGGCTAACAGGGGGGGGGGTTCAAGGGGCAGGCAGGCTGATATAGCAGAAAGGTGTACTTTTACAGGGGAATAAGAGAGTCCACTTTTAATCAATTGACACATATAAGACAGAAAGTACAGTTTTGTACCTACCATAAATGTAGATGTTCGAGTGCTAATACAGCTGCAGTCATAACAGATGGGTTCTCCTGCCGTCAGGCGGGTCCTCGGTCGGCCGAATTCCAAAGTCTAGGTCCGGCGTCGGTTGTCGTCGCTTCTTCCCGGACGTCAGTGCGACAAGGGTATAAAGGAACCAGCCGACACCATTTTCTTCAGTTTTTCTTGCCCCAGATGTCAGGTGCCCCCAGAAGGAAGGCAATAATAAAACTGTGTGATAATGCAGTGCTATATAATTAAAATACAGTAGTTGCAAGCAAATACATCATAAATGAAAACCGCAATCAAGTTGTATGAGGATGTGTTAGCCTATATGCCTGTCCCAAGAGGGGAAGGAGGGAGGGAAACCTGGACTGCAGCTGTATTAGCACTCGAACATCTACATTTATGGTAGGTACAAAACTGTACTATGTTCATCGTACATACAGCTGCAGTCATAACAGACGGGTAGAATCCCAAAGCTAAGAAAGGGGTGGTAGGCACTAGTTGGAACTAGGAGGAGCCAAAATGCCCTGCAAGACTGCAGTGGCAAAGCCTGCTCTAGATTTGGAGTATAATGGTAGGTTGTAGTGCTTGGAGAAGGTATGCACAGAACTCCAAGTGGCTGCTTCCAAAATATCCTTGGTAGGAACTCCTCTGAGGAAGGCTGCAGAGGTGGCTGTGGCCCTGGTGGAATGAGTTCTAATGCCTGTAGGAACAGTTTTGCCATGAAAGGAATAGCAAAAGCGTATGCAGTGGGCTATCCATTTTGAGATTGTCTGTTTGGAAATTGGTTTCCTTGAGCTCCTACCGCATAGGCCACAAAGAGCTGTTCTGATTTTCTGAAAGGCTTTGTTCTGTCCAAATAATAACGCAGCTGTCTGTGGATGTCCAAGGAATGTAGTAATCTCTCCCTTTGTTTTGAGGATTAGGATAAAAGTAGGTAAATGTATGGCCTGATTTAAAGCTACCCTGGATACCACTTTAGGCATAAAGGACGGGTTGGTTCGTAAGGAAACTCTGTCCTGATGGAAGATGATAAAAGGCTGGACAGCCATGAGAGCCTGTAGTTCTGAAACTCTACGAGCTGAGGTGATAGCCAGAAGGAAAGCTGTTTTCCAGGACAAATATTGCAAATCTGATGAGGCAGCTGGCTCAAAAGGAGGCAAGGTCAATTTTTCCAGAAAGAAATTAAGATCCCAAGCAGGTATTGGTTGCTTCCTTGGAGGCCTTAAATTCTTAGCCCCTCTGAGGAACTGTCTTAAGAGAGGGTGAGAGAATAAAGGTGGATCAGTGTTGTATTCTGCAGAAATGGCTGAGGCATGTATTTTGATGGAGGAGAAAGAAAGCCCACTGCTTAGCAGTTCAGCCAAATATTGTAGTATTTGAGGTAAATTCAGTTTTCCAGGATCCTGGCCCTTTTTCTCATTCCAGACACAAAACGCTTTCCATTTTGCGGAGTAAGCTTTTCTAGTTGATGGCCTTCTGGCCTCCAAAATAACATCCTGCACCTCCTTGGAGAGTAGGGCCTGTTGAGATGCTAAGGAATCTTCCATGCGGCTAGATTGAGTGTTTTTTAGCTGGCTGTGAAGAGTTTTGAAACTGTGCTGAGTCAGAAGAAGAGGCATTAGAGGCAGGGTCCATGGTGGGGAATGCGTCAGGCTCCTCAGAAGTGGGTACCAGTGTTGCCTTGGCCAGTCCGGAGCAATGAGAATCATCTTTGGTCTGTCTGCTTTGGTCTTTAATAGAACTTTGGGCAACAGAGGAAGAGGAGGGAAGGCATAAACTGTCATTGATGTCCAACTGAAAGAAACAGCGTCCACTCTCCAGGCCTTTGGATGGAAGATCCTTGAGCAGAATTTTATCAATTGATGATTCTTGTGGGAGGCAAAGAGATCTATGTCTGGCCTTCCCCATTCTTGGATTATTTCTGTAAAAACTTTTGGATGCAATTTCCATTCGTGTGGATCTGTCATATTCCTGCTTAGGTTGTCTGCCAGCGTGTTTTCCTTGCCTGGCAAGTACTGTGCTTGTAGATCCATTTGTAAGTCCATGGCCATGTTCCAAAGTGACATGGCCAGTCTGCATAGGGGTAAGAATGTGTTCCTCCCTGTTTGTTTATGTACCACATGACTGTGGTGTTGTCCGTTCTTATCAATAATTGACCTGGTTGTAGAAGGTCCTTGAAAGCTTTCATAGCATTTATTACTGCTAGCATTTCTTTTTGATTGATGTGAAGGTGCTTTTCTTTTTGGGACCATTTGCCCTGAATGCACCGATCTGTCATGTGCGCCCCCCAGGCGTAGTCCGAGGCGTCTGTTGTGATGACTTGATTTGCTTGAGGCTTGCGGAATGGAAAACCTGTGTTTGCTTGACATGCTTGAGCCCACCACAGAAATTCCTTTTGCAGACATGGAATTAGTGGTATTATTGTTTCCAAACTGTGGCTGTGTTGAGACCATATGTTTTTTAGGTACCATTGTAGTTTCCTCATATGCAGCTTTGTACATGGGATTAGTAAGATGCAAGATGCCATGAATCCCAGAGCCTGCAGGATTTTCCTTGCAGTTAGCCTGGTGCAATTTGCTAGTGTTCTGAAGTATTGTATTAGTTGCCCCTGCTTCTCTGGCGTGAGGTAAGCCATCTGGGTGTTTGTGTCCAAATTGGCACCCAGGAAAATTATCTTCCGAGAGGGTATTAGCCTTGATTTCTTTTTGTTGACTGTGTATCCCAGAGATTTCAATAACATTATTACATAAGCCAGATGTTTCAGAAGAATGTGCTTGCTGTCCGCTTGGATCAGGCAGTCGTCCAAATAGGGATATATTTGTATCCCTTGAAGTCTGCAGTAGGCAATTACTGATGCCAGGCATTTCGTGAATACTCTGGGCGCAGCAGTAGATAAGCCAAAGGGCAATGCAGAGAATTGATAACGGGTTGAACCTGCAAGAAATCTGAGGTACCTTCTGCAATTTTGTCTGATTGGGACATGCAGGTATGCCTCCTTGAGGTCCAATGTTACCAGCCAAGACTCCTTGCCCAGCATGGGAAGAAGTTGCTGTAGAGTGAGCATCTTGAATTTTGGTACAAGTAGAAATGTGTTTAGGATGGATAGATCCAAAATAGGTCTCCAATCTTTTCCCTTCCTTGGCACCAGAAATAGCCTGGAATAAAACCTTACCTTGTTCGTGTAGGTACCTCTTGAATAGCTTTCATGTTTATGAGATCTGTAATTTGCTTTTGTGCCTCTGCCCTTTGATTGTGTGGCAGGTTTGGCATGCCTCTCATTTTTGGAAGGGTGTGAAAATGGAATTTGTAGCCTCTGTTTATAATGTCCAGGATCCATTTGTCCTTTGTGACAACATGCCAATTTTTTGAAAATAATGCCAGCTTTCCTCCTAAGGGGGCTGCCATTTGAAACCTGGTTGGTATGCAAAGGGGAAAGTCATTGGGTTTGCTTTCTGAAAGATTGCGAGTTGTCCTCACCACCTCTTTGTGTAGGAGCTTGCCATTGTCTGCCTCTATATGAGCCTTGGGATTGTCCTCTGCCCCTCGGGTGCCTGTATCTGCCTCTTTGGGGTCTGTCTGTGGCAGGAAAGGACCAGTTTTTGGAAGGCCAATTTCTACTAAAACGTGGGGGTTGAACCTGTAGAAATTCTTTCACAGTTTGCATTGATTTAGCCTTTTCCTCCATTTTCCTTAATACCTACTCCGCATTAGCACCAAATAGTACCTCCTTTTGAAGAGGGGCGTCTAGTAATTTAGCTTTGACATGATCAGGCAAGGCTTGTTCCTTGAGCCAGGCATGCCTACATATGACTGATCCTTTAACAGCAGCTCTACATGAGGCCTCTAAAGCATCAAAACCACATTGTAAGGTATGCTTACCCACTTGTTCTGCACTATGCATCAAATCCTGCAACTCCTTCAAGTATGGTTGTTCAGGTTGTGACATTTTACTCTTCAATTGTGATAACAAAAACTGTTGGTGTTTTAGCATATGAAACTGACAGTTTAAGGCCCTCATGGATAAGGCAGCCGAGGTATATACCTTTTTTCCCCACCTTTCTAAGGATCTGGAATCTCTCGAAGGCAATGGATTTTTGGCAATGGAGGCCTTAACTCCCTTGGGGCCCTGTGAGATGGTTTCTGGGTCAGCAGCATGGCTTTTGTAAAGAAATTGGTGTGAGTCAGGAACCCTGTAGTACCTGTCAGGCTTAACTGGAGCTGGAGGTAGAGAGTCCGGGTTAAGGCAGGCCTCCGAGTAAACATCATCTAGGATGTCCAAGACAGGAGGTATAGCCAGAGGCCTATGCTGAGGTAATAAGAGAAATTCCCTGAGCCTTTTCTTGGAATCTGAATAATCCTGGCCTTCCCAGTGGAAGTGTTCCCTTAAGGTATGCAAAGTTTCCCCAAATGAGTAATCCTCAGGGGGGGGGGGACAGAAGGGATGGACTCCGCATCAGAGTCTTCAAAAGGGGAGTAAGAATGTTCCTCATCATCAGAGTGCTCTGAAATAATGGAGCCCTGATCAGAGGAGGGGGAATCTTCCTCCACTCAGGGCCTTTTGTCCGGTGGGGGCTGAGAGCCTCTGATTAGAGTAATTAAATCCTCAGCCATTTTAAGCATCTGTTTCTTAGGCATGGGGCCTGGAGATGGGCCCTGTGTAGCTGGTCTCTTAGGGTGCATGGTTGATTTAGACGTTGTGAAAGCCTTGATGGAGAAAGAAGAGGAAGGCCTGAAGACACCTTGAGTGGAGGTGGACCTGTCCACATTCTGAGTTTCAACGCCAAGAGTGGCTTCGGTATCTCTGGTCGGGGTGTGGGCCGAGGAGCCTGCGACCTCGGGCACAGGAAACACCGTCAAAGAAGTGTCGTCGGTAATCAGGGGCTGCGTAGGCACCTCACTGAGAACCGGACCACGTGTAGTCGGCTTTGGCGTGGTGTCGGTAGAGGCCGCGGACCTCGTGTGTCGGTCCTTGTCTTTGCGTTTTTTAGACAAAACCGGAGTCGGAGTATCCGACTACATAGTATAGTTAAATGCTTTTCCAAAATAATGCTGGGCGAACTCCGCCCGACGCTTAATAGTGCGTTTGTTGAATGTAGCACAAAAGCGACAGACCAAGACGTCGTGGTCTGGGCCTAAACAAGGTATACAGAGGGAATGGAAATCCTCATGCGGTATTTGCTTCCCACAAGAAATACAATTATTAACTTTGTCTGACATCGGTCTGAGGCAAGAAAAGTTTCCCCAATGGGGTACTTAGCTTTTAAGAAGACTTCGGTTTCCAAATTTCGTAATTTCAAGAGCTGGCCGACCGGCACTTGCGAACTGCTTCTGCTTCGGGCACCGCGCGGCAAGAAAGACTGAAGAAAATGGCGTCGGCTGGTTCCTTTATACCCCTGTCGCACTGACATCAGGGAAGAAGCGTCAACAACCGACGCCGGACCTAGACTTTGGAATTCGGCCGACCGAGGACCCACCTGACGGCAGGAGAACCCATCTGTTATGACTGCAGCTGTATGCACGATGAACATCCAGGGGGACCTCCACAGAACAAGGGTCCCCTTCCTTTGTGCAGACACCATTTTGTAAATCTTTCCCACTTAGCCAGGTAAGATTTTCTGGTGGTAGGTTTCCTTGCCTCCCTTAGGACAGAAAGCACGTCCTCAGAGTATTGGTGTCTGAAGGGGATCAAAAGTCTATCATCTACAGCATCAGGGATAACATCTGTAAGTGTGGGTGTAGGAGAGTTCCTTTGTCTTGTGTCAGTAGATCCACCTTGTAGGGTAACAAAGTGATTGCCCTTGGCTAGCTTGTGAAGTAGGGGGAGCCAGTGCTGCCTTGGCCAGTAGGGAGTCACTAACAAGATTTTTGGTTTGTCCCATTTTCAGGAGGACTTTCTGAATCAGTGGGAATGGGGGGGGGGGGGGGGCATAAAGGAACTTCCCCTCCCAAGAGATGCTGAAAGCGTCCACATTCTCCATTCTAGAGGGGAGTAGGTTTTTGAGCAGAACGTCTGCAGTTGCCTGTTCTGTGGGTAGGCAAACAGGTCTACTTGTGGAGCACCCCACCAGCGGACTGTCTAGGAAGACCTCCCTATTCAGCATCCATTTGTGCTGCGGTGAAGAAGTCCTGTTCAATAGATCTGCTTGGTGGTTGTCCTGTGAAGGGATGTAGGCCGCCTGCAGGATTAAGTTGTGGCGAAAGGCTAGGTCCTATATCAGCAGAGTTAGTCTGCGTAGCTCACAGGCCTTTTTTACTCCCTGTTTGTTGAGGTACCACATGACCATGGTAACGGTCACTATCAGGAGTACACCTGGAACTAGAAGGGGAATGAAGGTTTTTAGAGCTAAGAAGACTGCTGGCATTTCCCTGATATTGATGTGCTTGGCCTGTAGAGAGGGATGCCCACTTTTCTTGAATCTTGAAGGAAGCCAGAGTTGCTCCCCAACCTGAATCTGAGGCATCTGTATGCATTGTTTGGGTTGGGGTGGGGGGTTGTAGTGGGAGCCCTGGGTTTAGTTGGACTTGCTGGATCCACCAGTTGATTTCTGTCTTTAGACAGGGCAGGAGGGGAATAACTTGCTCTAAGTGATGTAGGTGTTGGGACCAGATGCTTCTGAGGTACCACTGTAGGTTGTGCATGTGCATTCTTGCCAGTGGTAGCATGGGGATAGTAGCTGCCATTAAACCCAGGAGACGGAGAAACTGCCTTGCCGCCGTCACCTTCTGGGACAGTATGGTTTCCTGGAAGTGGGAAGTCAGGGAAATAACCTTGTCCTGCGGGAGAAAGGCCTTCATTTTGTCTGTTCTGATTCTGCAGCCTAGGAAATCTTGTCCTGGCCTGGGATCAGGGAGGATTTGGGAATGTTGATGGTGAACCCTAGATTCTGCAAAAGGGACATGAAGTGCAGGTGCCTTGAGAGAGCATCTCTGGACTCTGCCAATATCAGGATGTCATCCAGATAAGCATAAATCTGGATTACCCGAGTTCTGCAGAAGGCAATTGCTGGGCACAGGCACTTTGTAAAGACTCAGGGGGCCATGGATAAACCAATGGGCAAGGCAGTAAATTGGAAATGAGAGGAAGGTCCACAGAAATGCAGGAATGGTCTGTGATAAGTCCTGACGGGTATGTGTAGGTAGGCCTCCTTTAGGTCCAGGGTGGCCATGAAAGCTTTGGCTGGAATTAGAGGGAGTAGGGTGGGGAGAGAAAGTATTTTAAAGGAGGGTACCCTGAAGGTGAAGATTTAGGCAGGACAGGTCAAAGATGGATCTCCAGAGCCCATCTTTTTTGGGGACCAGGAAGAGACAGGAGTAGAAACCCTTTCCTTCTTGTCCTGAGGGGACAGTTTCTATGGTGCCTAGCTTTAGAAGTTCTGCCAGAACATGTGGCACGAGGTGGGCCTGGTTTTGGGGGGGATGGAATGGCTTTCCTGGATGTTTTTTCTTTCCAGGACAGGAAGTACCCTTTTTGAATAATGGTTAAGATCCATTGGTCTGTGGTGATGGACTGCCAAAGGGGAAGACCGTGGGAAAGGCATGCCGAGAGGGGTAGGTGGGCAAGGCAGTAACGCATTGCTGGGGCTTCCTCTGTCCTGAAAGGATTGTCTAGGTTGATGAGGTATAACAGGTGTGGCTGTGGTGGGTCTTCTAGCCCCTCTTCTAGCTCTGGAAGAGGAGGCAGAAGTCTGAGGATTATGCCTCACAAAAGGTGGATTTAGCAGGGTAGTTCCTATAATACTTGGGAATGGGGCACATCAGAACATGCTTAATGTCCCGCAGTTCTTTACTTTTTTCCGCAGATTCTTAAAGAGGTCTGCAGATTGTGGCCCAGTGGGGCATCCAAAATCTTGGACTTGAAATCCTCAGATAGGTTCTGCAGTCTTAGCCATTAATATCTCCTGAGGACAGAAGTAGATGTTGCAGATCTGGCAGATGATTCTGCAGCATCATAGCTGCATCTGATGGAGTGCCCAGCTACTTGCTGGGCCAAGGACAGCTTGGAGGTAATGTCAGTCTTAATGGGACTGTCAGGCAAAGATTCCAGCAAGGAGGAGGCTTGAGAAACTAAGTCTAGAGCGTACTTAGTCATGTGGGTCTGATAATTTATGGCTCGAAAACCAAAGTGGAAGACGTGTATACCTTCTTTACCATCCTATCCATATACTTGCTATCTTTATTAGTGGGTAGGAGGGAGGCAGAAGACAGAAGTCTAGATTGCTTATCTGCAGTGGTGGCAATCACAGCTGGGTCCACCAAGGGTGGTTTTACCAGGAATTTCTGGTCCTCTGGTACTTTACAGAAGCAGTTAGGGTGCTTAAGGGCCAGAGGCTGGGAGGCTGGAGCCTTAGAAGGTGAGCTGAAGGCATCCAAGTAAGCAGGCAGAACCAGAGGAACCGCCGAAGGGGAGGGTGATTCTACTTGCAGAAGCTCAAAGTATCTTTTTTGTGTCACTCATTTGGGACGTATCCCATTTAAAGTAATCCCTTCATCTTGGTGATGGCCTCACCAAACATAATATCCTCAGGAGGAGAATCCCCCTCCCACAGATTCCTCATTAGGAGAGTAATATTCCTGGGGGGAAGCAATCTGGGATGCAAATAAAATGGAATCCTCTGCGGAAGAGAAGGAAGAATTATGCTCTTCCTCCCTGTCTTTAGAGGTCATGGGTGGGAGGGAAGAGGCAGAAGCAGGCCTAGGGCTTAACAGAGGCAGAGTAGAGGGGGCTGAGGCTGAAGGCCTGAGGGCCATAAAGGCCTGCATGAGGGAGGAGGTGAAAGCCAGCCAAGTCTGGTATGGCTTCTGTAGAGGAGGAGGAGGTATGTTTAGTTTTCTGTGTCTTTTTGGCAGGGGTAGAAGTAGGGAGCAGCCTGGCATTAGGGTCTGGAGATTAATACATCCGAAGTCTGGATTCTGGTCAGAGGTACCACCGAAACTGGTTCCCCCTCAACATAGATGGTAGTTATTGTCTGGTCACGCTCCGAGGATATGCCTGTCATCGGCTGTGCAACGGCTTACTCAAGGGGCATTGCTGCAGTCGACGGATCTGCCGAGCACTCCTCAACCCCTAGATAGGCAGCTGGCAGTGCATCGGGAAGCGGAGCGGCAGGCGAGGAAGGCCTAGGAATCTTGGCCTTCTTGCATGGAGTTTCGGGTGCAGCCTCCGATGCAGGATCCATTCCAAGGGCTAACCGCTTAAAACGCTGGTTTTCAAGGTAGAGGTTTACAGCAGCCAGGTGGCTGCGAAGGGTCTTCGTCATAAAAGATTGACAAATGGCACAGGAGGAATGATCGTGTTCCCGCCCTAAGAAAAAAAACACACCTATCATGGGCATCCTTATGGGGTATCTGGCGCCCACACTGGTACTTTCCCTTTTTACCGGACATCAGCTAAAGGCTACAGCAACCAAGCCTAAGCAATAATAATCAGCAAAATAAGAAAAACAGAAACCCAACAAGTTACTTATCTTTAAGATGCGACATTTGTGAAGAAGCAATTGTACGATGCAAAGGTCATCTGCGGCTGAAATGTTCTGAGGATTGTGCATGCAGACATCACATTTAAGGTCCAACGCACACTGGAAGAGCCAAGCTATAGCTTTTGAATAGGAGCCAATGTACGAGTCGCCTGTGGGCAGGAAATCCCACAACTAGAATACTGCAACATAGGAACAGAAGGACATCATAAAAGTACAGTTTTGTACCTACCATAAATGTAGATGTTCGAGTGCTCATACAGCTGCAGTCATAACAGGGTTATCCTGCCGTCAGGCGGGTCCTCGGTCGGACGAATTCCAAAGTCTAGGTCTGGCGTCGGTTGTCGTCGCTTCCTCCCTGACGTCATTGCGGCAGGGGTATAAAAGAGGCAGCCGACGCCATTTTCTTCAATTTTTCTTGCCCCAGATGTCAGGTGCCCCCAGAAGGAAGGCAAACAATGTTATGCAAAAATGCAATGTTGATAAATCAAAAACAGTAGTTGCAAGCAAATACACCATAAAAGAGTACCCCAAAAGGTTATATGAAAAGGGTTTGTCATAAGGCCTGTCCTAAGAGGGGTTGGAGGGAGGGAAACCTGGACTGCAGCTGTAGGAGCACTCGAACATCTACATTTATGGTAGGTACAAAACTGTACTATGTTCATCGTGCATACAGCTGCAGTCATAACAGATGGGTAGAATCCCAAAGCTAAGTAAGGGTGGTAGGCACTAAGTGGAACTAGGAGGGGCTAGGATGCCCTGCAGGACTGCTGTGGCAAAGCCCGCTCTAGATATAGAGTATAGTGGGAGGTGATAGTGCTTGGAGAAAGTGTGCACTGAACTCCAGGTGGCTGCTTCCAAAATATCCTTGGTAGGGACCCCCCTGAAGAAGGCTGCAGAGGTAGCTGTGGCTCTGGTGGAGTGGGATCTGATGCATGCAGGCACAGTTTTTCCATGAAATGAGTAACAAAAGCGTATGCAGTGGGCTATCCATTTTGAAATGGTCTGTTTGGAAATAGCCTTTCCTTGAGAACCTGCAGCATAGGACACACAGAGTTGCTCAGATTTCCTGAATGGCTTTGCCCTGTCCAAATAATAACGAAGTTGTCTGTGAATGTCCAAGGAATGCAGTAGTCTTTCCCCTTTGTTTTGTGGATTAGGATAAAAGGTAGGTAAGTGGATAGTCTGATTCAAAGCTACACTGGATACTACCTTTGGCATAAAGGTAGGGTTGGGTTCATAAGGAAACTCTGTCCTGATGGAAAATGATGAATGGTTGCACAGCCATGAGGGCCTGTAGCTCCGAAACCCTGCAAGCTGAGGTGATAGCCAGAAGAAAGGCTGTTTTCCATGACAAGTACTGTAACTCTGATGAAGAAGCTGGCTCGAAGGGAGGAAGGGTCAGCTTTTCCAATACGAAGTTGAGGACCCAAGCAGGGACTGGTAGTTTCCTTGGGGGTTTTATATTCTTTGCCCCTCTGAGGAACTGCCTTAAGAGAGGATGAGAGAATAAAGGAGGATCTGTGTTGTATTGTGCAGAAATGGCTGAAGCGTGGATCTTGATGGAAGAGAAGGAAAGTCCATTGTTTAACATCTCAGCTAGGTACTGTAAAATTTGAGGTATATTTATTACCCAAGGGTTCTGTCCCTTCTTTTGATTCCAGGCACAAAATCATTTCCATTTGGTGGAGTAGGCCTTTCTAGTAGAAGGTCTTCTGGCCTCCAAGATGACATCCTGCACCTCCTTGGAAAGGAGAAACTGTTGGGAAATCAAGGAATTCTCCATGCAGCTAGATTTAGAGTTTTGAGATGGCTGTGAAGAGTTTTGTAGTTGTGCTGGGACAACAGAAGAGGGACTAGAGGTAGGATCCATGGTGGGGAATGTGTCAGGCTCTTCAGGAGTGGATACCAGTGTTGCCTTGGCCAGTCTGGAGCAATGAGAATCATTTTCGGCCTCTCTGCTCTGGCTTTTAATAGAACTTTGGTCAGCAGAGGAAGAGGCGGGAAGGCATGGACTGTCAATGTAGCCCAATTGAAGGAAAGTGCGTCCACTTTCCAGGCCTGTGGATGATAGGTCCTTGAACAAAATTTTTTCAACTAGCAATTTCTGTGGGTAGCAAAGAGATCTATGTCTGGCTGTCCCCATGCCCGAGTTATCTTTGTGAAAATTTGAGGATGCAACTTCCATTCGTGTGGATCGGTCATATTTCTGCTTAGGTTGTCTGCCAGTGTGTTTTCCTTCCCTGGCAGGAATTGTGCCTGTAGTTGAATTTTCAATTCCAGTGCTGTGTTCCATAGGGTCATGGCTTGCCTGCACAGGGGGTATGAATGAGTTCCCCCCGGTTTGTTTATGTACCACACCACTGTGGTGTTGTCTGTCCTTATCAATAGCTGGCCTGGATGCAGTAGGTCTTTGAAGGTCATAATAACCTTTTGCACGGCTAGCATTTCCTTTTGGTTGATGTGAAGGAGCTTCTCTTTTCGTGCCCATTTTCCCTGAATGCACTGATCTGTCATGTGTGCTCCCCAGGCGTAGTTTGAGGCATCTGTTGTGATGATTTGAGTTGCTTGAGGTACACAGAAAGGAAAACCTGTGTTTCTTTGGCAAGCTTGAGCCCACCACATAAATTCCTTTTGAAGGCATGGAATGAGTGGTATAATTGCTTCCAAGCTGTGGCTGTGTTGAGACCATAAGTTTTTTAGGTACCATTGAAGTTTCCTCATATGCAGCTTTGCACATGGGATAAGTAGGATGCAAAGATGCCATGAATCCCAGAGCCTGCAGGACTTTCCTTGCAGTTAGCCTGGTGTAAGTTGCCATTTTTCTGAAGTATTGAGACAGTTGCCCTTGCTTGTCTGGCGTGAGGTAGGCCATCTGGGTGGTTGTATCCAAGTTGGCACCCAGGAAAATTATTTGTTGAGAGGGTATTAGTTTTGATTTATTTTTGTTGACTACGCCAGGTGTTGCAGTAGTATGTCCTTGCTGTCCGCTTGGATCAGGCAGTCATCCAGATATGGGTAGATTTGTATCCTTTGTACTCTGCAGAAGGCGATTACTGATGCCAGGCATACCGTAAACACTCTGGGCGCAGTAGATAAGCCAAAGGGCAATGCAGAGAATTGGTAATGGGTTGAACCTGCAAGAAATCTGAGGTATCTTCTGCAATCTTGTCTGATAGGGACATGCAGGTATGTTTCCTTGAGGTCCAATGTTACCAGCCAAGACTCCTTGCCCAGCATGGGAAGACGCTGCTGTAATGTGAGCATCTTGAATTTTGGCACCTGTAGAAATGTGTTTAGGATGGATAGGTCTAAGATAGGTCTCCAATCTTTGTCTTTCCTTGGTACCAGGAATAGTCTGGAATAAAACCCTTGACCTTGTTCTTTTGCAGGTACCTCTTGAATTGCTTTCATGTCCATGAGAGCTGAAATTTGTTTTTGTGCCTCTGCCCTTTGATTTTGTGGCAGGTTCGGCATGCCTCTCATTTTTGGAAGGGTGTGAAAGTGGAACCTGTAGTCTCTGTCTATAATGTCCAGAAACCATTTGTCTTTTGTAACAATATGCCAATTTTTTGAGAATAATGTCAGTTTTCCGCCCAAAGGTGCTGCCATTAAAGCTTTGCTTGGCAGGTGTAGGGGGAAGTCATTGTGTCTGTTTTCTAAAAGACTGTGATCTATCTTCTCCACCTCTTGGGGTTGGTGCTTGCCACTGTCTGGCTCTGAAAGATCCTTGAGGTTGCCCTCTACCCCTTGGACGCCTGTATCTGCCCCTTTGAGGTCTGTCCGTGGCTGGAAAGGACCAATTTTTTGAAGGCCAGTTTCTGCTGAAACGTGGAGGCTGTACCTGCAGGAAATCTTTCACTGTTTGCATTAATTTCACTTTTTCCTCCATTTTCTTTAGCACCTCCTCTGCTTTAACACCAAACAATACATCTTTTTGAAGAGGTGCATCTAATAATTTAGCTTTGACATGATCTGGTAAGGTTTGCTCTTTGAGCCAAGCATGCCTCATAACAGATCCCGTAACAGCAGCTCTACATGAGACCTCTAAAGCATCAAAACCACACTGCAAGGTATGTTTACCCACTTGCTCTGCACCATGCAACAAATCCTGCAACTCTTTTAAATCTGGTTGTTGTGGTTGTGTCATTTTGCTTTTCAGCTGAGATATCAAACACTGTTGATACTTTAACATATGGAACTGACAGTTTAATGCCCTGATGGTTAAAGTGGCCGAGGTGTGCACCTTTTTCCCCCACCTTTCTAAAGATCTGGAATCTCTCTCTGAAGGTAATGGGTTTTTAGCAGTAGAGCCTTAATTCCCTTGGGACCCTGTGAAATAGTTTCTGGGTCAGCAGTATGGCTTTTATATAGGAACTGGTGGGAATCAGGAACCCGGTAATACCTGTCTGGTTTAACAGGAGCTGGAGGCAAAGAATCAGGATTAAGGCTGGCTTCTGTGTACCCATCATCCAATATATCTAAAACAGGAGGGATAGCCAGAGGCCTATGCTGGGGGAGCAGAAGAAATTCCCTGAGCCTTTTCTTGGAATCTGAGTAATCTTGGCCTTCCCAGTGAAAGTGCATCAGAGTCTTCGAATGGAGAATAGGCACAATCCTGGTCCTCAGATAGTTCTGAGGTAATAGAAGCTTGATCTGAGGAAGGGTAGTCTTCCTCTAATCTGGGCCTTTTGTCAGAGGGGGTTGAGAACCCCTGATAAGAGTAATCAAATCCTCAGCCATTTTAAGCATCTGTTTTTTAGGCATGGTGCCTTGAGAGGGTGTCTGAGGAACCTGTTTTTTGGTTTTCATGGCTGTTTTAGATTTAGTGAAGGCTTTAATAGAGAAGGAGGAAGGGCCTGAAGACCCCTTGAGAAATGGCAGGCCTGTCTAAATTCTGAGTTTCCCTGCCAGGAGTGGCGTCGGTATCTGTAGTAGGAATGGGGGCAGAGGAGCCTGCGACCTCGGGTACTGAAGACACCGGGAATGCATTGTCATCGGTACTCAGGGGCTGCGTAGGCGCCTCGCTGAGTATTCGGCCTTAGCGTGGTATCAGTAGGTGGTGCGGACCTCATATGCTGGTCCTTATCTTTGCATTTTTTGCTCAATACTGGAGTCGGAATATCCGACAACATAATATAATTAAATTTTTTGCCAAAAAAGTGAAGGGCAAACTCCGCCCGACGCTTAACAGTGCGTTTGTTGAATCTAGCACAAAAACGGCAGGCCGAGACGTCGTGGTCTGGGCCTAAGCAAGGTATACAGTAAGAGTGGAAATCCTTATGCGGTATTTGCTTCCCACATGAAATGCAATTATTAACTTTGTCTGACATCGGTCTGAGGCAAGAAAAGTTTCTAACGGGTACTTAGCTTTCAAGAAGACTTCGGCTGAAATACTTTCATAAATCTCAGGAGCTGGCCGACCGGCACTTGCGAACTGCTTCTGCTTCGGGCACCGCGCGGCAAGAAAGACTGGAGAAAATGGCATCGGCTGCCTCTTTTATACCCCTGCCGCAATGACGTCAGGGAGGAAGCGACGACAACCGACGCCGGACCTAGACTTTGGAATTCGGCCGACCGAGGACCCGCCTGACGGCAATATAACCTTGTTATGACTACAGCTGTATGCACGATGAACATCTACCACAACAGCACGTATCCTTACTGCTGCTTCAAACACACATACCATAAACTACCACAACAGCAAGTATTCTCAATGCTGCTTCAAACACGCATACCATAAACTACCACAACAGCAAGTATCCTCACTGCTGCACACTACTCTTTGCCAGTAATCATTACTGTTACTTGCCAATGTCTCAGAAACCAGAGATCTAACATACTGGCATGCATGCTCATGTGTAGACACTACCAGCTTAAGGTTAGAGCTCTCATGGCTTGCTCAAACATGCAGAAATTGTCTAGATGCGGTCCTACGGGTTAGAAGAGACTGCATGCATAAGCCATCTTTGTAATCAGATATGGGGAAGGAACATTCATCTGATGCTTGGAGTCCTCCTCAAACTATGAAGGGGGTCCTCCTTTTGGAAAAATGGGACAGCCTAGAAGAAGAAATAACTTAGAGGAAGAAGTACAAAACTCTACAGAGCTCAATTCATTTTTTTTCTTTTGGTGATTTTCAATTAAGTACACAAATAACATCCAGTGAAAGCACCCAGCATGGAGGTGAAAGCACCATAGACATCCATCCCGGAAAGACACACTGATTAATTCTTTAAAAAATACAGCTTAAGTACAATTAAAACTCCAGTGTGCTAGCCAGCTCTGGGGCATATAGGGATAAAGTCCTGACCACAACACAGGTGACCCAAGTTTGAATACAGGCATAAAGGAATCAAGTCCTGACCACAGTGCAGGTGACCCAAGTTTGGATAGAGGCATAAAAGGATAAAGTCCTGACTATAACGCAGGTGACCCAAGTTTGAATAGAGGCATAAAGGAACCAACTCCTGACCACAACGCAGGAGACCCAAGTTTGAATAGAGGCATAAAAGAATCAAGTCCTGACCACAACACAGGTGACCCAAGTTTGAATACAGGCATAATGGGATACAGTCCTGACTACAACGCAGGTGACCCAAGTTTGAATAGAGGCATAAAGGGATACAGTCTTGACTACAACACAGGTCACCAGAGTTTGAATACAGGCATAAAGGCATCAAGTCCTGACCACAACACGTGACCCAAGTTTGAACAGAGGCATAAAGGGATACAGTCCTGAATACAAAGCAGGTGACCCAAGTTTGAATAGAGGCATAAAGGGATACAGTCCAGAATACAACGCAAGTGACCCAAGTTTGAATAGAGGCATATGCACTTGTAGGTGAAGAAGGGGAGGATGGGAGTCAGCAACTGATGCCAGTTTGCTGACCTGGGGGGGGGGGGGGGTAGTTTTGGCTTACTAAATAAGTAACAGCTAGCACCACCATTAGGTGTTCACCCAATGAAGCTCAAGTCCATCAAGCCCATGCTATGGTAAGGAAGCTGGACAATTACCCATGCTTCCTCTCAGAGGGCAGCTACAGTGGAGATCAAAACAGCCACTGCAGGGTAAGTGGTACTGCAGGACTAGTCAGCTGTTCCACTCCCTACCAACAGGTCCTTTGAACTCCAGGCTTCTGTTACAATGCAACAAATAGACTAACTTGGTGCAGGTATAGAAGCCAGTGAGCACAGTCCCACAGGGTATGGTAAAAAAACTGAATGTTCTTCCCAGCACTTCAATGATCCCAGATTCAGGAAGACCTACCACCTTTTTCACAGTCTATTCAATAAGACAGCTGGAAATGAAAAGGTGGGACAGATAAAATATCCCAATCTAGGAGTAGCAGAGAACAAAACACCTGTATCCCTTCTGTCCAAGACACTGGAAACCTTACAAATAGATGAAATGATCTATGATCTTTGGGTTGCCTAGTCAGAGGTTTAAAAAGTCCATCAGCCTTCTTGGAAGAAAATAGAGTTAAAGTTGAAGACTTCTAAGATGCAAAAAGATAGCATCAGAATGCACAGGATTTGTGGCAGAGAATAACTCTAGCTTTGTTAGCCTTCTTACTCGGGTAACCAATTCCAATACTTCTAGGGACAAGTCAGAAATCCAAGAGGACAACCCCAGCAGACTTAGCAAACATGACACCTTCCCCAAAACAGAATCCACCTAGGGATAGTGTACAGGCATCAAAAAGCCTTATACAGGAAACATTTTCTGACCCCTTAAGCTGTAAGCAGAGGAGCTAGTTCAGAGTTTTATGCTCACTGTCCTAAAATAAATCTGCTCCCATGTGCCAAGTGGTGTTTTCGTAATCTGGAGTGTGGTGGAGCCATTTGGCACATGTGACAAAATTTGTGTTTGTAAGCCTCATCATGTCTGTTCAACTCAGAAACAGGCATCTTTAAATCCTCAGAATGCCTTTGTCAAGCTAGTGGGGGGGGGGGGGACTTTCAACCACAAACAGCTCCAGCATGGCGTGACCTAGGATCGACCAGTGCTGCGAATACAGAATAAATGAAAGGAATGCATCAAGTGAAAGGGTCTCAGTGCCTAATACAGGTTGAAACCATGCTCCTTAAGGGTGCATTCAGGAACCCATGAGAACAAGGTCCAGAAGAAAAAGTCTGAAATATGTGCAATAGGTAAGCCAACCATGTGGTCCCAAATGACATAGAAGGAATAGGGAAATGTAATCAACGTCAAATGGTGAGCATCACTGCACACAGTGGGAGTTTACAGTCAACTCCCCTGATCAACCAAGTCATCAGTAAGTGACCAGAAAATCACAATGTCAACTGTCATTTTAAAGTCCTGTTCCAAGTGTCAGAATATGGAAGACTCAATGAAGACACTCCAAGATACAACACCCAACCACTGGTGGTTGCATCTGCAACACACACCTCTCTTCTCACTGCAAGCCAAAGAAATAAACAAGGATGTCCCTTCACAGCAAAAGGAGATGTTAAGAGAATGACAGGCAGCCTTGTGAGTGGACCAAGAAGGCAGCTTTGACTGATGCCTGGTCTCTGATTGGGTTACACTTTCTTGGTGACACACTGATGGAGGACTTTAACAAGGATCCTCCCGTTCTTTCCTACACCAAGAATCCTCCACATCCATCATCTTCCTTGCAGGAATAAAAGGACTCGAGCTTTTCTTGAGCATTTTAGGAAAGGAATGACAGACTTCAGACCATAAATCTGAAATGTTTAAGTATCACAAAAGAAATGGAGTGCAAAGGCTGGATGCAACCTCAAAGTCCAGCATGACACAAGAGGCAGAAATGAAGAAAATTTTGAATTTTGCCAAACTAAGATCATCAGGAGAGGAGATCAGAAATGTCAACACCTTGCCAAAGAAGACCTTGGAGGAATTCATAACCGGGCAGTATGAAGGACGTAGATCTTTATAAGACCACCATGTGTAGAAAACTTGTGAAAAAGATACCTGCATCTTGTTTTAATGCTCTACAGATATCCATATAAAACAATAGGCCGTTATTAATTTATACTTTGTTTTGTGCTAAAATGACTTAAAGGTGGTGCTTCTTTCATTTTCTTTTTTGGTTAGCGTTCTTTCCTATAATGCATTCTGTCTCTCAATCAACTGCATTTTTTCCTCCCATTTTTACATGGTTTCTCCACTCCAACATTGCCAAGGCAAAAGATGGGACAACAGTAGTCTCCATTGCAATTCCTACAAACCGTTCAGAGTGGTTTGTTAAATACAAAATAGTTGGTTTTCAAAATTAATTCTATCTTCGTCCATTTATTTCACCAAAAAGCCTGTCAAAATGACTTTTCCCTCAAAATGTGGTACTACAGAATACAGTACTACTACATCCAGCATCACCAAAAGTAATCCTGATGCAACTCTGATCAATATTGTACTTCATTCAGAGATGCCATGAATCTTTAGCAGCTCAATCATTCAGAGATGCCATGAATCTTTAGCAGCTCAATCATTCAGAGATGCCATGAATCTTTAGTACCTCAATCATTCAGAGATGCCATAAATCTTTAGCAGCTCAATCATTCAGAGATGCCATGAATCTTTAGCAGCTCAATCATTCAGAGATGCCATGAATCTTTAGTAGCTCAATCATTCAGAGATGCCATGAATCTTTAGCAGCTCAATCATTCAGAGATGCCATGAATCTTTAGCAGCTCAATCATTCAGAGATGCCATGAATCTTTAGTAGCTCAATCATTCAGAGATGCCATGAATCTTTAGTAGCTCAATCATTCAGAGATGCCATGAATCTTTAGTAGCTCAATCATTCAGAGATGCCATGAATCTTTAGCAGCTCAATCATTCAGAGATGCCATGAATCTTTAGCAGCTCAATCATTCAGAGATGCCATGAATCTTTAGTAGCTCAATCATTCAGAGATGCCATGAATCTTTAGTAGCTCAATCATTCAGAGATGCCATGAATCTTTAGCAGCTCAATCATTCAGAGATGCCATGAATCTTTAGTACCTCAATCATTCAGAGATGCCATGAATCTTTAGCAGCTCAATCATTCAGAGATGCCATGAATCTTTAGCAGCTCAATCATTCAGAGATGCCATGAATCTTTAGTACCTCAATCATTCAGAGATGCCATGAATCTTTAGCAGCTCAATCATTCAGAGATGCCATGAATCTTTAGCAGCTCAATCATTCAGAGATGCCATGAATCTTTAGCAGCTCAATCATTCAGAGATGCCATGAATCTTTAGCAGCTCAATCATTCAGAGATGCCATGAATCTTTAGCAGCTCAATCATTCAGAGATGCCATGAATCTTTAGCAGCTCAATCATTCAGAGATGACATGAATCTTTAGTAGTTCAATCATTCAGAGATGACATGAATCTTTAGCAGCTCAATCATTCAGAGATGCCATGAATCTTTAGCAGCTCAATCATTCAGAGATGCCATGAATCTTTAGTAGCTCAATCATTCAGAGATGCCATGAATCTTTAGTAGCTCAATCATTCAGAGATGCCATGAATCTTTAGTAGCTCAATCATTCAGAGATGCCATGAATCTTTAGTAGCTCAATCATTCAGAGATGCCATGAATCTTTAGTAGCTCAATCATTCAGAGATGCCATGAATCTTTAGCAGCTCAATCATTCAGAGATGCCATGAATCTTTAGTAGCTCAATCATTCAGAGATGCCATGAATCTTTAGTAGCTCAATCATTCAGAGATGCCATGAATCTTTAGTAGCTCAATCATTCAGAGATGCCATGAATCTTTAGTACCTCAATCATTCAGAGATGCCATGAATCTTTAGTAGCTCAATCATTCAGAGATGCCATGAATCTTTAGTAGCTCAATCATTCAGAGATGCCATGAATCTTTAGTAGCTCAATCATTCAGAGATGCCATGAATCTTTAGTAGCTCAATCATTCAGAGATGCCATGAATCTTTAGTAGCTCAATCATTCAGAGATGCCATGAATCTTTAGCAGCTCAATCATTCAGAGATGCCATGAATCTTTAGTAGCTCAATCATTCAGAGATGCCATGAATCTTTAGCAGCTCAATCATTCAGAGATGCCATGAATCTTTAGTAGCTCAATCATTCAGAGATGCCATGAATCTTTAGCAGCTCAATCATTCAGAGATGCCATGAATCTTTAGCAGCTCAATCATTCAGAGATGCCATGAATCTTTGGTAGCTCAATCATTCAGAGATGCCATGAATCTTTAGCAGCTCAATCATTCAGAGATGCCATGAATCTTTAGTAGCTCAATCATTCAGAGATGCCATGAATCTTTAGCAGCTCAATCATTCAGAGATGCCATGAATCTTTAGTAGCTCAATCATTCAGAGATGCCATGAATCTTTAGTAGCTCAATCATTCAGAGATGCCATGAATCTTTAGCAGCTCAATCATTCAGAGATGCCATGAATCTTTGGTAGCTCAATCATTCAGAGATGCCATGAATCTTTAGCAGCTCAATCATTCAGAGATGCCATGAATCTTTAGTAGCTCAATCATTCAGAGATGCCATGAATCTTTAGCAGCTCAACAAGGTGCTTTGTCTTGCACCTACATTCAGTAACTAGAACAGTAAATGGGGGATGTTCTTCACTTTCACATACCTCAATAATTCCAAAAAATTGCCTCAGTCTCAAATGCACTGTTAAACAGAGGTAAGTGTCTAAGCCCATCCTCAATTCATGTAGTTGGGCTAAACTGATCAATGTACATGCAAACCAGGTTTAAGTCTCTGTATGACACGCATGTTTAGCATCTTCTAAAACATAACTAGAACCTTTTCACTGCCTACATCTTTAGTCATTACTATTCCTGTCATGACATAAAAACTATCATTTTTAGACGTACTATGTAACACCTCCCACGGATAAGCAGTAAGTTTATAAAACCTGTTAAGCTATTTTTTACAAACCAAATCACATTTCCTTCTCAAAGATTTTCAAACACTCAGGGCCAGTGTTAGCATTTTGGGGGCCCCCAGCAAATGTCAAGTTTGGGAGCCCCTAGACACTTCTGCCAACGTATCACCCTGTCAATACCATCCCACCAAAGCAGCCTTTTAGTTCCTGCTGCAAACTTTTAGGAGTGGTATCCACAGAGTGACCTGTAGCTACAATGCTATTACAGTACAACAGACCTATGTACCACACTGTGTTCACCCATCTAACAGAGGGATGTTCACAGTTACTGGCATTTTAGTTACAACGATACATTATAGCAACTCTATGTATAGGTCTGGTGGGTGAAATGCTGTCCATATGCTCTAAAGTGCATTTTATTTTATTTGTTTTTTTTTCTTTTTACATAATCTTTTCATCCAATGATGGCTTGAAACATAAATGATGATTATGGTAAGAAATTCAGTGTTGCTGTTCAGCTTAAATTTTCCTTGCATCCTTTCAGCACTACTTTCCTGACCAAGACAGCACAGTGATAGCCATTTAGGAAACAAGTCAGATAAGCCAGGGCCCAAGAAGCCACAGGGTTATACGTGTTCTAGGATGCATTTTAGAGCATTTTCCCAACCTTTTAATCCAGTGGTGTCCTAAACAAAAATCATGAGTAAGAAAAGAATTTCAGGCTTTTTTTTGTTTTCTTTCAAGGAAGACATAAGGTATGCTTAAGGCTTAATATTCAAAGATGACAAAATAGCTCACAACAAACTTACAAACCATATGTTGCCTGGATACATAGGTCCAATCTGGGAATATGGCCTGCCTCCCTAACCCCCCTGCCTATGCATCCCTCTGGTGTTAGACTGGGATGAAAGCAGATGTTCAAATTGCCACAGTCATGTGTTTCAAATGAATGCTGATACACATATACATAGCATGCCTCCTCGCTCCTCAACCCAAACTGTAAACGCAGCTACCTATATACATGTCTGAAGTGCGATTGTGAGGAAAGTGAAAAGAATAAAGATCACAGTAATGTATTCAACTCTGTTGCTCATAGACAGTACACACTGCCCCTACACAAGCTATAGTAACCTTTTCTTTACACGTCTGACATCTGAGTAAAAGTAAAAGAAACAATGACCACACTGTCCTCAGCCCAAACAAATGTTGCAATGACCTAATGTGCACACCTCTATGTTTAGACTAATGAAAATTAAAGAAGTAACCTCCCCCATAACCTACTGCAGCTTTCTGTACACACACATCTGAGCAGGACTGGTTTTAGAATGGGTGCAGTGGAGAGCAGAGGCCACTTAACAGCTTTATCCTAACAGGGTCAGCCCTGTTCAGGTTAAAGCTCATAATCAGAAAATTAATACATTTGTTTTCAGTTTTTCCCCAACCAGCAAAAGCCATTGTGGGGCCCTCACACAGTCAAGGGTGATTAAGGGACCCCCCTGTATCAATTTGTACAGTCTGGGGAGTGAGGGCCCACCAGACTCTTGAAGATTGAAATGTCTGAATGTTCTGTGATATATTATGCATTACTTTTGAAATATAATTTCTTGTTCGCTACATTTTTCACTGATACCCATAAGAATATGTCCTGTTAATATTTGTACGCAGATAAAAATCAGTGTATTTTATACAAATACACAAAAGACATAGCAATACTAGTTTTGTACTTATTTCAGCAAATTGCAATACATTGTGCAACACTGGTACTGCCGCACCCGATAAGTGAATGCTGTTTAGTACCTGTCAAACAGCAGCTGGGGTAAGTCACTTTTATTTACCTCAGTGAGGAGTAATATATACCTGTCACTGTCTCTGATTTCACAGACCCTCCCTGATTTTGCTTCTAATTTTGCTCCATCATTCATAAAAAAAGATTGATGTGTTACTACATCATTCAGGAATACAGTCAATAATTCCAGGCGTCAGAGATTTATACCTCTACTGTCCAAATAAATACATGTTGATGCAAAAAGTTTTCATTTTAAGTGACTTAAAGTAATATTTAAAATGTGTTCCTGATTGTGAGCCTTTATTCTGCTATTATTTTTGGTATTATGCTAAATTTTCTGCAAAGAAGTTGAGAGTTATAGTATCTAGTATTGTACCAGTATTTATAAAACTCTCTGAAAGAAAAAAAAACATCTCTGAAGACTGGAAGCATCAACTCTTAAAATACAAGGTTTCATTCAAATCAATCACTACAATCTGTTGATATCTCTATTGCTTACCTTGCTTATGTTCATTATCAGCTTTATCCTAACAGGGTCACACCACAACCTTGTTCAAGTTAAAGAGCATAATCCATCAGCTGCTTTTGTGCGACCCTCACACAGTCAAAGATGATTAAGTGGCCCCCTTGCAGCCACAGGTATTGCAGGTATCTAAAGCTGTCTATGTTGTGGGTGCTACTATAACCAGAGATATCTTGGAATTTTAAAGGAGATATAAATAAGAGTTATTACCCACCTGGTTTATTAAGTATACAAGATTGCTGCACTAGCTTTTATTAGTTTGACAGACATGTTACAAAATATCAAGATAAGACTAATTTTTTGTGGTTGGGGGCCCCCGCAGGAACAGAGGGCCCCCAGCAACCGCAGGGTTCGCTGGTGCCTAAAGCCGGCTATGCAAACACTTGAAGGTCTGATGAAAGAATGGGGTTAAAATGACTCTTTCTTTAACATGAAACAGATGGTCACTCCAACTTCCATATATACAATTTTAAGTATGCGATTCCACTCACTAGGTTGCTCCTTTTGGTTGAAACAAAAGAAAAAAAAGTGTATTTTGTGATGTCTGATTCATCAATCTATTAAAACAGTTCCTGTTAAATTGGTGATAAACTTTTCACAAGTCATCGCCATCTGTTCCTTGTTTATACAAGATGGTTTTGAGAAAATTGTCCTGCGCATGTTTTACTGACAATACACTCTGCCTTTGGACTAGAGTTCAAATTCTTACATGACATAAATCACACAGTATTGCTTCTCAATTTTACAATGAATAGGTCTTCAGATGGATTTTTTTTTAGATAAAATAACCTTTGACAGATGACATTTCATCCTTCCATTTTTAGTATACTGGAACTTAATAACTTTTACTTGCACTGTAAAAGTTACAAAGCAGGGTACAAAGCTGACTTTTTTTTGCTACACTGTTAAAAATACTACAGAGGCATGTGGAGTGCTGAAATGTCAGCTTGTAGCTGATGAATAAAGAAATGTATTGGTCTCAGAAGAGTTTGTGACAGACGAGTACCAGTAGGAGTGAAAGGGAAGGTCTACAGGTGATAAGGTGAGAAGGCCATTAAGGTTAAAAACACCAGAAGAAAAGTTCATAGCTGAATCTGATGGTCTAAAAAAGATGTTGCTTAGATGGTATGACCACAACAAAACAGACATTTTGTCAGAAGTAGCAGTAGAGGTAAGATGCAACAGCTTTCCTCTTATTTTTTCATGACTTATACATGTGTATGATGAGAACTCACATGGAGATGGGCAGTATTTTTATAAAGCTATGGTAAGAGAACATAAAGATGCTAGTGACATCAAAACGATTATCTATGGTAACTAGAAATAAGCTGTAGACATATTAAATCTAGAAGAAATTTGGTGTGAAATATAAAGGTAGGAGAAATTGATCAAGAGAAAATGAAACATACAAGCACAGATTGTGCCATTAGTGTTGATTTTCAGTACAGTCACGTGTTAAACAAGACACATGATCAGGAGTTTTAGAATCGTGAACTGATACGATAGCAACATATGCAAAACACAATGACTTGCAATCTGTTTAAGTTGCGAGTTTCATTTTCATTTTTACAAGCATACAAACTGTTGCAGCAGGTGTACAAACATTTATGCCAGCAGAAATGGAGACATTAACAATGCTCTCTGTAAGCATTCAAAGCCATGTAAGAATTTCAATAAGTTTTTATTCTTTATCATGGAGATACAGAAAGTGGATAAAAGGCAGGCTTTGTAGTAGTTTACTTAAAAAAGAAATGGACTGACAGATCAGACTGAATGTTGGCCAGCCACTAAGTTTAAATGAAACTATTAGCATTAAGTGCTCAGTGAAAATGAAAAGGAATTTCAATAAATGAGGTGCACGTTACTCAAAAAGTTTGATAAGAAGTTGAATGATAAGTGATTGTTTTAATATTTAAGAGATGCCATGGAAACAAGATTTCATGATGTCGTCTTCGTCACCAAGACAACACAATTAAAAGTTAGGTACTTACCATAACAAAGCATCTGTGCTGCCCATTTTCATTCATCAATTAATGGGTTATGGATCTGACTCAGCTACATACTTCAGACTTTGGATCCAACTCTCAAAGCTCCTCCCTCTGCCCATAATACCCTAGAGGGCTCAATCCCAGAAAGTACAGTTGTGTACCTACCATAAATGTAGATGTTCGAGTGTATTCACTGTTGCAGTCATTACTCTTGGGTTATCCTGCTGGCAGGCTACCCTCAGTCGGCCAGAATTCCAAAGTCTAGGTCCGGCGTCGGTTGCTGTCGCCTCTTCCCTGACGTCAGTGTGCCAGGGGTATAAAAGATGCAGCTGACGCCATTTTCTTCAGTTTTTCTTGCCCCACATGTCAGGTGCCCCAAATAAGTAGGCTGAAAAATATACCAATAAGAAATGCATGCACAAAAATAACATTTCCTTCATCTACAAGCAAATACACCAAAAAGGTTGTATAGGATAGAGATAGAGAAGTGCAGATAAGTCCCAGCAAAGAAAAGGGGGATGGTGGGTGGGTAACCTGGACTGCAACAGTGAATACACTCGAACATCTACATTTATGGTAGGTACACAGCTGTACTATGTTCATTGTGTTTCACTGTTGCAGTCATTACTCTTGGGTTGAATCCCAAAGCTGAGGATGGGTGGCTGGGCTAAATAGGATTAGGAGAGGCTATGAGGCCCTGCAGAACTGCAGTGGCACAGCCTGCTCTGGACTTGGGGCAAAGAGGTAAGTGGCAGTGCTTTGTGAAAGTGTGCACTGAACTCCAAGTTGCAGCCTCTAAGATATCTTTGGTTGGTACTCCTCTGAGGAAGGCTGCTGAAGTGGCTGCTGCTCTGGTGGAATGAGGCCTTATGCCCTTAGGCACTGATTTGCCATGCTGAAAATAGCAGAAATGGATGCAATGGCCTATCCATTTAGAAATAGTCTGTTTTGAGATGGCCTTTCCTTGTGATCCTGCAGCATATGACACTAAAAGTTGCTCAGTCTTTCTGAAAGCTTTAGTTCTGTCCAAGTAGAAGCGTAACTGCCTGTGTACGTCCAAAGAATGCAGAATTTTCTCACCCTTGTTCTGTGGATTTGGGTAAAAGGTAGGCAAGTGAATGGTTTGATTGAGGGCCACACTGGACACCACCTTAGGCATAAATGTAGGGTTTGTCCTCAGAGAAACCCTGTCTGGATGAAAAATGATGAAAGGTTCCGCAGCCATGAGTGCTTGCAACTCCGAGACTCGCCTTGCAGAGGTTATGGCTAGAAGCAGAGCTGTTTTCCAGGATGAGAATTTAATATCCACTGTTGACGCTGGCTCGAAAGGAGGCAGTGTGAGTTTTTCCAAAACATAATCGAGGTCCCAGGCCGGAATTGGTGCGCTCCTTGGAAGCCTAATGTTTTTGGCCCCTCTGAGGTACTGCCTTATTAAAGGATGAGAAAAGATAGGTGGTTCCGTATTGTAATGTGCAGAAATGGCAGAGGCATGAATCTTAATTGATGAGAAAGAAAGGCCTTTGCTCAGCATCTCAGTTAGGTATTGTAAAATCTGAGGAATGTTTGGTACAGATGTGTCAATGCCTTGTTCCTGGTTCCAAGCACAGAATCTCTTCCATTTTTCTGCATAAGATTTTCTGGTACTGGGCCTCCTGGCCTCCAAGATAACATCCATAACAGCTTTTGAAAGAGGAGTTTTCTGAATGGCTACATTATCCGCCATGCTGCCAGATTTAAGGTCCTGAGTTGGCTGTGCAGGATTTGATTGTTTTGTTGGGTCAGCAAGTGTGAAGTTTGAGGCAATATCCATGCTAGACCTTGAGACAAGCTCTTTAGGATTGGGTACCAGTGTTGGCGTGGCCAGTCTGGTGCAATCAGAATCATTTTTGGCTTCTCTTGTCTGACCTTTAGGAGTACTCTGGGAAGGACAGGCAGTGGGGGAAAAGCATATACTGTTAGATTTTTCCAGCTGAATGATAGGGCGTCCACTTTCCATGCTTGCTTGTGGTAAATCCTTGTGCAAAATCTCTGCAACTGAATGTTGTGAGGGGAGGCAAATAGATCTATGTCTGGGCATCCCCATTTCCTTATTATCATCCTGAAGACTTGTGGATCCAGTTTCCATTCGTGGGGATCCATGAGGTTTCTGCTTAGTTCGTCTGCCAGAGTATTTGTTTTTCCTGGCAGGAATTGTGCTTGCAGGTGAACTTGAAAGGCCAATGCTGTGTCCCATAAGGTCATTGCTTGTCTGCAGAGGGGGTAGGAATGAGTACCTCCCTGCTTGTTTATGTACCACATGACCGTAGTGTTGTCTGTCTTTATCAGTAATTGTCCTGGATGAAGCAGGTCCATGAAAGCTTTTCAGGGCATTTTGAACAGCTAGCATCTCTTTTTGATTGATGTGAAGATGCATCTGGTTTGCAGGCCATGTGCCCTGAATACATTTTCCTGCCATATGGGCAGCCCCCAGGCATAATCTAATGCATCCGTTGTCAGTGTCTGTCTGGCTGTATAGAGATGGGCCCTCTAGGGGGTGAGGGGGGGGGGGTAAAGTTAGCACTGAACCTATCTGCTAGGATGTTGGCAATATCCGCTGGTTCTGTATATTTAGCGCCATTGTGCTGTAACTCAGAGCAGATCTGAGAGTTCCCATTGAGATTCTTGACATAGCTATAGAATGCTTTGTGGTTGTCTTTAGAGTAAGGGGCAATTTTGTTTTCGTAACTAGCTTTGGAGGATTTTATGAGGGATCTCAGCTTCTTACTGAGGTTGACCAGGGAGTTCCTCCAGTCATGGGATTTTACTCTTTTTTTGCAACAGTTTCTTTCTTCTGTTGTAGAGTTTGTTTATGGCAGAGGACCACCAGATTGGCTTCCTTTTTTGGAGGATAACATCTTGGTTCTATTAGGGATAGCATGATCCATGCACTCGTGTAAGTGCTTATAAAGTGCATTTGTGTAGGATTCAGTCATACCTCTATTGTCCATCTGCATGGGTGTCGTGAAGTTTGCCACTTCTGTCTTAAGAAGTGTGAAGTTGGCTTTGGATAAGTTTTTTACGATGGTCTCCCTAATTGGGGGTGGGGGTGGGATGTGGATGTCTAGGCTGATTAGCTTGTGGTCGGATCTAACCAAGAATTGACCTCTGGTGTGGAACACCGGTTTCCCATGTTGTTAATGACCAGGTCTAGGATATTGCTGCCCCTGGTGGGGGTGTGAATAAGTTGATCCAAGGCGTTGGAATTTATGAATTCTAGAAAACGTTGAGCAAAAGAGTTGGTACACGAGTAGTTTTCCCAGTTAATGGTGGGGTAGTTGAAATCGCCCATTATTAGGGTGTTGGGTTGTACCCTAATACTTTCCAGTGTATCAAGAAATGAGGAGTGGGAATCCTGGGGCATGGTGGGGGGTCTGTAGCAAGCTACAATTTGGATTGTGGTCTTGCACAGAGTTAGTTGCACTTGGATAATCTCGGATGCATTATGCTGTGCAACTAGCCTGGTGGTGTGGATATCCTTAATGAATATGTACACGCCTCCGCCTTTAGTGCTTCGTTCTGGGTTAGGTGGCCGAAAGGTGTGGTATGAATTGCAGCCTGGTAATGCAGGGGTGCTCTCTGGAGCTTTGAACCAGGTCTCTGTCACTGCACAGATGTCAGTGTTCTCCATTTTAAGGAGTGCCTCGAGTGAGTGCATTTTGAGGTTTAGACTTCTAGCACTGAGTAGCATTACCCTCAGATTTTGCTTGCTTGTACCTGTTATGGTGGTGACTTTGTCATTTGAACTTTGCCTAAAAAAGGCACTATAGGGGTGGCAAGAGCCTTAGCCAGTATCCGGAATCCTAAGGGCGACAGGTGCAAGCCATCTCTGGCAAACCATCGTGGTCTGTCGATCATGTCGTCCCAGGCAGACAAATACTGGATCCCCTTAGAATAACACCAGAAGCTTAGCCAATTGTTGAAGTCAATCATTTTGTCCTTGTACTGTGGTATCATTCTGGGTGATGGCAGGATGCTACTCAGGGTTAGGGTCATACCTGCCTGGGATACAAGATCGGAGAGCTCCTCCATGTCTCTTTTCATGTAGTCCAGGGAGGTACGTCTCAGGTCATTCACACCAACATGGACAATGACAGTGTCATATTTGTACTTATTGTGGAGTGACCTGAGTGCATGCATTGTGTGTTTAGTGGCCTTTTCTTCGATCACCCCTATCATTTTCAGTCAAGCATACCCAAACATGCAAGCACCATATTCACTGGTGGATCCATCAGAATGGGCCTGCTGAGTTTGCCCACTAGTACAGTGGATTTCCACAGAATGTGTGTTGCTGCTAGAAACTGGTTGGAGGAGATCACCCATTGGCGTACACTCATAGCTTCACGGCAGAGGGGGGGGGTAAGACTGGGTTCTGCCTTGATTGTTGATGTACCAGATTACACACATCTTGTTGGCTTGAATCGTAAGAGTCCCCAGAGGAAAAGCATCTTGAAATGCCCGCAATGTTAAAAGGACTGCTCTCATCTCCAGAGCGTTGATATGTGAATTGATCTCCTGGGGGTCCACATGCCTTGGATACTCCCTTCCCAAGTAATGCCCACCCCCCCACCCCCACTGAGAGAGTTCTGTGGTCACTGTGGCCAATGAGGAAGAAAGAACAAAAGGCCAATCTAGGTAAATGTCACCTGACTGGATCCACCAGTGAATATGGTGTTTGCATGTTTGGGTATGCTTGACTGAAAATGATAGTGGTGATCGAAGAAAAGGCCACTGAACAGCTAGAGTCCATTGAAGGACAAGCATACACAGTAGCTTGCTAAAGGGACTAGAATTATTGCTCTTGCTATGGAACCTTAAGGTTGAAGAATTAGTCTGGCAGGATGAGATAGAATTAGATGAACCCAAAATCTGTGTGTGTCTGTATAGTGACAAGTTAAGGAAGCAATCTGAGTTGTGTTCAGATGTGCACCTATAAACTCCAGGCTCTGTACTGGTGTCAGATTTGATTTGGCAAAATTGACCATTATACCTAGTGAGTAACAAATCTGGAGCAAATAGTCCCTGGACTGCTGTAGGAGATGTATGGTAGGGGCAGTGAGAAGCCAGTCATCTAGACATGGAAACTATCTAAATCCTTTTAATCTCAAATGACTGCCACTACTGCAATATACTTGGTAAACATCCTGGGGGCTGTGGAGAGTCCAAACAGCAGGGCTCTGAATTGGTAAAGACAGTCTCCCAGTCAAAAGCCAAGAGTCTCCAGAAACACCTGTCTATTCTGATGCGATAGTTAGCGTTCTGAAGATCCACATAGCACATACAATCGTCCTTTCCTAGAAACTGCAAAATGGGACTGAACAATGACAATTCAAACTTTGACTTCTTCCAAACTGATTTAATTTGCTTAGATCCAAAATATGTCACCAGGCTCCTGTCTTTTTTGACACTAAAAAGACACGAGTAAGTTCCAAATCCTGTTTGGTCTGGTGGGACCTCCTGGATGACTTTCTTGTCTAGCAGATTTTGAATTTCCTGTGCTGCAGCTTTCCTCTGACTGGTTGGAACATTGGGAAGTTTATTTCTTTTGGAAACTGGGGTCTGTGAAAAGGTATGAAGTAACTGGATATTATTTTTAGCACCCAAGTATCTTCTGTTATAGCAGCCCAGGCTTCTGGGTGCAACGATAAATGTCTCCCAACTGCTTCCAGAGGTGGGCAGTACTTCAGGAGCACTGAAAGGGTCTATCCGGAAAGGAATCTGGGAAACCCTGATTTTGTGGACCTCCTCTGCCTCAAGGGTGGTGCCTTCTGTTAGAACTCCCTCCTCTGCCTCTGAAGGCCTTGTCTCCACGCGAGTCAGGGAATTGTGGAACCTCATTTTTTTGCCATCTCTCCGATTCCTTGAAAAGCTTCGTGGATAGAAAATTTAATTCCTATGGCAGACAAAGTCTTTCCTTCTTGTTCATTGCAGATAAGAGTTTCTTTCAAAGTAGGGCCAAATAATGATGTTCCATCAAAGCAAGCACTGATGAAAGAAGATTTGAAAGGCTTCTCAAAGTTGTACAGCCGCATCCAGGCATGTCTCCTTATAGCAATGACTTAACCAGATGTCCATCAGGCACCTTCTGCCGCATGAGATTAACCTCATGGACACACCAGAAACTGATAAGAGTGGCTAGCTGAGAAGATGATCTTTTGAAATCCTGTGCAGACATGGACTCGGCGTTTGATCGCTCTTTTGTCAAATCTCTCTGTAGCCTTGTAAAGTGTGTCAAGGTAGTTGAGAACCTCAAAGCAAAGACGGCTAAAGAAAATCCACACTTTCCAACTCTGTCCAGTGCCCTAGACTCTCTTTATGGGGGTGGATAGAGAAGCACTTCTCTGCTAGCTCCTTTCTGGTGGCAGCCGCCACAACCATTACATCGACAGGGACTCCTTAACTCTAGTGAGGTTTATTCTTTTGCTGTGCTAAAAACTTGTCCGGGCAACACAGGACTGTTTCAACGGAATCTCCCTCCTTCTATGCACTGCGAGAGACCAGGTCGATGAGCTCATCAGCCAGGAGAGTCACCCAAGACATACATACATACTCCTCTACAGAAGGACTGTCGGAGGACCAACCACCTTTTTGTTTATGGATCTCTAAAATGTCTCCAAATGAGACATTGTCAGGTGGTGATCTGGGGGATCCTGCTCCTTCCTCGAAATCAGCATCTTCACGGAGTGATTCCAAAGGGGAATCTATGTGCCTTCTCTTGCAACTCCATTCCAGTGGACCACCTCAGGGAGATGTTCAGGGGAGGTGTCAAAAGAGAGGGGAAGTTCTTCCATAGGAACAGACTGAAAGCTGGTTGGAACTGGCTGTCCCTGTGGAATAGGTCTGATGAAATCAGAGCTCAGAACCAAAGAGGGAACAGGGGTAGGATCCAAGGGAGGATGAAAGACCAGATCTCTACAACAAGAAACATCCCTTTCCAGAAAGTACAGTTGTGTACACTTACCATAAATGTAGGTGTTTGAGTGTATTCACTGTTGCAGTCATTACATTTGGGTAATCTGCTGGAAGGTTGCCCTCAGTCGGCCTGAATAACAAAGTCTTGGGTCCTGCTTTGGTTGCTGTCTCTTCTTCCATGACGTCAGGTCGTCAGGGGTATAAAACATGCAGCTGAAGCTATTTTATTCAGTTTTTCTTGCCCCAGATGTCAGGTGCCCCCCAAATGGGGAGCAAATAAATATATATATATATATATATATATATATATATATATATATATATAAACAGAAATATATGTAAATGCACTTTTAGCAACATAAAGTTTACCTTCATCTAAAAGCAAATACACCACAAAGGCTTTAGTATATAGGGAAGGAAAGAAAAGGTTTTGAAAAAGGGGGATGGTGGGTAGGTAACCCAGACTGCAACAGTGAATACACTCGAACATCTACATTTATGGTAAGTGTACACAACTGTACTATGTTCTTCATGTTTCACTGTTGCAGTCATTACATTTGGGTAGAATCCCAAAAGCTATGGATGGGAGGATGGAACTAAGTAGCATTAGGAGCGGCTATAAGGCCCTGCAGAACTGCAGTGGCAAAGCCTGCCCTGGATTTGGTGAAGAGAGGCAAATTATAATGCTTTGTGAAGGTATGAACAGAGCTCCAAGTAGCAGCCTCTAGAATGTCTTTGGTTGGAACCCCTCTGAGAAAAGCTGCTGAGGTAGAGGCAGCCCTGGTGGAATGTGACTTGATCCCCTTCGGCACAGGTTTACCATGGTACAAGTAGCAGAAACGAATGCAGTGGCTTACCCACTCAAATAGTCTGCTTTGATATAGCCTTCCCCTCTGATCCTGCAGCAAATGCCACCAGTAGTTGCTCGGACTTTCTTAGAGATTTGGTCCTGTTTAAGTAGAATCTTAGTTGTCTGTGTACATCCAATGAATGCAGAATCCACTCCCCCTTGTTCTGCGGATTTGGGTAAAATGTTGGCAGGTGAACTGTCTGGTTAAGAGCCACATTGGATTCCACCTTGGGCATAAAAGAAGGATTGGTCCTGAGGGACACCCTGTCCGGGTAAAATGTAATAAAAGGCTCCACAGCCATGAGAGCCTGTAGTTCTGAAAGCCTTCTTGCTGAAGCGACTGTCACGAGGAAAGCTGTTTTCAAAGACAGAAATTTTATATCCGCAGTAACTGCTGGTTCAAAAGGAGGCAGGGTGAGTTTTTCCAGCACAAAGTTGAGGTCCCATGTAGGAGTTGGTAATCTTCTGGGAGGCCTTAAATTTTTGGCCCCGCTAAGATACTGTTTAAGCAGAGGATGAGAAAAGAGGGGAGGCTCTGTGTTGTAATGAGCCGAGATGGCAGAGGCATGGAATTTTATTGAAGAAAAAGATAGGCCCTTGTCAAGCATCTCAGTCAAATATTGTAAAATCTGAGGGATATTGGGCTTTGCTGTGTCCGTTCCTTGTGCTTGGCTACAAGCACAGAATCTCTTCCATTTATCAGCATAAGATTTTCTAGTACTAGGCCTTCTGGCTTCCAAAATGACATCCATAACCGATTTACTGAGAGGTGTTGTTTCAATAATTAAATGATCAGCCATGCTGCAAGGTTCAGAGTTTGGAGCTGGGTGTGCAGAATTTGACTGTTCTGCTGAGATGGTAGATGAGATATACGAGGCAAGTACCAAGGAGGAAGTTGAGACATATTCCTTAGAATTGGGTACCAGTGCTGGCGAGGCCAGTCTGGAGCAACTAGGATCATTTTTGTTTTTTCCTGTCTGACTTTTAGTAAGACCTTGGAGAGAAGAGGCAGAGGGGGGAAAGGCATAGACTGATAGATTTTTCCAACTGAAGGATAGGGCATCCACTTTCCATGCTTTTCTGTGATAAGTTCTTGTGCAGAATTGGTCCAGTTGATAATTTTGGGGAGAGGCAAATAGATCTATGTCTGGGTTCCCCCTTTTCTGTGTTAACATGCTGAAGATTTGTGGATCCAGTTTCCACTAGTGCGGGTCCATAAGATTTCTGCTTAGGTCTGCCAGCGTATTTTGTTTTCCTGGCAGGAATTGAGCTTTGGTAAGTCAAAAAGCGGTGTTCCACAATGCCATGGCTAGTCTGCAAAGGGGGTAGGAATGTGTACCCCCTGCTTGTTTATGTACCACATAACCGTGGTGTTGTCCGTCTTTATCAGTAGTTGTCCTGGATGAAGTAAGTCCTTGAAGGCAGTCAGAGCATTCTGAACATCTAGCATCTCTTTCTGGTTGATATGCAGATGCATTTGTTTTGGGCTCCATTTGCCCTGAATGCATCTTCCCGCCAGGTGGGCCCCCCAAGCATAGTCTGATACATCTGTAGTTAGGGTTTGGGTGGCAGGGGGTAGAGTGAATGACAGTCCCTTGTTTTGGTGACATGTCTCTGCCCACCAAAGAAACTCCTGTTGCAGGCAGGGAATGAGAGAAATCATTGTTTCCAGACTGTGACAATGTTGACTCCATAAACTTTTTAGGTACCATTGTAGTTTCCTCATATTCAGTCTCGCATATGGAATTAGTAGAATGCAGGATGCCATGAACCCCAAAGCCTGCAGAATTTGTCTTGCAGATAACTGGGTTTTTGTTGCTATTTGTTTGAAGTATGCTGTCAGTTGCCTTTGTTTGTCTGGCATAAGGTACGCCATCTGGGCAGTTGTATTCAAGCTTGCACCCAGGAATGTAATTATTTGAGAGGGTACCAGCTGGGATTTCTTTACGTTTATTGTGTACCCTAGGCATATTAGAAGCCTTTTTACAAACGCCAGATGTTGAAGAATGGTGTCCTTGTCCTCTGCTTGAATGAGACAGTCATCCAGATAAGGATAAATTTGTATGCTTCTTTGTCTGCAGAATGCAATTACTGGTGCCAGGCACTTTGTAAAGACCTTGGGCACAGTAGATAAGCCAAAGGGCAGTGCAGAGAATTGGTAATGCAAAAAACCTGCCTTGAAGTGGAGGTATCTTCTGCATGATTCCCTTATTGGAATATGTAGGTATGCCTCAAGTCTAGAGTCACTAACCAAGCGTCCCGGCCCAGCATAGACAGCAGCTGTTGTAAAGTCAGCATTTTGAATTTTGGAATGTCCAGGAACGTGTTCAAAATCGATAAGTCCAGTACTGGACGCCAGGCATGGTCTTTTTCTGGGTACCAGGAAAAGTCTTGAATAAAAATCTTGTCCTTTTACCTTTTCTGGTACTGGTTGAATAGCCCCCATATCCATGAGGGACGTAACCTGTTTCTGAGCCTCTGCCCATTGATTTTGTGGCAGATCTGGCCAACCGTTTGGAATTGGCAAAGTATGGAAATGAAATATGTACCCCTGGGATACTATGTTTAATAGCCACTTGTCCTGGGTAATTTAATGCCAATTTTGAGCATGAAGTGCTAGTTTTCCCCCCAAGGGGGCTGCCAAAAGATAAGTGCTTGGTGAAGGTAGAGGGAAGTCATTGAGACTGCTTACTGTAGGGTTTGTGCTTTGTTTCCTCCAGATTTGGAGGTGGAGGCACCCCACTGCTTTGACCTGTAAGAACCCTGTGATTGGTATCTGGAGCCTTTTGAGTGCCTGGATTTGCCTTGAGTGGCTCTGTTGGACACAGGAAAGGACCAATTTTTAGTAGGCCAGTGCCTACTGAACTTGGGTGGCTGCACTTGCAAGAAATCTTTTACAGTTTGCATAGATTTAGCTTTGTCTTCCATTTTCTTTAAATCCTCTTCTGCCTTATTACCAAACAGAGTATCATGCTGCAAGGGGGCATCCAACAATTTAGCTTTAACATGATCAGGCAGATTTTGCTCCTTGAGCCAGGCATGCCTTCTAATCACAGATCCAGTAACTGCACCCCTGCAAGAGGCCTCCAAGGAATCAAAACCACATTGCAAAGTATGCTTTCCAACCTGTTCTGCTGAATGCAATAATTCATATAATTCTATTTTCCACACAATCAGAAATCAACATAATTTTCTGTTTCAGTAAGCCCATAACATGCTGTTGATATTTAAGCATATGAAACTGTCAGTTTAAGGCCCTAACTGCCAAGGTTGCAGAAGTATAAACCTTCTTTCCCCATCTATCCAGCGCCCTGGAATCTCTATCAGAGGGGGTAGGATTTTTGGCTGTAGAGGCCTTTACACCTTTGGGACCCTGTGAGATAGTCTCAGGATCAGCAGCAGGATTTTTGAATAGAAATTTGTGATAGTCAGGAACCCTGTAATACCTGTCTGGCTGACTAGGAGCCGGAGGGTAGGGAACCAGGAGCCATGCTGGATTCCGAAAACACATAATCAACAATGTCTAATACAGGAGGTACTGCCAAAGGCCTACGCTGAGGAAGAAAAAGGAAATCCCTAAGCCTCTTTTTTGATTCAGAGACGTCCTGACTCTCCCAGTGAAAATGTTCCCTTAAAGTGTGCAGTTTCTCCAAAAGAGTAATCCTCAGGAGGAGATGCAAATGGGATGGATTCTTCTGCATCAGAATCCTCATAGGGTGGAACAGAAAATTCCTCATCAGAAGAAATGGAAACCTGATCTGAAGATTCATAATCTGTGCCTTGCCTAGGCCTCTTAGCAGGGGGGGGGGTTGGGAACCCCTGATCAAGGTAATTAAGTCCTCAGCCATTTTGATCATCTGTTTTTTAGGCATAGGGCCCTGAGCACGTGGCTCGTGAGTCGTTTTTTTAGACATAGAAGATGTTTTTGATCTTGCTTTTGAGGCTAGCGTCGGTTTTATATAAAAATGTTGAGGCCTGAAAACACCCTCAGAAGCCGGTGCCTGCTCAGCGGCTCCGGACTCATCCAAGGGAGAGACATCCACGGGTTCAATACTCTGAGAATCTCGCGGCATACCGGACTCCACATGGGTCTCAGTAGAGGCCTGCAACTCAAAAGTAGCGGATATCAGGAGCTGCGAAAGCGCCTCACTGGAGTACCGGTGAACCAGTGACTGGCTTATAAGTTTCGTCGTCAGTTTTGGACCTCGATGGTCTGTCTCTGTCTTTTTCTTTGCATTTTTTGTGAACTCCGGTAGTCGGATTGCTAACCAATGACATTTCAGGATAATTAAATCTTGATCCAAAATATTTAGAAGCAAAAATATACAGACGCTTAATAGTGCGTTGGTTAAATCTAGCACAAAACTAACAGCAAACCACGTTATGATCTGGGCCTAAGCAAGGAATACAGTACAAATGAAAATCCTTATGAGGTATTTGCTTCCCACAAGTAATGCAATTATTAACTTTTACTGACATCGGTAAGGAGCAAGAAAAAGTTTCCCCAACGGGGTACTTGGCTTTAGTTTGAAGACTTCAGTTCTGAAACTCCAATGCGAAAATTTCAAGAGTCGGCCAACCTGCACTTGCGAACTGCTTCTACTTCAGGCACCGTGCGGCAAGAAAGACTGAATAAAATGGCATCGGCTGCATGTTTTATACCCCGACGACCTGACGTTATGGAAGAGAAGACTGCAACCGATGCAGGACCCAAGACTTTGTTATTTAGGCCGACTGAGGGCAACCTGCCAGCAGATTACCCAAATGTAATGACTGCAACAGTGAAACACGAAGAACATCCTCAAAGGCAGATGGCCTCAGAAAAGCCATGCCCACACCGGAGCCGAATGTTCCAATATGGGTAGAGCACGACTCCGACATGATCTGTGCTTTGAGGTGGGAATCGGACCAAAGCTATCCAGCAATGAGGCCCCAAGGGGCAAGAATGGATCTGACATAATTGGAGTAGACCCTGGACACACAGATCAGATGCTGTGGCTCCAGGACACATCCCGATTCGAAGGCATGGGAACAGAACTGGTCAGGGAAACTGTTAGAGTTGAATAAGTAATTCTCTTCAGATCAGATTCCAGAACTCTCGGAGCAGTCAGACTCTGGGGCTCTGAAACAAAAGGATGGATCGGAGACTGAGATAAAATTGTGGGTGGCAGGAAGATTCACAGTTCCAACAGGGGATGAAGCAGAAATAATCCCCACTTGGATCTGAGCTCCAAGGAATTTTTGCATCATCTTATCCACATCTGCTTCAGCAAGACTCATTTAGAACCTGATGGATGCAGTAGTTGATTGTGGTGTGGAGTGCTTTTTAGGTGTCTGTATAAGAGCAGAGGGTAGACAGGATCCATCAGAAAACTGAGTAAGCGAGTCCTTGGTGTGTAACATGCTAGGCTTAGGACCAGTAATTTGAGTGGTAGGACTGGCTGAGATAAGAACAGGACTTGAGGGCTTAGGATCCGAAGGCTTGTTTCCACAGCATGTCTTTTTGGGTCTGACAAATGCAGATCAGACAATTTCAGAATTTTTGAAGGTGCCTCTGAGACAGTTTAGGACACTTTGGAGGCAGATGCTTCTCTGTGCTCCAATGGAGATTTTAAAGGCTTACTGGGGGGTTTCAGCCCCTGAAGAGGACGACGATGGAGGAAGCAAACCTTTAAAAACAAGCTTACTCTGACTGTCTGCTATGGCTCTTGAGTTAAACCTGCACAAATTGAACAGTTTGTGTTTAAATCAGCTGCACCTAAGCAATAGACACACATTTTGTGGGCATCCAAGTAAGGGATTTTATGCCCACAATAAGTGCATTTCTTGAAGCCTGTTTGCTTGTCAGCCATGACGATAATAATCCCCAGAGAAAAAGATACTTAAAAGAAAGGTCAGTTTTTTTACTGAGAAAATACTACCAATGGTAAAAAATAAACATCATGCTTAACAGTGTAGGAGTGACAGTGGAAAGAAAGAAGACAGACAAAATATCAGCAAAGGTAAGTTTGAGAGGTTACTATAACAATAGTTGCAGCTGCCAGACAAAATCTGAAAACTAAGAGGGAAGTTTACTTTAAAGCAGAGAGGAAACATTTAGATACAGGAATTACTTTTTTTACTTACAAATACATAAACTATAACTGGACGCTGGGAGAGAAAGACCCCACACGTCTGTGCGCGATAGCTTCAAACGACAACTGAGGTATTTGGAATGGACTAGGTCATTATGGGTAAAAAAAGGAGCTCGACAGTTGGATCCAAAGTCTGAAGTATACAGCTGAGCTGGATCTGAGGATCGGATCAGCAATATATTTGTTAAGAAAGAATGAAAAGGACAACATCAAAACGAAAAGGACATCAGATGTTCTTAATAAATTGTAAAAAGAAGAAAAAAATGTTTTCCTGATGAATTATGACTTTTTTTTTGTTTGCGTCCACTGCAGCCATTACAGACCTTTTGATAAGAACAAAGCCGGGCAAGTAATCACAGTATGATGCCAAGTCACAGACACGCTCAATCAAGTTCACCTTCAAAATCAGGTAAGGTTGTACATGATATCCTGCTGTAAGTTTGTGGTATAAACTTTTCAAAAGTGCTTAACTATAACAACAAGGAAGCCATCAACGCCTCTCCAAAGACGTGGGCAAAATAGCATGAAAACATTAATGCGGACAATTAAAATGTAATGTAGCCTGCACGCTACGTTTTTATACTAAATATTTATGTTTATAATACATCTCAATCAGAACCTGCCCAAGTAACAAGTACACTGAGGAATTTGCACAACTATCTTAATATCTATTATGACCATCATCCTAGCAAAGTCCCACATCTCCCTCAATTCAAGGCCTTCACAAATTTAATTATAACTAGTCACTGTAATAAAATCTCTCATATACAGACAACCCCTTCTTGAAAGGCCAGTTACTGTCATATTGTAAAACTAATGAGGCATTACAAAAGGAAAATTACACAATAAATAATGTAATTATTACTCCCTAAATACCCCTTCATTGTCACAGAAAGTACAGTTGTATAAAATCTTACCATAACAGAAGATGCCCTCTCAACTGTTGTAGTAGTTACCCAAGGGATCTCCTGCCAAGGATAGATAGCCCATCGTCCATCCAGCATACTATAGCCTTCATTACTTACAGGCATCATACGTCACACGCACACGCTCAAAACTGAAAAAGCCCCAGGAGGAACAGAACACACTTAGGGACAAAGAGAACATGGAATAAGACAAAGAACCCATCAAGCCCAGAGGGCAACAAAACTACAGGGCAAAAGCTAAAACAAAAGGGGGGCATAGGAAGGGACAGAATACTGCAACGGTGATGAGAAGAGCATTCACTGTTTCGGCAAGATTTTACACAACTCAACTATGTCCTCCCATATCATTGCTGCAGTATTCTTTACCAAAGGATGAGTACAACAACACAAGAAAGCCGGGAGGAAGAAGACACAAGAGGCCTCTACAAACCCATCCAGGATATACCTGTAAATAACATTCAACGTGTAATGCTTAGTGAAAGTATGTACAGAGGACCAAGTAGCAGCCTGAAGGATGGAACTGGTATCCAATCCTTGAAAAAAGCACCAGAGGCAGCAACTGTCCTAGTAGAATGTTTCTTTACAGAGGATGAAAGACATTTTCCAAGAAAAGAAAAATAACAAAAAGAAATGACCTTAGAAATCCAAGTTGAGAAGGTTTACTTAACTGCCAAAAGTCCTGAGATGAAAAGAAACTCAACTCTGCTCACATTTGCAAATAAGAATTAGTTGTGTAAAATCTTACCATAATGATATATGTCCTTCTCTTTTCTGTTGCAATAATGTTTATATGAGGGAGTTGCCTGCCGCAATGACTAGACATCAGCCAGTAGGCAAAAGACTTTTACTGCTTAGAGGTGTGTGGTACGTCACATGTAGGCTCTTGTCAGGCATAGGCCATAAAAGTGATGTATGCACGCACCATAAAAGTGATGTATGCACGCACCATCCTCAGAACTGAATGCCCCAGGAGGAATGCCTGTGTAAGGGAGAGAAGGACATCTATCATTATGAGAAGATTTATACCACTAATCTATGTCCTTATATTCCTGTGTTGCAGCATTCTTTACAAGAGGGAGAATACCAAAGCTCATGAGGGAAGGGAGGAGGTAGGAGCAGTGGAGCTCTCCATGAAATCATGGAGAATAGCCCTGGCAAATCCTGCTCTAGATTTGGAAATGTCCAGTCTGTAATGTTTGGTGAAAGTATAGACTGAAGACCAGGTAGTGGCCTTCAGAACGGAGTTAGTGTCTAGTCCTTTGAAGAAGGCACCAGAGGAAGCAACAGCCCTGGCAAAGTGTGCCTTAACAGGAGAAGGGAGGCTCTTTCAATGGTGGTCAGAGCAGAAGGAAATAGCTTTAGACATCCAGCTGGAAATAAAGTATTTAGAGACAGGAAGTCCTAAAGCTCTTGGGTGAATGGATACAAACAACTGATTGGATTTCCTTATAGTCTTTGTTTTGTCAAGGTAGAACCTAAGCTGTCTGAACACATCCAAAGTGTGCAGAATCCTCTCTGCAGAGTTTTGTGGAGAAGGGAAAAGGGTAGGTAAATGGATGGACTGGTTGACGGATAACCCATTTACCATTTTAGGCATAAAAGAAGGGTTGGTGGAAAGAGAGACACTGTCTCTGTGGAACACCAAAAAAGGAGAAGACACAAGGGCCTAGAGTTCAGAAACCCTTGTGGCTGAGGTTAGTGCAAGCAGCAAAGAGTACAGTTGTGTACACTTACCATAAATGTAGATGTTCGGGTGTATTCACTGTTGCAGTCATCACACTTGGGTTATCTGCCTGCAGGCAGCCCTCAGTCGGCCTGAATACCACAGTGTCTTCGAATTTCTGCGTCGGATGTCATCGCTCTTCCATGATGTCAGGTCGTCAGGGGAATAAAACATGCAGCCGACGCCGTTACATCAGTTTTTCTTGCCCGAGATGTCAGGTGCCCCCAAAATAGGAAGCAATTATATGGTATGGAACACCCACAGCAAAAAGCAAATACACACAGTATAAGACATGCCAAACCAAAATAGGATAGGTAGAAGCAAAGAGAAGTCAGGGGGCTGGAGGGAGGGTAACCAGGACTGCAACAGTGAATACACTCGAACATCTACATTTATGGTAAGTGTACACAACTGTACTATGTTCTTCATGTTTCACTGTTGCAGTCATCACATTTGGGTTGATTCCCAAAGCTAAGGAAGGCTGGAGGTAGTTAAGAAGCATTAGGGCTGGCAATCAGGCCCTGTAAGACTGCTGTGGCAAATCCAGCTCTGGATTTAGAAAGATAGGCAAGTGGCAGTGCTTGGTGAAAGCGTGTACAGAGCTCCAGGTTGCAGTTTCCAGGATTTCCCTGGTAGGGACTCCCCTGAGAAATGCTGTAGAGGTAGATGTAGCCCTAGTGGAATGAATTCTGATCCCCTGTGGGGTAGGTTTTCCATGGTGCTAATAGCAAAAATGGATGCAGTGTGCTATCCATTTAGAAATGGTTTGCTTTGAAATGGCATTGCCCTCTGCCCCTGCAGCAAAGCTGACTAGCAGCTGAGTGGCTTAGTGCTGACCAGATAGAACCTAAGCTGCCTGTGCCCGTCCAGGGAATGCAGGATCCTATCCCCTTTATTCTGAGGATTAGGGAAAAAAGTTGGAAAATGAATGGACTGGTTTAAAGCCACACTAGACACCACCATGGGCATAAAAGATGGGTTAGTCCTGAGGGAAGCCCTGTCTGCAAGGAAGATAATGAAGGGTTTTCACTGCCATAAGGGCCTGCAATTCAGACACTCTTCTTGCTGAAGTGATGGCTAGAAGTAAAGCTGTATTCCATGAGAGGAATTTCAACTCTGCTGTAGCAGCAGGTTCAAAGGGCGGAAGCGTGAGCTTTTTCAATACAAAGTTAAGGTCCCAAGGCTGGAGTGGGAGCTCTCCTGGGGGGGTCTTAAATTTCTGGCTCCTCTCAGGAACTGTTTTACCAGTGGGTGAGAAAAGAGGGGTGGCTCAGTATTATAATGAGGTGAGATGGCAGAGGGATGGATCTTAATTGAAGAGATGGATATGCCCTTGTGGAGCATTTCTGTTAAGCGATCTAGTATATGAGGTAAGCTGGGCACAGTTGTGTCCATTCCCTGAGACTGGCTCCAGGAACACTTTTTCCACTTTTCCCAATAGGATTTCCTAGTACTAGGCCTCCTTGCCTCAAGAATGACATCCAGCACCTGCTTACTGAGGGATGCTGGTGAGGAGTTCAGGGGATTAGCCAGGCTGCAAGGTTCAGGGTCTGTAGCTGAGGGTGCAGAATATGGCCCACTTGCTGGGACAGCAGGGAAGGAGTCTGAGGCAGGTGCCATGGTTGTAGCACTGTCAGACTGTGCAAAAGAGGGTACCACTGCTGGCGTGGCCAGTCTGGTGCAATCAGGATTGTCCTTGGCTTGTCCTGTTTGATTTTTAGTAAAACCTTCGAGAGGAGAGGCAGAGAGGGAAAGGCACAGACTGAGAGGCTTTCCCACGTGAAGGACAGGGCATCCACTTTCCAAGCTTGGCTGTGGGGAGTTCTTGTGCAACAGTTGCTCAATTGATAGTTTTGAGGGGAAGCAATAAGGTCCACCTCTGGTGTCCCCCACCTGTTCCTCAAAAGCTTGAATATTTTGGGTTCCAATTTCCACTTGTGTGGGTCCATGACATTTCTGCTTAAGTCGTCTGCCAGTGAATTTAGTTTGCCTGGCAGGAACTGAGCTTGTAGGTGCACTTGGTTGCCCAAGGCTGTGTTCCATAGAGCCATGGCTAGTCTGCAGAGTAGGTAGGAATGGGTTCCCCCCTGCCTGTTTATGTACCACATAAAGTACAGTTTTGTACCTACCATAAATGTAAATGTTCGAGTGTTCACACTGCTGCAGTCATTACACTTGGGTTATCCTGCCATCAGGCGGTCCCGTAGTCGGCCAGAGTTCCAAAGTCTTGGTCCGGCATCGGTTGCTGTCGCTTCTTCCCTGACTTCAGTGCGCCAGGGGTATAAAAGATGCATCCAACGCCATTTTCTTCAGTTTTTCTTGCCCCAGATGTCAGGTGCCCCCAGGTAGGTAGGCAATACATATTGCTAATAAAACATATAAATAAAAATAAAAACAATACCTTCAGTTACAAGCAAATACACCACAAAGGTTGTATAGGATAGACAGGTATAGATAAGCCCAGCTAGGACAGAGGGGATGGAGGGAGGGTAACCTGGACTGCAGCAGTGTGAACACTCGAACATCTACATTTATGGTAGGTACAAAACTGTACTATGTTCATCGTGTTACACTGCTGCAGTCATTACACTTGGGTAGAATCCCAAAGCTAAGGTTGGGTGGCTGGTCTATAAAGAATTAGAATTGCCTATGAGGCTCTGCAGAACTGCAGTGGCAAATCCTGCTCTGGATTTAGAGTAAAGAGGCAAGTGGTAATGCTTGGTAAAGGTGTGCACTGAACTCCAAGTTGCCGCCTCCAGAATTTCCTTGGTTGGTACTCCTCTGAGAAAGGCTGTTGAAGTGGCTGTTGCTCTGGTAGAATGTGGCCTAATATTATTAGGGACTGATTTTCCATGCTGTGTGTAGCAGTAACGAATACAGTGTCCTATCCATTTGGAGATAGTCTGCTTTGAGATAGCCTTGCCCTGTGATCCTGCAGCATATACAACAAACAGTTGCTCAGTTTTCCTGAAAGCTTTTTTGTCCAAGTAGAAGCGTAACTGTGTATGTCCAAAGAGTGCAGAAGTGTGTCCCCTTTATTCTGTGGGTTTGGATAAAAAGTTGTCAAATGAATGGTTTGGTTAAGAGCCACACTCGATACTACCTTTGGCATGAAGGTAGGGTTTGTCCTTAAAGAAACCCTGTCCTGATGAAAAATTATAAAAGGTTCCACTGCCATTAATGCCTGTAGCTCTGAGACTCTTCATGCTGAAGTTACTGCCAGGAGCAGAGCTGTTTTCCATGATAAAAATTTTAGTTCGGCTGTATTGGCTGGCTCAAACGGTGGCAGGGTCAGTTTTTCCAAAACAAAATTGAGGTCCCAAGCTAGTGTTGGTGCCCTCCGGGGCAGTCTTATGTTTTTAGCCCCTCTGAGATACTGCTTTAACAAGGGGTGAGAGAATAAAGGAGGATCCGTGTTGTAATGTGCTGAAATGGCAGAGGCGTGGATCTTAATTGATGAGAAGGATAGGCCTTTGTCCAGCATCTCAGTTAAGTATTGTAAAATCTGAGGAATGTTTGGGACAAGAGGGTCTAGGCTTTGAGCCTGGTTCCAGGTGCAGAATCTCTTCCATTTTTCTGGGTAAGATTTCCTGGTGCTAGGCCTCCTGGCCTCCAAAATGACATCCATAACTGCTTTAGAGAGAGGTGTTGCCTGTCTGACTAATGGATCTGCCATGCAGCCAGGTTTAATGTTTTTAGCTGACCGTGCAGGATCTGATTGTTTTGTGGAGTCAGAAGGTGTGAAATTTGAGGCAGAATCCATGGTGGGCCTTGAGCTAAGTTCTTTAAGATTGGGTACCAGTGCTGACGTGGCCAGTCTGGAGCAATCAGGATCATCTGTGGTTTTTCTTGTCTGGCTTTTAGGAGTACCTTTGAAAGGAGAGGCAGTGGTGGGAAGGCATAAACTTTTAGGTTTTTCCAGCTGAACGAGAGAGCATCCACTTTCCATGCTTATGTGTGGTAAGTCCTTGTGCAGAATTTTTGTAGTTGGCAATTCAGTGGGGAGGCAAAAAGATCTATGTCTGGGCATCCCCATTTGTGCGTTACCATGCTGAAGACTTGTGGATTCAATTTCCATTCGTGGGGGTCCATGATATTTCTGCATAGGTCGTCTGCCAGAGTATTTTTCCTTCCTGGCAGGAATTGTGCTTGCAGATGAACTTGATAAGTTAGAGCTGTGTTCCACAAGGTCATGGCTTGCCTGCATAGGGGATAAGAATGAGTGCCCCCTTGCTTGTTTATGTACCACATTACTGTGGTGTTGTCTGTCCTTAGTAGTAATTGTCCTGGATGCAGAAGGTCCTTGAAAGCTGTTAGGGCATTTTGAACAGCCAACATCTCTTTTTGATTGATGTGAAGATGCATTTGGTCTGTGGTCCACTTGCCCTGAATGCATTTTCCTGCCATGTGTGCTCCCCAGGCATAATCCGAAGCATCTGTTGCTAGAGTCTGCCTGGCTGTGGGTAGAGTGAAAGGCTGACCCTTGTTGAGGTGACATGCCTGTGGCCACCATCAAAACTCCTGTTGCAGGCAGGGAATTATTGGAATTACTGCTTCTAAACTGTGAGAGTGTTGAGTCCAAACACTTTTTAGGTACCATTGTAATTTCCTCATATGCAGTCTGGCATATGGGATTAGTAGTATGCAGGATGCCATGAATCCCAGGGCCTGCAGAATTTTTCTTGCAGGGAGATGGGACTTTGCCAGTAATGGAAAATATTGAGTCAGTTGTCCTTGTTTGTCTGGCGTGAGGTAAGCCATCTGGGCCGTTGTATCTAAGCTTGCACCCAGGAATGTTATCTGCTGTGAGGGCACTAGTTTTGACTTCTTTTCATTTACTGTGTACCCTAGAGAAATTAGCAACCTTTTTACAAACACCAGATGCTTTAGAAGAATGTCTTTTGTCTCTGCTTGAATGAGGCAGTCGTCCAGGTATGGATATATTTGAATTCCTTTTTGGCTGCAAAATGCGATTACTGGTGCCAGGCACTTTGTAAAGACCCTGGACGCAGTAGATAAGCCAAAGGGCAGTGCAGAGAATTGGTAGTGCATTGTACCAGCGTTGAATCTGAAGTATCTTCTGCAATTTTGTCTGATAGGGACATGCAGGTATGCCTCTGAGGTCCAGAGTAAAGCCAAGCCTTCTTGCCCAGCATGGGAAGAAGCTGCTGTAGTGTCAACATTTTGAATTTCGGAACGTCCAGGTAAGTATTTAGAGTTGAAAGGTCTAGAATGAGTCTCCAGGCTTTGTCTTTTCTGGGGACCAGGAAGAGTCTTGAGTAAAATCCTTGTCCTTGTTCTTGCTGTGGCACTCTCTGAATAGCTCTCATGTCCATCAGGGCTGAAATTTGTTTTTGAGCCTCTGCCCATTGATTTTGTAGCAGGTTTGGCATTCCTTTTAGCCTTGGTAAAGTGTAAAAATGGAACCTGTAACCGTGAGACACAATATTCAGAAGGGTGATTGTTTGCCAATTTTGAGAAAAAAGTGCTAGTTTTCCCCCTAAGGGTGCTGCCAAATGGGAAGTGCCTGGCGTACGCAGGGGGAAGTCATTGGGACTGTTTCCTGTAAGGTTGAGACTTGTCCTCACCTCCTTTTGGGGTTGAGGTGCCCCACTGTCGTGGTCTGTTAGAGCCTTGGGGTTGAGATCTGCCTCTGTATCTGCCTCTCTGTGGCCTGTCTGACACTGGAAAGGACCAATTCTTTGTAGGCCAATTTCTGCTAAATCAAAGTGGCTGTACCTGTAAGAAATCTTTGACCGTTTGCATAGATTTAGCTTTATCCTCCATTTTCTTTAACACCTCCTCTGCCTAACTCCAAACAAGGTGTCATGCTGTAAAGGAGCATCCAATAATTTTGCCTTAACATGATCAGGTAAATTCTGTTCTTTTAACCAAGCATGTCTTCGAATCACAGAACCTGTAACTGTGGCTCTGCAAGAGGCCTCTAAAGAATCAAAACCACATTGCAGAGTATGTTTTCCCACCTGTTCAGCTGCATGCAATAAATCCTGCATTTCCTTATAGTCAGGGGCTTCTGAGCTTGCAAGCATTTTCTGTTTTAACTAAGCCATTAAATATTGTTGGTACTTAAGCATGTGAAACTGGCAATTTAAAATCCTTACTGCTAAAGTTGTGGAGGTGTAAACTTTCTTCCCCCATCTATCCAATGCTCTGGAATCTCTGTCAGAGGGGAATGGATTTTTTGCAATGGAAGCCTTAACCCCTTTGGGACCCCGGGAAATAGTTTCTGGACCAGCAGAAGGGTTTTTATAAACAAACTTGTGAGAGTCAGGGACTCTATAATACCCATCTGGCTTGGCTGGTGCAGGGGGTAAAGAATCGGGGGATAAACTGGATTCAGAGAACACATCATCCACAATATCTAACACAGGCGGGATAGCTAGGGGCCTATGCTGAGGCAATAAAAGGAAGTCCCTGAGCCTTTTCTTGGATTCTGAGTACTCCTGACTTTCCCAACGGAAGTGCTCCCTCATGGTATGCAAGGTTTCCCCAAAAGAATAATCCTCAGGAGGAGAGGCTGAAGGGATGGATTCTTCAGCATCAGAGTCCTCATAGGGGGGTAGAGAGTATCTCTGGTCTGAAGAGGAATCAGAGAAAATGAAACCTGATCAGAGGAATCATAATCTGTATCCTGCCTAGGCCTTTTCTCAGGAGGTGGATGGGAACCCCTGATTAGTGTAATGAGGTCTTCGGCCATTTTAAGCATCTGTTTCTTAGGCATGGAGGATTGTCCAGGAGAATGCTGTACTTGCTTCTTTGTCTTTAATGGTGTTTTTGTCTTGGCTGTTGCTTTAATGGTAAGCTGTGAAAGTCTGAAGACACCCTCAGAAGCCGATGCCTGCTCAGTGGCTCCAGACCCATCTGAGGGGTTAGTTTCCGTAGGCCCAATACCTTGAGTTTCCAGAGGCCTAGTTGTCTCCACATGGGAGTCGGAGGCGGCCTGTGGCTCTGAGGTAGCGGGTGTCAGGGGCTGCGAAAGCACCTCACTGAGAACCGGCGACTGGCCTAGAAGAGGCTTCGTCGTCGGTTTTGGACCTCGGATGCCTGTCCTTATCCTTGTCTTTGCGTTTTTTCATAATTGCGGTTGTCGGTTGATCCGACGGCATAGTGTAATTGAATCTGAGGCCAAAGTACTGCAAAGCAAAATCAAAACATCGTTTAATAGTGCGTTTGTTAAATCTAGCACAAAACCGGCAACTAGTGATGCCGTGATCAGGGCCTAGGCATGGAATACAGTAAGAGTGGAAGTCCTTATGAGGTATTTGCTTCCCACAAGAAATACAATTAACTTTTTCTGACATCGGTCTGTGGCAAGAAAAAAAGTTTCCCCAACGGGGTACTTAGCTTTATTGAAGACTTTGGATCTGAATATCGACTTCAAAAATCTCAGGAGTCGGCCGACCGGCACTTGCAAACTGCTTTTGCTTTGGGCACCGCGCGGCAAGAAAGACTGAAGAAAATGGCGTCGGATGCATCTTTTATACCCCTGGCGCACTGACGTCATGGAAAAAAGCGACAGCAACCGACGCCGGATCAAGACTTTGGAACTGTGGCCGACTACGGGACCGCCTGACGGCAGGATAACCCAAGTGTAATGACTGCAGCAGTGTAACACGATGAACATCTGTGGTGCTGTCAGTCTTTACCGATAGTTGTCCTGGAAGAATAACACATTTGAAGGCTGTCAGAGCATTCTGTACAGCTAACATTTCTTTCTGATTAATATGCAGGTGCATTTGCCTTGGGTTCCATTTGGCCTGAATGCATCGCCCTGCCATGTGAGCCCCCCATGCATACTCTGATGCGTCTGTTGTTAAGGTTTGGGCAGCAGGGGGTAGAGAGAAAGGGAGTCCCTTGTTGTGGTTGCAGGCCTCTGCCCACCAAAGGAACTCTGTCCTTAGGGAAGGAATGATAGGAATCACTGTTTCCAGGTACTGAGAATGTTGACACCAGAGACTTTTTAGGTACCACTAAAGTTTCCTCATATGCAGTCTTGCATATGGAATTAGTAGAATGCAAGAGGCCATGAACCCTAGGGCTTGCAGTATTTTTCTTGCAGATAGCCAGATTTTAGTGGCCAGTAGATTGAAGTAGTTTGTCAAATAAATTTGTTACTCTGGAGTGAGTAATGCCATCTGGGAAGTTGTGTTCAAGCTTGCTCCCAGGAATACAATCTGTTGGCTGAGTACCAGCTGTGATTTATTTTCGTTAATGGTGTACCCTGTGAAGACTGGTAGAGAAGGGGTGAAGGCTGCCAGCCTAGTCAAATAGAATTTGATGCATAATTCTGGCATTTGTAAATATAAATAAAATACAGGCTTGTTTCTTAAATGTAAAAAAATGCTGTTTCAACAGGTTTACTATTATTTATTCGAAGTGAAGTCAGTCAACGCCACTTTGTTCGAAAATAGGAATGTCGACCGTAAGCAATGTCGAACACTGACATTGCCGAAATACACATCTGCCCCTATCTCGACCGATGTTAAAACCCGTCCCTAGGTAGCAGTCGACATGTATTTTGGCAATTCCGGTGTTCGACATTGTGAATTTCACACAATCTCAGTCGACCATGTGAACAGTCGACGGAGTACATTTCGGGTATATGATAGTAAATCGTTTCAACAATGTGGCAACATTGCCATCTGCTGTAAGGAAAAAGTACAGTTTTGTACACTTACCATAAATATAGATGTTTGAGTGTATTCACTGTTGCAGTCATTACATTTGGGTTATCTGCTTGCAGGTAGCCCTCAGTCGGCCTGATTAACAAAGTCTTGGGTCCTGCGTCGGTTGCTGTCACTTCTTCCATGATGTCAGGTCATCAGGGGTATAAAACATGCAGCCAACGCCATTACATCAGTTTTTCTTGCCCCAGATGTCAGGTGCCCCCCTAATGGGGAGCAATTAAATATACAAATACAAAGATATACCACCAACAAAAAAGCAAATCCACCAAAAAGGCTTTTAAGCATAGTAAGGAAATTTAGGGGGCTGGAGGGAGGGTAACCAGGACTGCAACAGTGAATGCACTCGAACATCTACATTTATGGTAAGTGTACACAACTGTACTATGTTCTTCATGTTTCACTGCTGCAGTCATTACATTTGGGTAGATTCCCAAAGCTGGGGTTGGGAGGAGGAATTTAGATAACATTAGGACCAGCTAAAAGGCCCTGAAAGACTGCAGTGGCAAAGCCAACCCTGGATTTAAAGAAGATTGGCAAATGGTAATGCTTGGTGAAAGTATGTACAGAACTCCAGGTAGCAGCTTCTAGGATGTCCCTGGTAGGGACACCTCTAAGAAAGGCTGTAGAGGTAGATGCAGCCCTGGTGGAGTGAGGTCTGATCCCCTGGGGGATAGGTTTTCCATGGTGCTTATAACAGAAATGAATGCAATGGCCTATCCATTTCGAAATGGTTTGCTTTGAAAAAGCCTTCCCTTCTGCCCCTGCAACAAATGCTACCAGCAGTTGTTCAGATTTCCTTTGAGATTTAGTCCTGTCCAAGTAGAATCTGAGTTGCCTGTGCACATCTAAGGAATGCAGTCTCTGTTCCCCTTTGTTCTGTGGATTGGGAAAGAAGGTTGGCAATTGAAAGAACTGATTAAGAGCCACACTGGATACCACCTTGGGCATGAAGGATGGATTGGTTCTGAGGGACACCATGTCCGCATGAAAGATGATGAAAGGTTCCACTGCCATAAGGGCCTGTAATTCAGAAACCTTATAGCTGAACTGATTGCTAAAAGGAAAGCTGTTTTCCAAGAAAGAAATTTTGTCTGCAGTAGCAGCTGGCTCAAAAGGAGGTAGAGTAAGTTTCTCCAAAACAAAGCTAAGATCCCAGGCTGGGGTTGGAGCTCTCCTGGGTGGTCTCAAATTTTTGGCCCCTCTGAGGAACTGCTTGAGCAGTGGATGCGAGAATGGGGGGGGGGGGGGGTTGTGCTATAATGAGCTGAAATGGCTGAGGCATGGATTTTAATGGAAGAAAAGGACAGGCCCTTATGAAGCATCTCAGTTAAGCATTGTAAAATGTGAGGTAAATTGGGCACTGCTCTGCTCATCCCTTGAGACTGGTTTCAGGTGCAGAATCTTTTCCATTTTTCAGCATAGGATTTTCTAGTGCTAGGCCTCCTAGCCTCTAAAATGATATCCATCACAGGTTTACTGAGGGATGGTAAAGGAGCGATCATGTAATTAGCCAGGCAGCAAGGTTCAGTGTTAGAAGCAGAGGGTGCAAAATCTGGTTCTCCTGCTGAGACAACAGGGAAGGAGTCTGAGGCAGGTGCCATGGGGATAACCGTGACACACTGCGCAGGAGTGGGTACCAGTGTTGGCAGGGCCAATCTGGAGCAATCAAAATCATCCTTCGTTTGTCCTATTTGATTTTTAGTAGTACTTTGGAGAGCAGAGGCAGACGGGAGGAAGGACAGAGCATCCACTTTCCAGGCTTGTTTGTGGGAGTCCTTGTGCAAAATTTGTCCAATTGGTAATTCTGGGGAGAGGCAAACAGGTCTATGTCTGGGCTCCCCCATTTGCTTGTCAACATGTTGAAGATCCTTGGTTCCAGTTTCCACTCGTGTGGGTCCATGAGGTTTCTGATTAGTCCGTCTGCCAGTGTATTTAATTTTCCAGGCAGGAATTGAGCTTGTAGATGCACTTGGTAGCTCAAGGCTGTGTTCCACAATGCCATGGCTAGTCTGCAGAGGGGGTAAGAATGTATACCACGCAACAGTGGTGTTCTCCGTCATTACCATTAGTTGTCCTGGAAGAACGTGGTCCTTGAAGGCTGTCAGAGCATTCTGTACAGCTAACATTTCTTTTGACTGATATGCGGGTGCATTTGACTTGGGTTACATTTGCCCTGAATGCACTCCCTGCCAGATGAGCCCCCCCCATGCATAGTCTGATGAGTCTGTTGTTATGGTTTGGGCAGCAGGGGGTGGTGTGAAAGGTAGTCCCTTGTTTTGGTGGCAGGCCTCTGCCACCAAAGGAACTCAAGGCGTAGGCAAAGAATAAGAATCATTGCTTCTAGATCCTGAGAATGTTGACACCATAGGCTTTTTAGATACCATGCAGTTTCCCCATATGCAGAAGAATGCAGGAAGCCATTAACCCCAAGGCTTGCAGAATTTGTCTTGCAGTTAGCAGGGTTTTTGTGGCCACTTGTTTGAAGTAGGTCGTCAAATGAATCTGTTTCTCTGGCATGAGGTAGGCCATCTGGGAGCTTGTATTCAAGCTTGCTCCCAGGAATACAATTTGTTGACAGGGTACCAGGTGTGATTTCTTTTTGTTTATGGTGTACCCCAGACAAGTTAGAATCCTTTGTACAAAGGCCAGATGATTCAAAAGTATGTCCTGGCTTTCTGCCTGAATTAGACTATCGTCCAGGTATGGGAATATTTGAATATTTCTTTGCCTGCAAAATGCAATAACTGAAGCTAGGCACTTTGTGAATACCCTGAGCGCAGTAGATAAGCCAAAGGGCAGTGCAGAGAACTGACAGTGCATGTAGACTGCTTTGAAGCGTAGGTATCTTCTGCAAGATTCCCTGATTGGGATGTGCAGGTATGCTTCTTTTAAATCTAGTGTTGCCAACCAGGCATCTTTGGTTAGCATAGGAAGTAATTTGTGAAGAATCAGCATCTTGAATTTTGGAACTTCCAAAAAGGTGTTTAGAGTAGACGGGTCCAGGATAGGATGCCATGAACTGTCCTTTTTGGGTACCAGGAAAAGTCTCGAGTAAAAACGGTGTCCCTTTTGCTCTTCTGGTACCAGTTGAATAGCCCCCACGTTTAAAAGAGAAAGTACTTGTTTTTGGGCCCCTGCCCATTCATCTGGGGGTAGGTACGGCCACCCGCTTGGTGTTGACAACGTGTGGAAGTGAAATCTGTATCCCTGGGACACTATATTTAAAATCCATTTGTTCTGGGTAATGAGTTCCCAGTTCTTTGCATGAAGAGCAATCTTTCCCCCCAAAGGGGCATTCAGTTGATAAGTGCTTGGAAATTTTACACGGAAGTCATTGAGACAGTTTACCACAGGGGGGAGTCTTATTACTCCCAGATTTGGAAGTGGAGACCCCCCACTGCTTAGTCCTGTGCGTCCCCTGGGACTGAAACCTGGGGCTTTTGCTGTGTCTGGGCTTGGCTTGAGAAGACCTGAAAGGGGCTGGAAAGGACTAATTCATATTGGGCTAGTGCCTATTAAATCTAGGAGGCTGAACTTGTAAGAAATCTTCAACAGTTTGCATAGATTTAGCTTTATCATCCATCTTTTTAAGAACTTCCTCAGCCTGGTTGCCAAACAGGCGGTCCTGATATAAGGGAGCATCCAACAGTTTAGCTTTAACATGATCAGGCAAAGATTGCTCCTTTAGCCAAGCATGCCTTCTGAGCACAGACCCAGTAACAGCAGCCCTGCAAGAGGCCTCTAATGAATCAAAACCGCATTGCAAAGCATGTTTTCCAGCTTGTTCAGCAGAGCGCATTAAATCCTGTAATTCTTTATTTTCCACAGTCAGGAACCAACATGTTGCTGATACTTCAACATATAAAACTGGAAGTTTAAAGCCCTAACGTCCAAGGTTGCAGAAGTGTAAACCTTCTTACCCCACCTATCCAGTGCCCTGGAGTCTCTATCAGAAGGGGTAGGATTTTTAGCAGTAGAAGCCTTAATACCCTTAGGCCCCTGTGAAATAGTCTCTGGATCCGCAACAGGATTTTTAAAAAGGACCTTGTGTGACTCAGGACCCTGTAGTACCGGTCAGGTTTTCTGGGAGCAGGAGGCAAGGAATCAGGGGACTACATTCCGAAAAAGCATCATCAACGATGTCTAGTACAGGAGGAATAGCTAAAGGCCTATGCTGAGGTAGGAGTAAGAAATCCCTAAGCCTCTTTTTTGATTCAGAAAAATCCTGGCTTTCCCAGTGGAAATGTTCCCTTAGAGTATGCAAGGTTTCACAAAAAAAAAAGCCTCTGGAGGAGAAGCAGAGGGAATGGAGTCCTCTGTATCAGAATCCTCATAAGTAGATAAGGGCAAATCCAGATCATCAGAAGAATCAGAAACAGAATCCTGATCAGCAGATTCATAAACAACTTCAGTCCTAGGCCTCTTAAAAAGGGGGGGGGGGGTGGCTACCCCTGATTAGAATTATTAAATCTTCAGCCATTCTTATAATTTGTTTTTAAGGCATAGAGCCTGAGCAAGTGGCCTGGGCGTCGTTTTTTAGGCATGGTTCGAGATTTAGGCCTACGTGAAGGAGACGTTGGTTTAATATGCAAGTCCATAGGCCGAAATACACCCTCAGAAGCCGGTGCCTACACAGCGGCTCTGGACCCATCCAAGGTAGAGACATCCGTGGGTTCCATAGTTGAAGCATCTCGCGGCATACCAGACTCCAAATGGGTCTCAGTAGAGGCCTGTGAATCAGAAGTAGCGGGTATCAGGGACTGCAAAAGCACCTCACTGAGTACCGGGGAACTGGCTTAGGAGAAGCGTCATCGGCAGTTTTGGACCTCGGCGGCCTGTCTCTGTCTTTATGTTTGCATTTTTTCAGAATACCAGTAGTTGGTTGGCTAACTAATGACATTTCTGGATAATTAAACCAAGAACCAAAATATTTAGAGGCGAAAATATACTGATGGATAGTGCGCTGATTAAATAAAGCACAAAACCGACAGCAAGGTGGTCGTGGTCAGGGCCTAGGCAAAGAATACAGTACGAATGAAATCTTTATGAGGTATTTGTTTTCCACAAGTAATGCAATTATTAATTTTTACTGACATCGGTAAGGAGCAAGAAAAAGTGTCCCCAATGGGGTACTTAGCTTTAGTTGAAGACTTCGGTTCTGAAACTAGAAAACAAAAATGTCAGGAGTCTGCCGACTGGCACTTGCGAACTGCTTCTGCTTCGGGCACCGCACAGCAAGAAAGACTGATGTAATGGCGTCACCTGCATGTTTTATACCCCTGACGACCTCACTTCATGGAAGAAGCAACAGCAACAGACGCAGGACCCAAGACACTGTTAATCAGGCCGACTGAGGGCTACCTGCAAGCAGATCATCCAAATGTAATGACTGCAACAGTGAAACATGAAGAACATCTAAGTCAAGCATTTCTTATTGGTCCTTTGAAATTAAAATTACTTTATGTCTATTCCTTTGAAGTTAGAATTTGGAGTTGTTAAGTCTGGAGTAAGCATCCTGCTTATTGTTTGAAGGCTAAAGCTAATGACCAGAATTTACATGTGAAATGTCCTTTATTGCTCAAATGTAAATTCAGTTAATGTGCAGCCTGGGAACTCCAGGAAAGGTGAAAAAGATGATGTAATGTTTATCAGAACTAGAGTTTAAATTTAAACAGTGAGAACCAGAAATTATTAAGCATTTTGATCTTGACATTCAGCTCGGCACTGCCTTGCTCTATGTAAGTAAGTTACTTTATTAGTATGTTTTCTTGTAGAAATAGCTAGGACTACAAAGATTAGACTACATGTTTTTCTGTTATGTCAGAACTGTACTACGGAATTATTTTAATCTTCTGTGTGATCTCTGAACTCTTGAATAGCACTGTGGTGTAGTAGTATTGTCTTGTGTTTTTAGTATTTATTATTAAATATATTAAACCCTTCTCAACTGTGGCTGGTTTATGTAGAGATAAGTTAATCTCTAGAGTACATTGCATATTTATAGAGTTTACTGTTACATTTCCTCTTACATTTCACTTCCTCCATAATGGAATCACACAATTCAACAGGATATCCACGATTAATGAACATACCTTTAATGAACTTCATTTCTTTTAGAAAATCTTGACTTTCGCTTACCATTCTGGCTGCTCTAACCATTTGTCCTTTTACTATCGCTTTTTTCTGATGGTTAGGATGCCAGCTCTGGTAGCTCAAGTAAGAATTGGAAAAGGTAGGCTTTCTGTATATACCAGAAACCAAACATTTTTCCACATGATTGACCTTCAATTTTACATCTAAATATGAAATTTCCTCACTACTATATTCATAGGTGAACCTAAAAAATTGTACTGTACAATTAATATAATCTATAAAGGCCTTCATGACTTCAATTGGCCCATCCCATACCACAAATATGTCATCCAAAAAACGGGTGTATTGTTGTATATATTTCATATATTCACTGGTGAAAACATACTCTTGCTCCCAGTAGGCCATAATGTAATTCGCATAAATAGGAGCACACGCAGCTCCCATTGCTACTCCAGTTTTTTGTTTGTAATAATGGCCCTCAAAATAAATATAGTTGTTCTTCAATACAACCTCCATTAAGGTAACAAAAGTATTTATACGATCCTGTTTATATACACCAGTTTTATATAATTGTTGCTCTAACCATTGCAACCCTACTTCATTTGGAATGACCGAAAATAAATTAGACACATCAATCGTTAATAACACTGTGTGGTCACTAATTTGAACTACCTTTAATTTATTCAAAAAATCCCAGGAGTCCTTAGTTATGTATCTAAACACTTTCAAACCTCCTTGCAGGTGATAATCCAAGAATTTACTGATAAAAAATGTTTTTCCCCTCTTCCCATCAACAACTGGCCTAAACTGAATGTTGTCCAAACCTTTGTGCAATTTTGGTATACCAAAAATGCTACTGACCTTAGGAAATTTATTTGCCAGGAAATAATGCTCGGTTTCATCAATCTGTCCCTGCATTAATAAATCATCAATTAATATATCTACTTTTTGGTATGCAATATGTACCTGGTTAATACTACTTTCCTCATAGGTGTCAGTAGCTAACATGGCTAACATGTAATCTATATAATCATTTTTATCCATTATAACCATGCCATTCCCTTTGTCCGGCTTCATAAATCTGACAGTTTTGTCATTAACCATATCCCTTAATAGTATTTCCTCTTCTCTGTTTAGATTATTAATGTGATCAAAGGCCCTTCTATTACCAAAGGTTCTACTTGCCCTCATGTGTTCTCCGATTTCCATCTCACAAACTTTTCATATAAACTCACAGTTCCATTTGATGGAGGAATAAACTTACTTGGCTTTCTTAGGCCAATATTTTCTTGCTGACAATAATTGTCAAAAAACATCTTGATATTCATTTTTTTGCTAAGCCTTTTTAAATCTATCAGGATCTCAGCAACATTCCCTCTTTTCAAAGGTATAAAAGAAAAACCTTTTGATAACAATTCAGCATGCTCCTCCCTATTGTTTTACTAGAATAGTTATATACTTTATAATCACCTTGGCCATTTAAAATAATGGATGGATTAACTAAATAAACACTGTCTACGTCCCCCCGGGTTAAATCAGTAACATCTAACAGGTCATACATTTCAACATCACAAACTGGCTTAAAAGCCATTGACTCACTTTCACTTATATTAACTTCACTTATATTAACTTCACTTTTACTAATGTCCATAAAGTCCGTACACCCTAAACCCAGTGGTATCGTCGGTCTTTCGTCAACCCTTAATTCAGTACTTTCACTAACATGTTCAAAAATGTTGTTAAAAATACTTGTTTCTGTGTTATAGCACTGGTGCTCCAAATAAACACTTACTTCCAGTAGCGGGTTGCTTAAACAGTCTACCGCCACTCGCCCTGTTGGGGTTCGTAAAAGTCCTGCACATAATTCCGTCTCTTCGGTCCCGCTCACTGTCTGTAAAATTGGTGATTCTCTTCCATCGGTGGCTGCCGACTCCCCTGCTGGCGGTTTCTCAGCCTCACCGACCTCCTGGGGCCTGCATCTAAAGAATCCATTCTGCTCATTTCCCATATTATACACTTCCTGCTGCCTCTCCATTTCCTGTCCCGCCTCCGGTTCGTCATTGGTTGCTGCCGTTGTATGTTTATGGTTACCCACCGACAACGGATACACCTTTTGGTTTTGATATTCATTAGTGTCTCTCTTAATTTTGCTAAGCTTTCTTTGATAAATATTGGCACAACTGTTGTCAATAGATGCCAATATATTATTATAGTTCGTTTGATAATGCTCAAAGTTTAAATCAGTTAATATACCCCCATTTTCCTCTTCCAACTCCTGTATAAACCGAGCAATACGAGAATCATTGTGTTTGATCATAATTCTCATGAGCTCAGTCCCAGTCCAATCAAACAGCTTATGCACCTCATCTATCATTTCGGCATTATTGCTAATGCCATTGGGGTATTCTCCACAGTCGCAACCCTCGTAGCACTAACCCCAAATCAATGTTCCTTTGCAGGCAACTGTTTTCGATCTGTAACTTCTTCATGTTAAACAGTTTCTTGTCAAAATCTTTTAGCCAACTAACCAAGGTTTGATTGGCTTTTTTGACAATATTTTTGCTGGAACTGACCTGCTGAAAATCAAAATTGTTGGTCTTCCATCGAAATTTGTTGAAAGTTGGACAATCTACACCAATATGAGCATTAGCATTCTCAGTCCGCTGGCTAACATTAGCACTACCAGAATTCATTGGAGGAGCAGTCTCTACATCAGGGGTGGGTTGAGTTAATGGGACGCCTAAACTTCCCAAATTAAAACTTCCACTGTTTTCGTTACCAGAATGCCGTGACTCCATGAGTTGCTTTATCTGATTGGCATGCTCACATAACTGTTGATTAATGCTCTCCAACAGCCTCTTGGTTTCAGAATCACCGCCCAGGTTCTCCATCTTTCTCTCACACCACAAGGAAGACACCAATCCAAACTATTAACAAGTTGACAGAAAACACCAGGAAGGACCCTGTTGACCAGAGATGGTAGAGTCAAATATACAGACCAGATACACAAATTTGACCTAGGTTTCGTCTTTATTATACAGACTTCTTCAGAATATGAACACATTTAACCACTCCATTGATGTTATATACACTCATACACTACAACAAATACATCCCACCCCTTCAATTACCCTATCGGACAAAGCTCAATCTAACAAGCATATCCTACATCTAACTTCATTAACCCTTCAAAGTAAAAAACTATACTTTCAATCCATCTCCACAATATTGTGTTACATATCAAAATGTGTTAAATACACAAAATGTAAATGTAAAATAAACATTTTCATATACAATCAACTAAACACTGTTTATGACACCCAATGTTCTTAAATTGCGTAACAAAATAATATCATAATGTCTAAAAAACAACAATAATAGTTAATCATATAAAAAATGATACACATCGAGGAGCTAGGGTTAACTGTTTTGAATGCAACCAGTGGGGCCATGTGGCATACAGGTGTCCATAGAGGCAAGGTGAGGGAGCCAGTAAGTGGGAAAGACAAAATGCTAATAGTATGTTTTCTTGGGACAACAAGGGTACCAAACTACCACCAGAGGTTATAATTTATTGTAGTGAATGGCAAAGAGGTCATTGCTAAGAGAGAGAGCCTCTGATATAACCATTGTAAAGCCTGCAATGGTTACAAAGGAGCACTACTTGCCTGGGCAGTCTACTCCAGTCAGAGATTTAGGAGGGATCCCATTCCAAATACCTTTGGCTAGGGCTCACCTTGACAGGGAGGGTGGAAAAGGATAAACCTGCAGATGTCCTGATAGGGAATGATTTTGATAGTGCAGTACCCTGAGCTTGTGCAGTTAACATGCAGTCAGGCTTGGAGACAAGCAGGTAAGTCTGGTAGCCTGGGGGAGACACAGACAGACTGCATGCTTGCAGCCAGGACTGGTGAGGTGGTTCCTTCAGGGAGGGAGCTACTCTGTAGCAGTAAAACTGAAGGTGAGCCACAGCTGCCTGTGGGTACTGATGGTCCCTTGGACAGAGTGACTGCAAAGGTAGAGGTGAGTAGTAGTACCCAGGCTGACAGTGAGGCACCGCTGTCAGAGGATGCCAGACTTCCTGTGGAAGGGGAGCCGGGAAGGGTTACAAAGAGAGAGTTGAGACAGGCTCAGCTCTCAGACCCTACATTGCAAGGCCTGAAGCAGGTAGCTAGGGAGGCACCTGATTCTCAAGGAAAGGGGGAATCTGTATACTGGGACAAAGGATTACTATACAGAGAGTGACCCCTGAGGGAGGGCTAGAAGGTGAGAGAGTACAGCAGTTGGTAGTGCCTAGAGCCTACCGTCCGGCGCTTCTATCCATAACCTATGATATTCCACTTGCAGGTCAAATGGGCATAAAACGTACAAAGAGGCATATTATGCAAAACGTCTATTGGCCTGGAATTTCCAGAGATTTACCAGGGTACTGCAGGACCTGTGAGCAGTGCCAAAAGGTACACAAGGCAGGAGATGAGGTGAGAGCTCCTTTGATGTCTGTTTGTGACTGAGGAGCCATTTAAGAGGGTAGCTATGGATATTGTGGGTCCTCTGAGTACCCCAAGTTCCACAGGAAGAAGTATATCCTAGTGGTAGTGGATTATGGTACACGATACCCTGAGGCAGTGGCTTTGTCCTCCATTGAGGCAGAGAAGGTGGCAAATGCTTTGTTAGACATTTTCAGCAGTGTGGGTTTCCCAGAAGAAATACTGTCTGACAGAGGTGCAGATTTCATGACAGACCTGCTGGCTTGTCTGTGGAAGTCCTGTGGGGTGAAGCACATGAAGATGACCCCCTACCATCCCCAGACTAATGGTCTTGTTGTGAGGTTAAACTCTACAATCAAGTCCATGCTACGGGCATTTGCAGATCAGTTTAAGAGGGAGTGGGACAAATATTGCCCCATATGTTTGCTTACACAGAGGTTCCCCAGGAATCCACAGGTTTTTCATCCTTTGAGTTGCTGTATGGGCATAGGTTGAGGGAACATCTAGATTTAATTCGAGATGGGTGGGAAGGTAAGTGTGAACCTCACAAGGAGTCTGTTGTGGCATACGTCCTAAACCTCAGGACAAGGCTCGGGGAACTCATGGGCTTGGCCCAGGAGAACCTGGCAGAAGCCCAACAACAGAAAAAGATGTGGTATGACAGGAATGCTTGAGCTAGAGAGTATGCTGTAGGGCAGCAGGTAATGGTTCTCATTCCTGTCAGACACAACAAACTGCAAGCAGCTTGGGAGGAACCCTACAAGGTGGTAAGAAAGGTAAGTGATGTTAACTACATAGTGGAACTGCTAGGCAGATGGCAGGGGCACAAATTGTACCATGTTAACATGATGAAACCTTACCATGACAAGGAGGCCCTTGTACTGAGCATTTGCAGTGGATTGCAGGAGTCGTCTGAGGGAGATCTGGGGACTGATCTCCTCAGTGAGACTCGGGCTGACACCTCAGTGGAAGGGGTAGCAATATCCCAGCAGCTATCTACTACCCAGGTTCGAGAAATCCAAGCAGTGTTGCAGGAATTTGGGGACATGTTCACTGGGAAACCCGGGGGTGCACCCACCTGGTGCAGCACCAGGTGGGTACAGGACCCCAAACGCCTATTAGGCAGGCCCCTTATAGGGTGCCTGAGAGAGTCAAACAGACTCTGAGTGAGGAGGTACTAGGGGTGATTCAAGAGTCAAACAGTTCCTGGGCCTCCCCAGTGGTGCTAGTGCCAAAGAAGGATGGCAGCACCAGGTTGTGTGTGGACTACATGAAATTAAATAGTCAGTCAGATGCTTACCCCATGCCTAGGACAGATGAGGCCCTAGAGCAGCTGGGTGGGGCTAAGTATCTTACAACCATTGATCTTACCAAGAGTTATTGTCAGGTGTCCTTGACCCCCAGTGCTAGAGAGAAGTCAGCCTTTGTGACTCCTTTTGGCTTGTATGAGTTCACAAAGATGCCCTTTTTTATGAAGAATGTCCTAACGACTTTCTAGAGGCTGGTAGATCATATCCTAGTAGAAGCTGGAGGGTTTGCCCTTGCTTACCTAGTTGATATTGCCATCTACAGCCATTCCTGGCCAGGGAGGTGTTGGGCAGACTACAGAGGGCAGGGCTGACCATTAAGCCGAGCAAATGTCAGGTGGGTATGGCAGAGGTCTCCTACCTAGGACATAGAGTGGGGAGTGGTAAGATAAGGCCAGAACCTGCCAAAGTGGAAGCCATTCAGGCATGGCCTGCACCTGTTACTAAAAAGCAGGTGAGAGCATTTTTAGGGACAGCAGGGTACTACAGAAAGTTCATCCCCAGTTATAGTACTATAGCTGCTCCCCTCACAGACCTGACAAAGAACAACAGATAAGGTAGTATGGACCTCATCATGTGAGCAGGCATTCCAGAAGCTTAAAGATGCATTGGGAGGACCCCCAGTGTCAGCCAGTCCAGATAACAGCAAAGAATTTGTTGTGCAAGTGGATGCTTCGAACCATGGGGTGGGGGCTGTACTTAGCCAGATTTCTTCAGAGGGAGAAGAGCACCCAGTGGTTTATCTCAGTCATAGGCTCCAACCCAGGGAGGAATGCTATGCAGCTGTACAAAAGGAATGTCTAGCCATAGTGTGGGCACTGCAGAAACTTCAGCCTTATCTGTATGGAAGACAATTCACTGTTATGACAGATCACAACCCTGTAATATAGCTAAACAGAGCCAGTCAGCAAAATTCCAAGTTGCTAAGATGGAGCCTGGGGTTGCAAGCATATATGTCAGTGCAGCACTGCAGTGGAGTTAGCAATGCCAATGCAGATGGGCTCTCAAGACAGGGAATGGGGTGAGGTACCCTCAGACAGACCTAACCCTATGTGAAGACTGGTAGAGAAGGGGTGAAGGCTGCCAGCCTTGTCAAACAGAATTTGATACATAATTCTGGCATTTGTATATATATAAATGTAAAATCCAGGCTTGTACCTTACATGTAAAGAAATGCTGTTTCAACAATGTGGCAACATTGCCATCTGCTGTAAGGAAAACTAAATCAAGCATTTCTTATTGGTCCTTTGAAATTAAAATTACTTTATGTCCATTCCTTTGAAGTTAGAATTTGGAGTCTATTAAGTCTGGAGTAAGCATCCTGCCTATGGTTTGAAGGCTACAGCTAATGACCAGAATTTACATGTGGAATGTCCTTTATTGCTCTATGTGTAAAATAATGTAAATGCAGTTAATGTGTAGCCTGGGAACTCCAGGAAGGGTGAATAAGATGACAATGTTTATCAGAACTGGAGTTTCAATTTAAACTGAGAACCAGAGATTATTTGCATTTTGATCTTGATATTCAACTCAGCACTGCCTTGCTCTAAGTATGTTTTCTTGTAGAAATAGCTAGGACTATAAATATTAGACTACATATTTTTCTCTTATGCCAGAACTGTACTACATAATTATTTTAAGTTTCTGTGTGATCTCTGAACTCTTGAATAGCACTGTGGTGTAGTAGTATTGTCTTGTGTTTTTAGTATTTATTATTAAATATTTTTAAACCTTTCTCAACTGTGGCTGGTTTATATAGAGATAAGTTAATCTCTAGAGTACATTGCATATTTACAGATTTTACTGTCTAAGCCACTCCTATGGCTTTAGCCCTGGGCTATACTATCAATTGGATAATAATACAGCACAGTAATAATTGGAACCCTTTTAAGGGCTTTTGGGTAGCTGATGATTATAAGCTGGTGGTGGCAGTAATTATTACCATATAGTCTGGGTAAAGGGGTACAGCTGGAGAATCTGTGTCAGCCTTTCCCAAGAGTGTCTGTGAAGTTGTATAAATACTCATCTCAAAGTGTGTGTGTGTCAGCTACTTGGACAAGGACAGGAAGCACTGGTTGGACAGAGAGGGTACTGGAGGTTAGCTTGCCAGCTAGGCTGAGATCTGGACCCTATAGCTGTGCCAGTGGGGAGTCTTATTGGGGACCTGGGGAGCAACCAGCCCCAGACTGACTGACTGTGATCTCTGTGTGCACTTAAGGGAAATTGTACTTTACTGTGCGTATTTATTATCCTTTCCTCTTATATGAGACGCCCTCTGTGGTGTTAGTGGTGAGGATTAAGGCTCATTGACTGCCGGGCCAGGGCGCTGGCATCACATACCTCGATGAAGTTAGAAGTCTCTTTCCAAATGCCGGGTGCTAGTAGCAATTTCTGACTGTCCGCCTGAATCAGGCAATCGTCCAAGTATGGGTAAATTTGAATTCTTCTCTGCCTGCAATATGCAATGGCTGGAGCTAGGCACTTTGTGAATACAATGGGCACAGTAGATAAGCCAAAGGGGAGTGCAGAGAACTGATAGTGCATAGAGCCTGCTCTGAAGAGTAGGTATTTCCTGCAAGATTCCTTTATGGGGATGTGCAGATATGCTTCTAAGTCTAGGGTTGCTAGCCAGGAGTCCTTGGCTAGCATAGGAAGCAGCTGTTGGAGAGTCCAAAAAGGTGTTGAGAATAGACAGATCCAAAATAGGACGCCAGGAGTTTTCTTTCCTGGAGACCAGAAACAGTCTGGAATAAAAGCTGTGCCCCCTTTGTTCTGCTGGGACAGGTTGAATAGCCTTGATACTGAGAAGAGAAAATACTTGCTTTTGGGTCTCTTCCCACAGGTTTGGGGGAAGGTCTGGCCATCCGCTTAGGGTTGGGAGTGAGTGGAACTGGAAACTGTATCCCTGGGAAACAATGTTTAAGACCCATCTGTCTTGGGTAATGCATTCCCAGTTTTTGGCATGCAGGGCAATTTTCCCTCCTAAAGGTGCAAGTACTTGGGCAAGGCTCAGAGGGGTTAAAGATAAGTCATTGTGCAATTTTACCATAGGGTGGTGGCTTACTACTCCCTGTTTTGGATGTGGGAGCACCCCATTGCTTAGATCTGTGCATAACCCGAGACTGAAGTCTTGGTGGTCTGCTGCCCCTGGGCTTGGACTGAGAAGGCTTGGAAAGGACTGGAAAAGACCAGTTTTTTGAAGGCCAATGCCTACTGAATCTAGGTGGCTGTACTTGTAAAAAATATTTAACAGTTTGCATAGATTTAGCTTTCTCCTCCATTCATTTGAGGAGACTTCTGCTTTATTGCCAAATAGATGCTCTTGATTTAATGGTGCATTTAGTAATTATGCTTTGACATGATCTGGCAAGTTCTGTTCCTTAAGTCACGCATGCCTTCTAAGAACAGACACAGTGACAACAGCTCTACAAGATGCTTCTAAGGCATCAAACCCACATGTTTACCAACTTGGTTAGCAGAATGCATAAACTCTTATAAATCTTTGTTCTGCACAGTCAGGAATCAACATTTTTTGTTTAATTAGCTCCATAACATGCTGCTGATGCTTTAACATATGAAACTGACAATTTAAAACCCTAATGGCAAGAGTAGTAAAGGTGTATAACTTTTTACTCCATCTGTCTAAAGCCCTAAAATCCCTGTCCGAAGGGGGTAGGATTTTTGGCAGTTGTAGCCTTAATGCCTTTAGGTCCCTGGAAAATGGTCTCTGGATCCACAGTAGGATTCTTAAAAAGGAATTTTGGGAGTCGGGCACTCTACAGTACCTGTCGGGTTTCCTGGGAGCTGGAGACAAGGCATCAGGGGTAAGGCTGGACTCCAAGAAGACATAATCTACAATTTCCAGAACAGAAGGGATAGCTAGAGGCTTGTGCTGAGGCAAGCTTAAAAATTCCCTGAGTCTCTTTTTGGACTGGGAGTAGTCCTGGCTCTCTCAGAGGAAATGCTCTATAAGGGTGTGCAGGGTTTCACCAAAGGAAAAATCTTCTGGAGGGGAAGCAGAGGGAATGGAATCCTCATAGGCAGATAAAGGTATGTCCTGGTAATCAGAAAGAGAGTTATCAGATTCCTGATCAGAAGAATTAGAAGGAAAAAAGTTATGTCTTACCATAACGTTCCATCTGTATTGTTGATCCTCGTTCAGTCATTACGCATGGGTATCGGTTCCGACATCGGAACAGAGCCGGCCATTTTCCAAGCTCGCGTCAGCTTCAAACTCTCGAGCTAAACTCTTACACACAATCCCCCTCTCCCTGTTACCTCAGATTGAGTTTGCAAGTCAAAGAAGGTAGAGGTTACCTCTGGTCAAATAACCTAAGAGAACCGGATGGTGAGATCCACTAGAAACCACAGGAGGGGGAAGGAGGGAGGGTTGTAATGACTGAACGAGGATCAACAATGCAGATGGAACGTTATGGTAAGACATAACTTCTTTATCTGATATTGTTAATCCTCGTTCATTCCTTACGCATGGGACAGAGTCCCCAGCTACCTCTATTCCTGGGAGGCTCTCATGGACGGACATTTCAGAGCACCATAGAACCGAAAGATGCTCTTCCCCTGGAGGCCAAGTTCAATTTGTAATGATTGATGAAGGTATGAGGCGTAGCCCAAGCTGCAGCTGCACAGATGTCATGTAAGGAAGCTCTGGCATGGAAGGCAGCAGAAGTTGCCACCGACCTTGTTGAATGAGCTTTCATGGTAGTAGGCAATGAGATATTGTGTTGTGTATAAATGAAGGTCACACAGTCCTTCAACCATCTAGCTAATGTGACCTTAGCAACAGCAGATCCTAATCTAGATCCAGAAAAAGCCAAAAATAACTAGTCAGATTTACGAAGGGGCCTAGTTCTGTTTAAGTAAAAACAAATTTGCCTGTGGATGTCTAGGGTATATAGGCAATACTCTCCTCTGTTTGAATGATTGGGAAAGAAAACTGGTAATTCAATGGCTTGATTAGTGGACACTTCAGAGATCACTTTAGACAGAAAACATGGATTAGTTCTCAGAGACACTATTTCTATGAAAAATCAAGTATGGACTCTTGATACATAGAGCGTGAAGCTCAGAAATACGTCTGGCAGAAGTAATGGCGACCAGAAACAAGGTTTTCCATGACAAATACTTGGTCGCAAGAAGAGGCTGGTTTGAAAGGTGGCATTGTCAGAGCTTGTAGAACTAATGATAAATCCCACGGTTGAACAGGTTCTCTAAAAGGTGGCTTCAGATGATTCACACCTTTTATGAAGGTCTTGCACAATTTGTGGGACATAAGAGAGGAATCTTGGACACCCTCATGAAAATTAGAAATTGCAGCCAAATGAACTCTAATGGTAGAATGCGATAGACCCAGTTGGAAAAGGTCGGCCAGATAGTCTAGTATTATCGACACTGGTGCTGAGAAGAGATCAACTTGTTTATCTTTCAGCCAACAGGTAAATCTTTTCCACTTGCTCAGGTAAGTAATTGTAGTGGAAGACTTATGAGATGCAATGAGAATATCATGTACTGGTAAAGAAAGATCATTCTGCCTGGCAGTCAAGGGAATTGGAGTAGCCAAGCCGTGAGCTTCAGGCTGTTCAAAGTTGGGATGAATCAGGTTCTGTGGATGTGAGATCAACTCTGGGGTTGGATGGAGAAAGTACAGTTGTGTACCTACCATAAATGTAGATGTTCGAGTGTATTCACTGTTGCAGTCATTATAATTGGGTTATCCTGCTGGCAGGCTACCCGCAGTCAGCCTGAGTTCCAAAGTCTAGGTCCGGCGTCGGCTGCTGTCACCTCCTCCCTGACGTCAGTGCGCCAGGGGTATAAAAGAATCAGCCGACGCCATTTTCTTCAGTTTTTCTTGCCCCAGATGTCAAGTGCCCCTAAAATGGTAGGCTCACTAATGCCAAAAAGCATGCATAACCAAAAAACAACTTTTCCTTTATCTACAAGCAAATACACCACATAGGTTGTATAGAATAGAGAAGTACAGATAAGTCCCAGAAAGGAAAAGAGGGATGGCGGGAGGGTAACCTGGACTGCAACAGTGAATACACTCGAACATCTATCAGGCCCTGCAGAACTGCAGTGGCAAAGCCTGCCCTGGATTTAGAGTAGAGTGGTAAGTGATAGTGCTTTGTAAAAGTATGCACTGAACTCCAAGTTGCAGCCTCTAAGATGTCTTTGGTTGGTACTCCTCTGAGGAAGGCTGCTGAAGTGGCTGCTGCTCTGGTGGAATGTGGCCTAATGCCCTTAGGCACTGATTTGCCATGCTGTGAATAGCAGAAATGTATGCAGTGGCCTATTCACTTTGAAATAGTCTGCTTTGAGATGGGCTTTCCTTGTGATCCTGCGGCATATGCTACTAGAAGTTGTTCAGTCTTTCTGAAAGCTTGGTTCTGTCCAAGTAGAAGCATAGCTGTCTGTGAATGTCCAAAGAATGCAGAAGTCTCTCACCCTTATTCTGTGGGTTTGGGTAAAAAGTAGGCAAGTGAACTGTTTGGTTAAGGGCCACACTGGTCACTACCTTAGGCATAAACGTAGGGTTTGTCTTCAGAGAAACCTTATCAGGATGGAAAATGATAAAAGGTTCCACAGCCATGAGTGCCTGTAACTCTGAGACTCGTCTAGCGGAGGTTATTGCTAGGAGCAGAGCTGTTTTCCAGGATAGGAATTTTATATCCGCTGCAGAGGCTGGCTCAAACAAAGGCAGTGTAAGTTTTTTCAAGACACAGTTGAGGTCCCATGCAGGTACTGGTGCTCTCCTTGGGGGTCTTATGTTTTTGGCCCCTCTGAGGTACTGCCTTAGTAATGGATGAGAAGAAATAGGTGTTTCTGTACTGGAATGAGCTGAAATGGCAGAAGCATGAATTTTAATTGATGAAAAGGAAAGGCCTTTATCCAGCATCTCAGTTAAGTATTGCAAAATCTGAGGAATATTTGGAAGAATCGTGTCAATACCTTGTGCCTGGTTCCAAGCACAGAATCTCTTCCATTTTTCTGCATAAGATTTTCTGGTGCTAGGCCTCCTGGCCTCCAAAATAACATCCATGACTGCTTTAGAAACAGGTGTGTCTTGAATGGCTACATTATCCGCCATGCTGCCAGGTTTAAGGTCCTGAGTTGGCTGTGCAGTATCTGAATGTTTTATTGGGTCAGTAAGTGAGGAATTTGAGGTAATGTCCAAGCTGGGCATTGAGACAAGCTCTTTAGGATTGGGTACCAGTGCTGGCGGGGTCAGTCTGGGGCAATCAGTATCATTTTTGGCTTCTCTTGTCTAACCTTGAGGAGTACCTTGGGGAGGAAAGGCATATACTGCTAGGTTTTTCCAGCTGAAAGATAGAGCATCCACTTTCCATGCTTGCTTGTGATAAGTCCTTGTGCAGAATTTTTGTAGTTGGCAATTGTGAGGGGAGGCAAAGAGGTCTATGTTCGGGCATCCCCAGTTCCTTGTTATGCTGAAGACTTGTGGATCCAATTTCCACTCGTGGGGATCCATTAGGTTTCTGCTTAGTTCGTCTGCCAGAGTATTTATCCTTCCTGGCAGGAATTATGCTTGCAGATGTACTTAGTAAGTCAATGCTGTGTCCCACAAGTTCATGGCTAGTCTGCAGAGGGGGTAGGAATGTGTGCCCCCCTTGCTTGTTTATGTACCACATGACTGTGGTATTGTCCATCTTTATCAGTAGTTGTCCTGGATGAAGTAGGTCCTTGAAGGCTGTCAGGGCATTTTGAACTGCTAACATCTCTTTTTGATTGATATGTAGATGCATTTGACTTGCGGACCATGTGCCCTGAATACATCTTCCTGCCATATGGGCCCCCCAGGCATAATCTGATGCATCTGTTGTCAATGTCTGCCTGGCTGTGGGTAAGGTGAATGGCTGTCCCGTGTTGTGGTGATAGGCCTTTGCCCACCATCGAAACTCCTGTTGCAGGCAGGGAATGAGGGTAATTATTGTTTCCAGGCTGTGGCAATGTTGAGTCCAAACACTTTTTAGATACTACTGAAGTTTCCTCATATGCAGTCTTGCATATGGAATTAGCAGAATGCAGTATGCCATGAAGCCCAAAGCCTGCAGAATTTTTCTTGCAGATAACTGGGTCTTTGTTGCCAACATTTTGAAATAAGTAGTCAGTTGTCTGTGTTTGTCGGGCATGAGATAAGCCATCTGGGCAATTGTGTTTAAGCTTGCACCCAGGAATATTATCTCTTGAGAGGGTATGAGTTTTGATTTCTTTTCGTTTACTGTGTACCCTGGGCCTGTTAGTAATGTTTTTACAAACGCCAGATGCTGTAGTAGAGTGTCCTTGTTCTCTGCTTGAATAAGGCAGTCGTCCAAGTAAGGATATATTTGAAATCCTCTTTGCCTGCAAAAAGCAATTACTGGTGCCAGGCATTTTGTGAAGACCCTGGGTGCAGTAGATAAGCCAAAGGGCAGTGCAGAGAATTGGTAATGCATTGAGCCAGCTACAAATCTGAGGTATCTTCTGCATGACTGTCTGATTGGGACGTGTAGGTATGCCTCTTTTAGGTCTAAAGTCACAAGCCAAGCCTTCTTGCCCAGCATGGGCAGAAGCTGCTGCAGAGTTAACATTTTGAATTTTGGAATATCCAGGAATGTGGTCAGGATAGACAGGTCCAGTACTGGTCTCCAGGTTTTGTCCTTTCTGGGCACCAAGAATAGCCTTGAGTAAAATCCTAGTCCCTGCTCTTGCTGTGGTACTTGCTGAATGGCTCTCATGTCCATGAGGGATGAAACTTGTTTTTGTGCCTCTGTCCAGTGATTGCGTGGCAGGTCTGGCATACCGTTTGGCTTTGGCAGGGTGTGAAAATGGAACCTGTAGCCCTGGGATAAGATATTTAAGACCCATTTGTCCTGGGTGATCATGTGCCAATTTTTTGCAAAAAGTGCTAGTCCCCCCCCCCAAGGAGCTGCCAGAAGATAAGTGCTTGGTGCTGGCAGGGGAAAGTCATTGAGACTGTTTCCTATATGGCTGTGATTTTTCTTCTCCGCTTTTGGAGGTAGAAGCACCCCATTGTTTAGGCCTGTATGAGCCTTAGGGCTGTGATCTGCCTCTGGGGCGTCTGTATCTGCCTCTTTGTGGCCTGTCTGACACTGGAAAGGACCAATTCTTTGCAGGCCAGTTCCTGCTAAATCTGGAAGGCTGTACCTGTAAGAAATCCTTGACTGTTTGCATAGATTTAGCTTTGTCTTCCATTTTCTTTAACACCTCTTCTGCTTTAACACCAAACAAGGTATCATGTTGTAATGGAGCATCTAATAATTTTGCTTTAACATGATCGGGCAGATTCTGTTCTTTTAACCAAGCATGTCTCCTAATGACAGAACCTGTAACAGCGGCCCTGCAAGAGGCCTCTAGGGAATCAAAACCACATTGCAAAGTATGCTTTCCTACTTGTTCACCTGCATGCAATAAATCCTGGTTTTCTTTGTTTTCTGCACATTCTGAATTTGTCAACATTTTCTGTTTAAGCAGTGACATTAGATATTGCTGATATTTAAGCATATGAAATTGACAATTTAAAGCTCTTACAGCCAAGGTAGCAGAAGTATAAATCTTTTTCCCCCATCTGACCAGGGCCCTTGAATCCCTATCAGAGAGTATAGGGTTTTTTGCAGTGGAAGCCTTGACCCCTTTGGGACCCTGAGAGATAGTTTCTGGGTCTGCAGCAGGGTTTTTATAAAGAAATTTATGTGAATCAGGAACCCTGTAGTATCTGTCTGGTTTAATAGGAGCTGGTGGCAAAGAGTCAGGAGACAGTCCGGACTCTGAAAATACATCATCTAGAATGTCTAAAACAGGAGGAAGAGCAAGGGGCCTGTGCTGAGGTAATAAGAGGAAGCCTCTGAGCCTTTTCTTGGATTCTGAGCAATCTTATTTATTTTTTATTTATTTATCATTTGTTGACCGGGAATGTCCGACTAGGTTCCACAGAGCCTGTTTTCAGCGGAGGCCCGGGGAGAAATGCTCCAGATGCATGTCTTTGGAATGTGGGAGGAAACCGGAGTACCCGGAGGAAACCCACGCGAACACAGGGAGAACAAGCAAACTCCACACAGAAGGCACCCCAGCCGAGAATCGAACTGGAGAACCTCTTGCTGTGAGGCGACAACATTAACCGCTGCACCACTGTGCCGCCCAATCTTGACTCTCCCAGTAGAAATGCTCCCTCATAGTATGCAGGGTTTCCCCAAAAGAATAATCCTCAGGAGGTGAGGCTGAAGGAATAGAATCTTCAGCATCAGAATCCTCATAGGGAGACAGAGAATATTCCTGTTCAGAAGAGGAATCAGAGGAAATGGAAACCTGATCTGAAGATGCATATTCTATCTCTTGCCTAGGCCTCTTATCAGGAGGGGGATGGGAACCCCTTGATCAAAGTAAATAGGTCTTCGGCCATTTTAAGCATCTGTTTTTTTAGGCATGGAGGCCTGTCCAGGAGAATGCTGTACTTGTTTCTTTGTCTTTAGAGCTGCTTTAGTCTTTGCCTTTGAAGCTGAAGATGGTTTTACATATAACTGTGTAAGCCTGAAAACACCCTCAGAAACCGATGCCTGCTCAGCGGCTCCGGACCCATCTGAGGGAATACTTTCAGTGTGTCCAATACCTTGACTTTCCAGTGGCCTAGTCGGCTCCACGTGGGAGTCGGAAGTGGCCTGTGGCTCTGAGGTAGCAGGCGTCAGGGGCTGCGAAAGCACCTCACTGAGAACCGGCGAACAGGCGACAGGCCTAGCGGAAGCCTCATCGGTTTTGGGCCTCAGGTGCCTGTCTTTTTCTTTGCGCTTTATATAAATTCTGGTAGTCGGTTGCTCCAACGGCATTATATAGTTAAATCTTCTGGCAAAATAATGAAATGCAAAATCGTACCAACACTTAATAGTGCATTGGTTAAATCTAGCACAAAACCGACAACTAGCAACGTCGTGGTCAGGGCCTAGGCAAGGAATACAGTAAGAATGAAAATCCTTATGAGGTATTTGCTTCCCACAAGAAATACAATTATTAACTTTTTCTGACATTGGTCTGGAGCAAGAAAAAAGTTTCCCCAACGGGGTACTTAGCTTTAATGAAGACTTCGGACCTGAAATTTGAATTTGAAAATCTCAGGAGTCGGCCGATCAGCACTTGCGAACTGCTTTTGCTTCGGGCACTGCGCGGCAAGAAAGACTGAAGAAAATGGCGTTGGCTGCATCTTTTATACCCCTGGCGAACTGACGTCAGGGAGGAGGTGACAGCAACCAACGCCGGACCTAGACTTTGGAACTCAGGCCGACTGCGTGTAGCCTGCTAGCAGGATAACCCAATTGTAATGACTGCAACAGTGAAACACGATGAACATTCCATGGTCGATCTAGTAGGTGAGGCCAAAGGAAGGGGAACCAAATCTGTCGAGGCCAATATGGTGCTATGAGGATCACCTTGTTCTTCAACCAATGGGCTTTCTTCAGAAACTGGGGAAAAAAGGGGAAAGGGTGGAAAAGCGTAAAGGAGACCCGAGGGCCAGTCGTGGACTAGAGCATCCCTGGGTGACTGTCCCGGAGGGGGAATCAGGGTGAAGTAGTTGCTGCATTTGTAGTTGGTCGGGGATGCAAAGAGGTCGCAGCAAGAATGGCCCCAGTGGTGGAAGATCTCTGCCGCTATACAAGGGATTCAGGGACCACTCGTGAGGTTGAAGAATGCACCTGCCGAGTTTGTCTGCTATCACTTTGTAACTCCCGAGAATGTGCGTTGCTAGAAGAAAATGGTTGGTAGCCATCGCCCAGTGCCATATCCTCATGGCCTCTCGACAAAGAGGGTAAGATTTGGTTCCACCTTGCTTGTTGATGTACCAGACCATCGCCATGTTGTCTGATTGAATCGCAATTGTCCCAGACAGCAGCAGGGGATGGAATGCCAATGCCAGAAGCACCGCCCTCAGCTCTATAACATTTATATGCAGATGGGCCTCCAGTTCGGACCAAGTGTCTTGGACTGTCTGTCCCTGACATAGCCCCCCCCACCACATCAGGGAGGCGTTCGTGGTCACTGTGGCCTTGGGTTCCTGGGGGGAAAAGGGGTAAGACCATTGTAACAGATTGTGTGTCATTCACCAATTTAAATCCTGTTTGCACCTGTAGGTTACTCGAATCATGGGTGAAAGAGGATGCTGAAAAGGATACCATTGGGTAAGCAGTAGCCATTGTAGAAGCCTCATGTGAAACCTGGCCAGGGAAACAATGGTGATACAGGCTTCCATGGAACCCAACAGCTGTAGAACCGAGTGAGCAGTGGATTTCTCCCTTGAAAGGATTAGAATCAGTTGTTGCTTTATTCTTAGAAATCTGTGCTCTGGAATAGCAGCTCTGCAGTTCTTTGTGTCCAAGATAACCCCTATGAATTCTGTCGACTGATATGGGGTGAGATTGGATTTTTGCCAGTTTATGGTTATGCCTAGCCTTTGAGCAGCGAGAAGAGAGTATGCCAGGGCTTTTTCCAGTAGATGTCTGGTGGGGGCGGAAATGAGCCAGTCGTCTAGGTATGGAAACACCTGGAATCCTTGAAGTCGCAAGTGAGCTGTGACAACTGCCATGCACTTTGTGAACACTCTGGGGGCTGTACAGAGTGTTAAGGGCAGTATTCTGAACTGGTAGTGACTGGCTCCCGCACGGAAGCGCAGAAATCTTCTTGATGGCCTGTCCACTTTTATGTGGTAGTACGCATATCTAGCACATCCAATCGTCTTTTTCCAAAAGCAGGAGGATAGACTGTATTGTGACCATCTGGAATTTTTGTACTCTCACAAACTTGTTCAATATACTGAGATCCAAAATTGGTCTCCAGTCTCCGGTTTTCTTTGGCACCAAAAATAGTCTTGAGTAGAATGCGGATCCTATGTCGTCTGGAGGGACTATTTGGATGACTCTCTTTCTTAGCAGCTTTTCTATCTCTAGTGCTTCTTCTACCCTTTGACTGGGTGGAACGTCGGGAAGGTTTTTTAAAGGGGCAGGACAAAGGTCGAAGGGGATAGGACAACCTCTGGATATAATCCTTTGTACCAAAGAATCGGTGGTGATGGTTAGCCAGGCAGGTACAAGGAGAAACGTCCCCCAACCACCTCCAGAGGAAAGGAGTTGGGCCGCCCTTCAGGAGCGCTGATAGGACTGACCATGGAAAGAATCCCTGGAACTTTTAGTTATGTACTTACCATAACTTTAGATGTATGGGATCCATCTCGCCTACATTCTCTACAGATGGGTTCGGAGCCGATCCTTGGCTCCGACTCGGCACTATACAATAGAACGCAGTCTCTTATTGGCTGAGTCACCTCATATCCCAGGATGCACCACCACTACTTCCCCAGATCTTGTTTGTTCGCATTCATGTTCACAGAGATATACTATTGTCATAACATACTCAGGTCTTTCAAGAGAGGAAAGAAGATCAATTTCGGATCGTCAGGTCTCTCCTGGTCTACAAGGCAGGGGGATGGAGGGTGGGTTATTAGGAATGGGCAGATGGATCCCATACATCTAAAGTTATGGTAAGTACATAACTAAAAGATGTAATGTGATCCTATCTCGCCTACATTCTCTACAAATGGGACAGCGTCCCTAGCACCTAATTCCCGGGTGGCTCACTGGAAAACACTCCTGAGAACTGTGGAACCGAAGGAAGCTCGACCCCTGGATGCCACATCTAATTTGTAGTGAGAAACAAAGGTGTGTGAAGATGTCCACGTGGCAGCCGCACAAATGTCGCCAATAGAGAGCTTGGAATGAAAGGCTGCGAAGTGGCCATAGCTCTAGTAGAATGAGCTTTAACCGAGCTATGAGCTCCTTGTTTGAGATGAGATAAACGTGAGTGATGCAGTCCCTGATCCACTTGGCAATAGTGACTTTAGTGACGGCTTTGCCTAATCTATTATCCGAAAAGGACACAAACAGTTGATCTGATTTCCGTGTTGTGTGTCCTATCCAAATAGAAGCGTAATTGCCTGTGCACATCTAAGCAGTGAAAAGTATATTCAGCTCTATTGGAATATTTGGGAAAGAAGACCGGTAGCTCCAGGGACTGTTGTAGACAGAAATTAGAACAAACCTTTGGTATAAAAGATGGGTTTGGCCTAAGAGATACTCTATCCTTGTGGAATACCAAGTAAGGCGGTTTAACACATAGAGCCTGAAGTTCTGAAACCCGTCTGGCTGAAGTAATAGCAATTAGAAGGGCAGTTTTCCAAGAAAGGAATTTCAGATCACAGGTTGCTGCTGGCTCAAAGGGTGGTGAGGTTAAAGCACCTAATACCACGTTCAGATCCCACGGAGGTGCAGGTTGCGAAGTGGGGGTCGTGAAGCCAAGCTCCTTTAATAAAGGCTTTACAGAGCTTGTTGCTCATTAAGGAGGTTGCACACTTTCATGAAAATTGGAAATAGCCAATTGTACTTTGATGGTAGATACTGAGCAACCTTGCTGGAACAGGGAGGCTAAAAACTTCAGTACTTCTGATACTGAGGCTGTCATTGGGTCTAATCCTCGGAGTTGGGCCCAAATAGCAAACTTCTTCCATTTACTGCTATATATCTTCTTTGTAGAAGTCTTGTGGGCCGAAGACAAGATGTGTATGACTTCAGGAGCCAAAGAGTGGCTCCTAATTATGGTTGGAAGAGGAGTAGCCAGGCTGTCAACTTCAGAATGGAGGGACTGATGGAGTTGTCCTGACTGATGAGTCAAAAGGTCCGGAACTTGGTCCAGGAACCAAGGACCCTCCAATGCATACCTGTGAAGAAAGGGGAACCAGATTTGCCAAGGCCAGTATGGGGCGATTAATATCATTCTGCTTCTCAAGCGAATCGCCTTCTGAATCACCTTGGGGAGAAGGGGAACCGGTGGAAAGGCATATAGCAGACCGGAGGGCCAAGCGTGGACTAGAGCGTCCTTGGGGGTCTACCCCGAAACTGGGGTCAGAGTGAAGAAGTGGTGACATTTCGCATTGAGGTGGCTTGCGAAGAGATCGCAACAGGGGACTCCCCATCTTGTGAAAATCTGTGTTATCACTCTGTTGTTCAAGGACCACTCGTGAGGGGAGAGAATAGTTCTGCTCAGTCTGTCGGCTATCACGTTGGATTTCCCCGGAATGTGCGTTGCCCTTAGAAAACGCTTGGTAGCAATCGCCCAATCCCATACTCTCATGGCCTCTCTGCAAAGGGGATAGGACCTGGTTCCTCCTTGCTTGTTTAAGTACCAGACTACCGACATGCTGTCGGATTGAATGGCAATTGTACCCTGGGGAGGTGATCGTGCAGTGCTTGCAACGCTAAAGCACCGCCCTCATCTCCAGGATATTGATATGAAGAAGACTCTCGCCGGGTGCCACGTGCCTTGGACCGACCTGTCCAGATAATGACCCCCACCCTGTCTGGGAGGCGTCCGTAGTCAGCGTGGCAGAGGGGAGTGGGGAAAAGGGTCGCCCTTGATTCAGATTGGGGGATAGAAGCCACCAATGAAGATCCTGTTTGCACGTTCCGTGATCAGAATGCGGTGACTGAGGGGACGGTCCTGATAAGACCACTGGACTGAGAGGAGCCACTGAAGTATCCTCATGTGCAACCTTGCCAAGGGGACCAGAAGAATGGTGGCTGCCATGGAGCCCAACAGTTGTAGGACCATTCTTGCTGGAGCACGACGTCTGAGGATTAAGGCCCGAACCTGAGACTGAAGCATCGCGATCCTTTCTGCAGGGAGATAGACTCGCATCTGCCTTGAATCTATTTCTGCACCGATAAACAGAATACGCTGAGATGGTTGCAATACAGATTTTGACCAATTGAAGGTGATTCCTAAGGATTTGCCCAGTGCTATAGTGGCTGCTAAATTTTCCAAGAGTAGATGCCTGGAGGCGGCAGTTAGGAGCCAGTCGTCTAGGTATGGAAACACCTGGAATCCTAGACTTCTCAAGTGAGCAGTCACGACTGCCAAACATTTGGTAAACACCCTGGGGGCTGTGGTGAGACCAAAGGGCAGTGCTCGGAACTGAAAATGACTGTCTCCTAGGCTGAAGCATAAGTGTCTCCTCGACGCCTGATCCATCAGAATGTGATAGTAGGCGTCTTTGAGGTCTATGGAGCACATCCAAACTCCTTTCTCCAAAAGCGGAGAATGGATTGTAAAGTGACCATCCGAATTTGGACTTTTACAAATCGGTTTAGTTTGCTGAGATCCAAAATGGGTCTCAAGTCCCGGTCTTTTGGCACCAAAATAATCTTGAGTAAGTCCCTAATCCGGCCTGGTCTGCGGGGACAGGTTGGATGACTCCTTTTGAAGCAGCTTTGATACTTTGGCTGCATGATCCCGTTGACTGGGTGGTGGGTCCGGGATTCTTTGGACTGGTGGGGTGGTTGAACAAAGGGATGGAGTAACTTCTGGCAATGATTGAAGCACCCATTGGTCCTGAGTAATATCTTCCCAGGCCTTTAGGTGCTTGAGAGCGACCCCGACTGGCTCGAGCTGCACAGTCGGGTACTCCTTCAGGGATGCTGGAAGGAGGAGGAGCCACGAAAGGACTCGCGGTCTCCAGTGTTGCGGGGCCTCCCGCCTCTGGGGGCGTCTCCCTGAAATTTCCCCTCCTCTGCCTCTAGAAGGGGGGTCGCTCTGCTGCGACGAGTAAGGCTTCTGAGACTTACGGAACCACATTTTCCCTCCCCTTCGGGCCTTGGGATAAGGCCTGAGGAGAGTGGAAAAGCGGGCTCCTACGGCAGCCAAGGTCTTACCCTCCTGTTCGCAGCGAGTCAAAGTGTCCTTTACCTTGGGTCCAAACAATGAGGACCCATCAAAGGCGTCGGCAAAGGAAGACTTAAAGGCCTCTGCAAAATGACACAGGCATAGCCAGGCTTGTCTCCGTAGAGCAACACCTGTCCCAGCCGCTCTACTCGCTCCTTCGGCCGCATAGGAAATGAGCCTCATGGACGAGTTAGATAATGAGGATAGGGTAGCCAACTGAGAGTTAACAGTCTGTGTTAACTGTTCAGGTAAGTTACCCGAGAGGGCATCCGACAGCTCCTTGATCAGATCCCTCTGTAGTCTGGTGAAGTGTGCCAGATAATTCAGAGACCTTAATGTAAAGGTCGCTGAAGAAAGGGTACGCTTGCCGTACCGATCCATGCTCCTAGACTCTTTATTAGGGGGATGGATGGACGTCGAAGCCTCTGCCACATCTTGTTGGGTGGCAGATGCCACCACCATGGCATCTACAGCCACACCTTTAGATAAAAAATCCTTGTCCGGGGGTGCCGAGAGAAACTTAATGGGATGAGCTGGCACCGGTTCCACAGAATCCGGGTGTTTCCACGCTCTTCGAGAGATCAAATCCAGAAGCTCATCGAAGGGCGGAGACACCCAGGAGGCGGAGGGCTGAGCCCCGAAGGCCTTGAGGAACACCGACTCCTCAGCGGAAGGGGGTTTGGACTGCCAGTCGCCTCGTTGTTTAAGGATTTCCAGAATGTCCGCAAAGGAGACATCTTCCGAAGACGACTTTGGGGACCCCTCCGCATCATCGAGGTCGGTATCCGATGTGAGGGACTCGTCAGGGGAGTCTACGTGTTTCCTCTTACACTGTCTCTTCCTGGGGTTCCTCGAAAGGGTGTCGGAGGAACCTCCAGGAAGAAGGAACCTCAATGGGGGTAACCTCAGGCCCAGGGCTCCACTGTCGAGACAGGGGATTCCAAGCGCCAGTCTCCATGCCCAAGGAAGGTGGAAAAGTCGAAGTGGCCACAGAGGATTTGGCTAAAGCACTTCTCATGGCATCGAAGGCGGACCCCAGAATCCTGGGAAGGTCCGTCCCGAGGCCACAACAGTAACCGAGCCCCGCAGCCGGCGCACCTAGAGGGAGGCTCGGAACCGAAGGATCGGATCGAAGCATCCCCGGGCCAACTGAAGAGGTCAGCGTGCACCCGACCCGAGGGGCGGGTTGAAGTTAAAGTCGGAACCGACTCGATAACCGACGATCCACCAACACCGACTCCAACGGCCAAGGCTGTCGGAGGAGGAATGGAAGTAGAAGGATGGGAGATCGGCTCCAGAGCCACTGGGCAGGAGTCGAGATCAATTTAGAAGACCGGTGACTGGAAAAGCTTCTGAAGCACCCTGTCTACGTCCGAATCGGACATCCTCAAGAACGAGAAAGACCGACCGGGTCGAGTCGACTTCTCCGCCCGGCTCCGAAGACTGGGGACCGGCTCCGTAAAGGCTCGAGGCGTATCGGCGCGAGGAGGTTCCACTATTGCAATCTCCCTTGGAGCCGATGTGGACTTGGCTCCGAAGTGGAAGTGTCTTAGCGGGCAACCCCATCGGGCGAAGGCAGTGGAGCCGATGAAGGTGACACGCCTCGATGCCGAGCTCTCGACTCCAAAGCCAGAGGAGTCGAGGCTGAGACATCGAGGCAGACCGTTCGCCCTCGGCTCAAGTCCGTGGAGCCGGAGAAGCCTGCCTAGACTTTTAGCTATCGGATCCGACGGACTGGTCGGAGCCGAAGATTCTTCTTGCCAGTAGGAGAAGAAGAAGAGGATAAGGCTTCCTCAAAAGAAGGGGCAATGAGCCCTTTTAAAATCAATTTGTTTTTCCTCTCTTGGAGGACTCGAGAGGAAAAAGCGTGGCAAACGCTACAGGACTCCTGGAGATGTTTGGGACCTAAACAATATACACACAAGGAATGATCATCCGTTATAGACATTTTGTAACCACACTTAACACATTTTTTAAAACCGGAAGGTCTATGCTCTTTAGACATGGTTTTAAAGAAAAATTTAACAACAATTACAGGACAAAAAACAGTTAACACCGACAAACTAGGCTCTAATTTAAACGCCTAAGGCAGGGCTAGGCCCCTCTAACTAAAACGGAACCTTTTCACCAACAAAAATACACAATCTTCCACAAAAAGGTTACCAAAAACAATCACACAACAACACTAGCCGTTAAAACAGCTTTTGGGTGAGTTTTATAGAAAAATTCGACAGGAAAAGTTTCTGACTAGAGGTACTTAGCTCAGCCAAGTCCGAGACCACGTCTATGCTGGAAAGCGGGAAACGAGATCTGGGGAAGTAGTGGTGGTGCATCCTGAGATATGAGGTGACTCAGCCAATAAGAGACTGCGTTCTATTGTATAGCGCCGAGTCGGAGCCGAGGATCGGCTCCGAACCCATCTGTAGAGAATGTAGGCGAGATAGGATCACATTACATCCCTGGTTACACAGACCCCCTCTGCCCCGAAAGGAAAGTCTTCCCTGTGAGTTTCCCCCTCTGCCTCTAGGGGAGAACTCGGCCTGTGTGTCACGGAAAGGACCCGGAGATTTCTTGAACCATATTTTCCCACTCTTTTGTTTCGGAAGAAAGCACGTTGAGGGTAAGAATAACGGACACCTACGGCAAAAAGGGTCTTACTGTCCTGTTCACATCTGGCCAGTGTGCTTTTAACTTTGGGCCCAAACAACGAGGAGGCCTCAATGGGAGCGTAAAGAAAGGAAGCCTTAAAGGGTTCTGCGAAAATGCACAAGCGCATCCAGGCATTTCATCTCAAGAACGCAGCTGAACTCGCTTGCTCTAGCTGCTCCTTCTGATGCGTGAGGTATCAGTCGCACAGAGGAGTTAGATATTGATTCAATGGTGGCCAGCTGAGAGGCCACTTTGTCATGGACCTCATCAGACACGGCACCAGCCAAGGTTTCAGAGAGCTCAGAAATCAAATCCCTTTGAAGCCTGGTAAAGTGTGCCATATAATTCAGGGACCTGATAGTAAAGGTCACTGAAGCAAAGGTGTGCTTCCTTATCCTGTCCAGGGCCCGGGACTCTCTGTTAGGCGGATGGACAGTCTGGCTTTCTTCTTCTGACAGATCCTTTTTTTACTGCGGCCGCCATCACCAAAGCATCCACAGGAAGACCTTTGGACCAATGGGGATCCAAAGCAGGAGGGGACAAAATTTTATCTGACCTCCGAGGAATAGCTTCGATGGTATCAGGAGCCTTCCAAGCACGCTGAACGATGAGCCGGACAAGTTAATCGGCAAGTGGAGAAAACCCAGGAGGTAGGTGGCGGGATGCGAAAGGCCTGCAGGAACACAGATTCCTCAGAGGTTGGATTAGAGGACTGCCAGTCACCTCCCTGTTTCAGGATTTCGAGGATATCACCGAAGGATACCTCAGAGGGTGACCAGGGGGATCCTTCCCCCTCATCAAAATCTGTCTCTTCAGTGAGGGACTCACTCTGTGGAGTCCATGTGCTTCCTCTTACACAAACATTTCCGGTGGACCTCCTCAGCTGGAGAAGACAGTAGAAAAGGGGATTCCTGTGGGAATGTGTCCTGAGGCCCTTGCATCCGGTGTCCGCTAGGTGCAACTAGTGAAACCAGTGTACCAGAGGAGGGCGGAGGTATAAACAAGTCCAGTATCGTCAGCAGCAGCAAAAGCCTTCTCCATCAGTTGGAAGGCTGGTCCACCTGAAGAGGAGTGCATGTCTAGGACAGGGGTCACCCCTCCCCTAAGTGGCTCAGCCTGCCGACTCGGAGTCCCTGGATGGCTGTGGAGTAGCAAACTATGCGTGTCACAACTGACATCCTGGGTCGTAGCAAAACTTTCCTGCCATGAAGGCAACTGCGGTTCCTTAGCGAGATCCATAAAGGGAAATGTAGAAGGGGAAGACTGTGCTATATCCATAGACTTAAAAGGCAATGAAGGAGAAGAATAAGAAGGGGTCTTTGGAGATGGGTGATCACCTCCCAAGGAAGGATAGTTCCTGAGGGGTGGGATACCTCTGGCCAAGAGCACCTGATCCACAAGACGCAACACATCGTGTTTGGAAAGGCTTCTAGTGGACCTCACGGATACTGAGGGAGAAACAGGCCTGTCCACAGAAGAGGCAAACTCTGTGCCCATCTCACCCATCCGCACCGAGGACACAGGGATCGTTGCCGAAGTGGTTGTCGGTACCGAAGCTGGAACAGACAAAACTGGAGTCAACAATAAAGGCGTCGGTTCCGAGGAAGATCTCTGAGCCGACGTGGTCAAGGTGTGCGCCGACTGAACGGTCGGTGCCGATACAGTGGTTATAGTCTGAACCAAGGAGCCCCTCGGTGCCGATATAGTGAAGGCTGTAGGAGAAGACAGAGCCGAGATCACTAATGGAGCTGAAGGCCTCGGTGCCGAAGGACTCGGCACCGAAAGCACTGGGGCTGACTGAGTGAGCTCCGAAGCTGAAACTTTAGACTTTTTAGTTTTGGTTGGTGGGAGTCCCCAGCCGGGGACGAAGGCAAAGATTTAGCCTTGGTAGGAACATCCAAGATTTTCTTATGGGCTCTAGGAGGGGTTGAGGCCTCCGACCCAGAAATAGCCTCTGAAAAGGGAAATTTAAGAAGTCCCTTCAGTAACAGCTTGTCTTTCCTTTCCAACAAGGTTCTATTTGAAAACTTCTCACAAATAGCACAGAGCGGGTCAACAGACAAGTGGGACAACCCCAAACAATAAACACACAAAGAGTGTGCATCAGAAGTAGGTAGCTTGTGTCCACAATCAGAGCACCTCTTAAATCCTGGACTACCTTCATCTGCCATGACAGCAAATTAAATTAACAGAAAAAGGTACCAGCAATGGTACAAAAGAATACCCAAAGGTATGAGCAAAAAGGAAGGATTACCAACGATGGTAAAGACAGAATACCTTGCAGTAAAAGGGTAGAGAAAAGAGCAGAAAAACTCAGAAATCAGATCCCTTCTGAAGAAAATATGTACGCTAGATGCGATAGGGTAAGAGACAATGAGATATAAACTTTTCTGACAGAAAAGTAATATGAAAGACTATTAAACAACAAAATTGTTCTTTGCTCAAGAGAAGTAGCTTGACACGACCAAATGGCAACGCGGAAAACGAAATCTGAGGTAACAGGGAGAGGGGGATTGTGGGTAAGAGTTTAGCTCGAGAGTTTGAAGCCGATGCGAGCTAGGAAAATGGCCGGCTCGGTTCCGAGGTTGGAACCGATACCCATGCGTAAGGAATGAACGAGGATTAACAATATCAGATCATCAGTTCTGGGTCTTTTTGAGGGGGAAGGCTGACTTCCCCTAATTAAAGTAATGAGGTCCTCAGCTATTCTAAGCATTTGTTTTTGTGGCATGGGGGCCTTAGATTGCGCTTTGGTCATCTGTTTCCTAGGCATAGTGTTAACTTTAGGCCTGAGAAATTCAGTATTTTTGGGCTGAAACGAAGTCGTCGGTTTAATATGAAAATAGGAAGGCCTGAATACACCCTCAGAAGCCGCTGCCTGCACAGCGGCTCCGGACCCATCCAAGGTAGAGACATCTGCAAGTTTCATAGTTGAAGAAGCATCTCACAGCATACCGGACTCTGAAAGACTCTCAGTAGAGGCCTGCGAATCTGTAGAAGCGGGTATCAGGGGCTGCGAAAGCACCTGAGTACTGGTGGACTGGCGACTAGCTTAACACGTTAGTGTCGTCGGCAGCCTTGGACCCATGCGGTCTCTCTCTGTCTTTATCCTTACGTTTTTCCGGAGATCGATAGTCAGATGGCTTATCAAAGCCATTTCGGAGTATAGAGGTAGAGAGCGAAAGAATTTAGCTACAAAAATTGCCCAACGAAGAATAGTTCGGACGTTGAACAAGGCACAAAACAGACAGCAAGGGACGTCGTGTTCTGGGCTTAAACAAGTGACGCAGTAAGAATGAAAATCTCTATGAGGTATTTGTTTTCCACAGGCAAGACAATTATAAATTTTTTCTGACATTGGTTAGAGCAAGAAAAAAGGATCCCCAACGGGGTACTTATCTTTTAGAAGATTGCAGGTCTGAAACTCGAAAATTTCAGGAGTCGGACGACCGGCACTTGCGAACTGCTTCTGCTTCAGGCACCGCACGGCAAGAAAGATTGATGCAATGGCATCGGCTGCATGTTTTACACCCCTGACAACCCAACATCATGGAAGAGAGACAGCATCCGACGCAGAAATCCCAAGACTCTGGTATTCAGGCCGGGTGAGGGCTACCTACAGGCAGATAACCCAAATGTGATGACTGCAACTGTGAAACACAAAGAACATCAGTTTTCCAGGAGCAATATTTCAAGGAAGCAGAAGCTGCCAGCTCAAAAGGGGCTAGGGTCAGTTTCTCCAGTGCAAAGTTAAAATCCTGGGGGGGGGGGGTGGAACATGTTTCCTGGGGGGTTTCATGTGAAGGACACCTTTTAAGAATTGTTTAGCCTCAAACCTAGAGGCTAAAGGTGGAGGAAGAGACAGACTGGCTGAAATAGCTAACAGGTACACTTTTACTGAGGCATAAGTTAAGCCAGCATCCAGCAATTCACACATATGAGAACACCAGTGGGAATTCCACTGTAAGTGGGCCAAGGTTACGAGAAAGACACCAAAGCGAAAATCTCTTCCATTTAGATAAACAAGATTTTCTAGTATTGGGTTTTCTGGCCTCCTGCAGAAGCCTAAGCACGTTCTCAGAAAAAAGGTGTCTGAAAGAAATCAAAACTCTATTACCACCAACATCAGTTGAAGAGTAGACATGTGGGGGATGGATGTGAGTTCCTTTGTGTTGTGCGAGAAGGTCCACTCTGTGGGCTAACTTGTGGTGCTTGCACTTTGCTAAATGCAGGAGGTAGGGGAAACCAGTACCGTCTTGCCCAAAAGGGAGTCATCATCAAGATTTCTGGTTTGTCCTGCTGAATTTTTAGTAGAACTTTAAAAATGAAAGGAAGGAAAGGGAATGCATACAGAAACATCTCCTTCCATGAAAAACTGAAGGCATCCACCTTCCACACTAGAAAATGTGGATCTCTAGCACAAAACTGTGGAAGCTGTCCATGGGGGAGGCAAAAAGGTCTACTTGTGGAGCTCCTCATCTGTGGACAGTGTCCAGAAACACATCCCTATGAAGCATCCATTAATGGGATTGTGCTTTGGACCTGCTCAAGGTGTTTGCTACTACATGACTGGAAGGGATATACACAGCCTGGAGGTGCGTCTGAAGTTTGACAGCCAGTTCTCACACTTGCAAGGCTAGTCTGCAAAGGAGATGAGACTTTGCCCTCACTGCTTTGTTCACATACCAGAGAACAGTCATGTTTTCCACGAAAATTTTTAGAGGGCCTGGAATGAGAAGGGACTGAAAGGTCTGCAGAGTTAGCAGCAGTAACCTCATGTCTTTTATACTGATGCGTTTCCTTCTTTGATAGGGGAGGCAGGTCCCTTGTGATTTTATGGAGCCGAAAGTTGCTACCCATCTTGTCCCCGAGGCGCCTGTGAACATCTCCTGGACAGGTGGTAGAGGGTGGAGTGGGACACCTGGTTGGCAGTCAATTGTTGAATTCACCAAGCAATCTCCCTCTTCAGGTAAGGGAGAAGGGGAACTGGGAACTCTAGTGGATGTGCATGTTGCTTCCACACTGATTTCAGAAACCAGTGTAGTTTCCTCATGTGCAGTTTTATCATAAAAAGCAATGTGATGGTGGATGCCATGAAGCCCATGATTCCATCCGGGAATAGTTTGAAAGGAAATGAAAAGCTGGTCTAATTTTCTGATAAATTTTATCTTGACAACACCAACTCTATTTGCGCTTTTAAGTACAAAATTTTACAAAATCCTTTCCACTCTTTTAAGGGGAGAAGAAAAACACAGGAAGACTGATAGTATGGTTAAAAGACAGCTCATTAATCAATTTAGGTATGAAGGATGGGTTAAGTTCGGAGGGTAGCCCTATCTTTAGGGAAAAAGGAGGAGAAACCCCAAGTGCTTTTGGCAGAATTAACAGCCACCAGGACAGTCTTCCAAGTACAAAACTTCAGGAACAGTACGAAGCAAGCTCAAAAGGCACAAGGATTAACTTCTCTAAAACATAATTCAGATCCCAAGGAGGAAAAATAGATTTTTTTACTTGGCCTGAGATGAAGGGTGCTTTTTAAAAATCATCTAATCTTAAAATGTGAAGACAAAGGTAGATCATAAGAAAAGCAGGAAGAAATGGCTGCAGCTTTAACACCAGAGTAAGCCAGGCCTGAATTAAGTAGCTCACACAAGAAAGTTAGGTACCCACTAGATACAGTTCTTTAACGTTTTCTCCTGCGACACCAAATAGAAGCAACCTTCCACCTGGAAACATAAGATTTTCTAGTCTCTCTCTTTTTTTTTTTAATTTCTCCAAGTTTTTTGGGTTTCTAATACCACGATGGGAATAAACCTCATTCCAAAGTCAAAGTACGATTAAACTTAAATGAAATTAGTACTGTTTCACTCTTTCATATCAGCCAAAAGTGCTCTTCGCAGCACCCGCAATGTGCCCAGTAATGACTCCCTTGGCAATTCGTATGGAGGTACATATATTGGTTGTTTTTGGGTCTTTTGGCTTTTCCCGGTTAGGGGTCGCCACAGTGGAACTCTGGTCCGCTAATGATTGGCAGTAGATTTTTACGTGCCGAGTTGCCGGCCCTGACGCACACCCTTCAGAAGTACGCCATTCACGTCTCCACACAGAAGACACTCTAGCTGAGAATTGAACAGGACAACATCTTACTGTGAGGCGACAACGCTACCGGCAGCACCACCACCGTAGTGTATTTGTAACACATCTAAATAAGACTGTAGATTCTTTTTAATAAGTTCTGTTGCTCCTACTACTATTAGAACTGTTTGGGTATCTTTTACACATTGCTCTCATTTCTGCCTGCAAATCCTGATATTTTATGACTTTGTCTCTCTCTGGACACAAGACAATGTAATCACTGGGTGTAGGGATTTTAATGATCTATACTACTTTTGTCTTCTTTACATGGACCACTGTACCTGGTTTTCTAGCATCTATCTTTTGAACTGTTGGTAATGGGTGATCCCATGTGATATAGACCGTCATTTTCTATGATGCTTTGTGGCTCATGTTTCCAGTGTTGTTCAACCACTTCAACACCATAATGTTTGCACAATCCCCAGTGCAACAGTCTCACCACATTATTATGCCTTTCAGTATACAGTCCTTCTGCCATTAGCATGTCACAACCAGCAACAATGTGTCCAAATGTTCCAAATTCTGTTTTACAAAACCTACATTTGTCTGTTACTCCCACATGTTCCATGGACTTGGTAAACCAATGTTTACGTAGTCCACTAGCTTGTGCCACCAATATTAGCCTTTCATCTCTTGGTTTGAATTTGCCTCTCCTTAACCATTCCTGCATTCATTCCTGATCAACATGAGGTCTTCCAGAAGGTTTTCTATACTTGCAACTATATTTATGCATTTTCCACATTTCTTGCCTTCTCATCTGGTCCTTCGCCCTATATTATTTCTTTTGTTTTTGGCACATTCACTTGCTGCCTGAGTTTTACCTACTTGTGGTTTGATTTCTATTCCTGCTTGATGCCAACATGCTTCTGCTAGACTAAGCAGGGACGTCATCTTAGACTTGTTCTCCTCATGCTTCAAATCTTTCACTACGTTTGGGTCTTGTGAGGTCAGCAGATATGCGTGGAGTACATGTAATCAGTTTCAAGGAGACCCGTCCCTTCTTCGGAAAGGAGAATATTTAATCTTGGTATGCACTGATGTTTTATAAATCATTAGGTGAGCATGGAGCAACCTTCTTGTTTTCCTATCTAATCTATCCAACACGTTTTGGGGCCAGTCAATCACCCCAAAACTAAGTTAGGACAGGAAGAGCAAACTGGTTTATAGCTTGGATTTTGTTGCTAGATGTCAACGGTATTTTCAGGATTAAAGTCTTCTAAAATATTCCTAACCAAGTTTTATTCGTATTTGTTCACGTTTTATTGTTGATCATCATTTCCCAAATATTTATACACTCCTCTTGCTCAAGTTCTTTTATATCACATTCTTATCCCAAACTGATGTTTTCTTGGTGCTGCAGTTTTCCTGCTTTAAAAGTTGCTTTTGCACATTTATCAAGACCAAAGGACATTCTTATATCACCTGAAAGTTTTGACAACTTGCAGTTGTACTTTCAGTCCCTCATCTGATGAGCTATACAGTTTTAAATCATTGACAAAAAGAAGATGAGAAGCCTTTACACTTTGTTTTCAATAAGCCAAATTATAGCCATGGCCTAAGCTGTTAAGGAGACAGATTAATGGGTTAAGGGCAATGCAGAATAGCAGCGGTAACAATCACCCTGAAATACCCCTCTTTGAATTTTTATCCCTGGAATAATAATTTGTCCTTAATCATGGCTTAACTGAAAGTGTCTGCCACTCTTTCATCATCACTGTAATGCAGTCAATCAGTGAAGGCTGTATCTTATACATTTTTAAGCACCCTTACCCATAAATGTGGGATACTATCAAATGCTTTACTGTAGTCAATTCATGCCATACTTAAATTCTTCCCCTTTTTACAGTTCTCCACTATGACCTTATTTAACAACAAATGATCCTTTGCTCCGTATGACTTTCTTTTATTGCCCTATTGTTCTATTGTCATAACTGAGTTTTCTTCTAAATGACTATAAACTCTGTCGATAAATGACTACCGACTATACTTCTATAAACTAGCCTCCTGTAGGACCTACAACATGTCCTTAAAAACAAGTGCCCAAAATGAATAAAAATCCAATCATCCAAAGGATTAGATTCAGGAGTCTGAAGGTTTGGATATATGTGGGAGTGCTTTATTCTGTGTGAGTAAGTCCATTCTGTGATGTAACTTATGATGAATGTTCTGGGCCTGATGGAACCAGTACTGTCTGAGCCAAAAGCAAGATTTTAGTTTGTTTTTAAGAACCACCTTTGGAATGCACACAGGAATCAACCCTTCAAGAAAGGTAAAAAAGACATGGCATCGACTTTCTAAGCTTTAGGGCAAAGAACTCTGGAATAAAACAGCCAGAGTTGCCTGTTTTGATTGGAGGCAGAGAGAGCTATAAAGGAGTACCCTACTGATGGGTCAATCTGCAGGAAGACCTCTGTGTTTAACATCCATCATGAGGGTCTACCTTGGACTCGCTGTATGGATTGTAAGGCTAGAATCCCACCTAAATTGCTCTGATATCTGTATGGTCTTTCATGTCATTTCTGGATCAAACACACTGGATGTATAGACTAGGCTCCCCAAGCCAAATCTGAAGTATCTATGTAAAGGTGTTAGTGAGGAGAAGGAACTAGAAAGGGCACTTGAATTGGAAGGATTTCTGGTTATTCCACCAAAGAAACTCACACTTGATGAGGGGTAAAGAGAATTGGGAAGTTCGGAGGATGCAATGTGTGATCCCACTGAATCTTCCTCACATGGAGTTTGGACCAAGGAATAACTGAAGTACACCCCCCCCTGCCCACGCCCAATTTCTGCCTAAAACCTCCAATTATACAATCTTCCTCCTTTCTATTACACTCCCCCCTTTTAGCACAATCCTATACCTCTGTCTTCCCTCACTTTGTAACCCTCCCACTACTTATTTTATCTACACATCTCATAATCCATATGTTAGTATCGCAGACAACCGACTCCTTTTTCCAATCGCCATCCTTCCCCTTTTACTCACCTCTCCTACTCTTCTTTCTTTAATAACCTCGAACCACTCCTCACTTAGAAACGAATGCTCTGCACCTTCTCTCACACTCCCTCAAACTACACACACACACCTCCTCCTTCCCTATTGCCCCTTCTCTTTTCAACCACAACTCTGCCACCCTTTATAAAACAAAAATATTCCTAATGCGCACACACCTTCCTTTGAATAAAACTAAATATCACATCCTGAGTAAAACCTCATCTCCACTAAACATGATACCCACTGGTGATACCCACCCTCAACCCAGGACCCACCACCAACCCCTCTCCCCTCACTAATCCTCTTCCTCCCACCCCAAACTCCAACATCCAAAACTTGATCCTTTATATCACTCAACATACAGAGTATCCTACACAGTTACTCCCCTTCACTCCTGGATCTCCCTACTCACGCCTGACATTCTTGCTCTCTCTGAAGCTTGGCTACAACCACATATCTTCCCCAGGCTATAATATTTTCAGACAGGACGGACTTGAGAAAAAAGGAGGTATAGCCATTCTCCACTCAAAACACCTCTCTCTCTCCTGTATTTCAATCTCTCCACCAAACTTCCAATTCAGCAGAAATTCAAATTGTCAACTACAATTTAAATAAACACAAAAAATAGCCACTGCCACAATCTACATTCCCTCAGGTAATAACATCTCTACTCGAACTCTTCCTTTCTTGGATTTTACAGGCTATCACCTACAAAACTGTCAACTTGGGTGATAATATACACTGGATATAAAAAGTGTACACAAGCCAGGGAACATTGTTGGCTAGGCTTACGTAGGCCCTTGGGCCGATAGCCTAGTACCTACCTACCTATGAACCTATGAACAACTCCTGTTAAAATGTCAGGTTTTTGTGATATAAAAAAATGAGACCACAATAAATCATCTGAAAACTTTTCCCACCTTTAATGTGACCTATAACCTGTACAAATCAATTGGAAAACAAACAAATCTGTTAGGGGAAAAAATATATAAAAAATAAAAAACGTGCAATAAGCTGGTTGCATAAGTGTGCACACCCTTAAACTAATACGTTGTTGAAAAGCCTTTTTGTTTAATTACAGCATTCAGTCCTCTTGGATAGGAGTCTATCAGCATGGCACATCTTGACTTGGCAATATTTGCCCACTCTTCCTTGCAAAAGTGCTCCAAATCTGTTAGATTGTGAGGGCATCTCTTATGTACAGTCCTCTTCAGGTCACCATACAGATTACAGATTTTCTATTGGATTTAGGTCTGGGCTCTGGCTGGGCTTTCCAAAACTTTAATTTTCTTCTGGTGAAGCCATTCTTTTGTTGATTTGGATGCATGCTTGGGGTCACTGTCATGTTGAAAGGTGAAATTCCTCTTCATCTTCAGCTTTCTAGCAGACACCTGAAGGTTTTGGGTCAAAAGTGACTGGTATTTGGAACTGCTTATAATTCCCTCCATCTTGACTTACGCCCCAGATCCTGCTGAAGAAAAGCAACCCCAAAGCATGATACTGCCACCACCATGCATCACCGGTGAGGATGTGTTCTTTTGGTAATGCAAAATGTTGTTTTTGAGCTAAATGTACCTTTTGGAATTGTGGCCAGAAAGTTCAACCTTGGTCTTATCTGACCATAACACATTTTCTCACATGTTTTGGAAGACGATGTATTGTTTTGCAAATATTAGCCGGGCACAGATGTTTTGCTGTGCAAAAAAAAGCTGCCGTCTTGCAACCTACCCTATAGGCCAGACATATGTAGAATACTGGAGATTGTTGCCACATGTAGTTCACAACCAGTACTTGCCAGAAATTCTTGCAGCTCCTTCAGTGTTGCTGTAGGTCTCTTGGCAGCCTCCCTGACCAGTTTGTGTCTCATCTTTTCCATCAATTTTGGAGGGACGATCAGTTCTTTGCAACGTCACTACTGTCCCATATTTTCTCCACTCTACGATGACAGTCTTCACTGTGATCCATAGCATATCCAATGCTGTGGAAATTTTTTGAACCCTTCTCCTGACTGATACCTTTTTCAACAACGAGATCTCTATGACGCTTTGCACGCGCTCTGCAAACCATGGCTTTTGCTGTAGCAGGCAACTGAGTAAATGTCAGGAAACTCCTACTACGATAGCAGAACTTTATTTTGGGTTAATCAGTCTCTCTTTAACTGATGGCAGGTGTGTACCCAGGAAGACTGAATGCTGTAACTGAAGCAAAAGGTGCGTCAACAAAGTCTTAGTTTAAGGGTGTGCACACTTATGCAACCAGTTTATTGTACTTTTTATTTTTTTATGTTCCCCCAACAGATTTGTTTTTCAATTGAATTGTACAGGTTATAAGTCACATTAAAGGTGGGAAAAGTTCTGAATTTTATTTATTGTGGTCTTGTTTTTATATATCACAAAAAACTAGCATTTTAACAGGGGTGTGTATACTTTTTATATCCACTGTAGAATGGAATACTCTTCTCCACAGACTCTCACAGCTCCTGCATAAACCTCTAGCATTTCTCCCAGCTGAATTACCACCCCCACAAAAATCCAACACTGGACTGGATCCTGACATCTAATCTGACCCTTTACCAAAAAACCCACCACCCTGTCAAACTCCCTTAGTGACCAACTTCCCACCAATATACAAAGACACTCACCCCAACAGCAAAAAAAAACACCAATATAAAGAAAGTCGTCGTCGTTTGTCTTTCGGCTTTTCCCAGTAAGGGGTTGCCACAGTGGAACTCCGGTCCACTAATGATTGGCAGTACATTTTTACGAAACACCGAGGTGCCAGCTCAACACCCAACCTTCAACGAAGGCACGCCCATTTACGCACGCATGTCTTTTGAATGCTACCCAACCGCGGGGAGGACATGCAGACTCCACACAGAAGGCAATCCCAAGCCCAGCCGAGAATCGAACGGGAGAACCTCTTTGCTGTGAGGTAACAACACTACTGCCGTACCACCGCGTAATCTCACCAATTTCAACATAGATGCATTTAACCTGATGCTCTCCTCTATAAACTAATCATTTCTACAAGGCCTCCCCCCCTTGGAAGATGCTGTTCTAAAATTTCAACAGCATCTTCCTAAATACTCTGAACTCCATGGCTCCCTCTAGGAAAATCAGACTGAAATGCCACTATACCCCCTGATTAACTCAAGCCAATCGTATCCTAATGCACAAGGGGGACACTGCCTGGAAAAGCTGGAAAAAACAACTTACCTTCACTCTTTCAATCCTATAGGGAGTTCC
>NC_056736.1:580392122-580455839 GCF_019279795.1 Protopterus annectens | reverse complement strand
GATGGTCTCTTCTTATGTGGATTTTCTGGAGGAATGTGAACATATGTGTCAAATGTTTATGGATAAAGCATATCCTATAGGGTTAATTAACATCAGAAAGGAGGTCATTGACAAGCGGTTAAAAGGGGTTTATAAACCAATTTTGATGAACCCACATGAGAATGGTATGAATTTAGAGGCATGTTTAACTAGAGGTGAGGTAGACATTATTTTTGATGACCAAGAGAAATCCTTTGTGTCTGAGATGGGAAGTTTGTCAGAGAGGTCAGAATTGGATAAACAGGGGAGTGTTTCCTGCCCCTTTGTAGCCACTTTTTCAAGTGATAGTTATACTATACAACATATAGTTCATAAAAATTGGACCATTTTAAGAAGTGACCCTAATATGGGGGCTTTTTTTGGTGAACGCCCTGAGTTTCTGTTTAGGAGAGGTAGGAATATGAAAAATATGCTGCAACAGAATAAAAAGGCTAAATCACTGGGTAAAATGTCATGCTACGGTATGTGTAGTCACTGCAGATATATTTTGTTTACAAATAAGGTCAGAATAAACAGTAAGGAGATTAACATTAAAAGGAAATTAAATTGTCACACATATGGGGTGGTATATGCTACATTGTGTTCCTCATGTCCGGGCTTTTTATGTTGGGAAGACCCAACGGAAATTGAGCCAATGTGTGTGTGTGTATATATATATATATATATACACATATATATATATATATATATATATATATATATATATATATAAATATGAACACTTATAGGTTCATAGGTTCATACTAGGCTATCTGCCCTAGGGCATTTATAAGCCTAGCCAGAGTATGTTTGGCTTTCGTCACCCATTTTAAATTAATTTTGCTATGCCCTTTTCGAAAGTTAGTATACTGTGCCTCTGTCTAACAGTGACACAGAAGTGATACCCGGGGTAAACCTATGATCTCCCATCCACTCATCAAGATTCCTCTTGAAGAGAGTCAATGAGGGACTCTGCCTAACCTGGACTGGGATTTTATTCCATAGTGAAGGGAGCCTCTGGGTTATGAATCTGTCCCTCCAGCATGTCCTATTTATTTCAGTGCTGAGGTTCAAGTCTCTCGAAAGCGTGTAGCTCGATGGGATTGGATTTTTGAGGTGCAGCATGTCCCTTAATTCCTGGTTGGACATGGCCTTATACGTCAGGCACAGGTCACCTCTGAGCAGGCGGTATGCCACTGAGTAGAGCTGGAGGGCAGCATATGGCATCTGTTTTAGCCCTTTGATCCTCTTGGTGAGGTACTTTTGGGGTCTTTCCAGTTGCTGCAGGTGTTTGGTAAGGTACATCCCAAAAGGGGCATTGTACCTGATTATGGGCCTGATGAGGGATGAGTAAAGAGGCACGATGACCTCCCCTAATCTAGATGTGAATCCCTTCATGATTAGGTGGGCTATATAAAATGTTTTTCTAACCACTTTGGCCACGTGGTTGTCAAATGAGAGATTGCTATCAACTTGGGTCCCCAGGTCCCTAATTACTTCTTCTGTACTTAATGGATTACCACCTATGTGGTAATTTGGGGCACTTTGTTTTGCCAAAGGGGATGACTATACACTTTTGGCGTTTAGCTTGAGGCCATGGCTCTGGCACCAGTTGTCTGTTTCTATGAGGCCCTTTTGGAGGATGTTTGTGTCGGCTGGAGAGTCTATTATGGCGCCCAGTTTGTAGTCATCTGCGAACTTGGTCAGCCACAGTCCTTCCGTGTTGGCCTGTACCTCCGAGAAATATATACCAAACAAGAGAGGTCCCAGGACTGGGCCTTGTGGGACGCCACTTGTAACTGGTTTGGAGTCTGACATGGCTCCAGCAATTCTAACCATGTGGGTTGTGTCCTTGAGCCAGTTTGCAACCCATCTAGTGACATAGGGGTTTATATTTAAGCTGGTGAGCTTATCTATAATGCCTGAGTGGGGTATTGTATCGAAGGCTTTTGCGAGGTCCAGATAGGCTGTGTGGACCATCTTCCCTTCGTCAGTGAGGTTCGCCGCTGTGACGAGAGGAATGCTTTATACAGTCATACAAAAAAGTTTTCTGACCATAATTTCAAATTTGTGGTGTTACAGCAGATTAAGCAGAAGGATAAGAGGGGGCCCGTGGATATTGTGGTTGGAAGATAAGGAGACTTGGTGGCAGGTCTTCCTTAACGCCCATGTCCCCCTGGTTTAAATGATGCTATTTCAATTAGTATTAAATTAAAGCTTAGGGTGTTGGATAGACAATATATTTATTTTTAATATTGTCTGTATACACACATAACTAATTCCTTCTTTTATATATATATATTATAATTTTTGTATATGGTATGAATTTATATTATATTAAATTATGTTATTGTTAAATATTCTTTAAAGTGATGATTTTTGATGTATTTATGCATACATATATATATATATATATATATATATATATATATATATATATATATATATATATATATATATATATATATATGGTTGTATATATTGTTGTATATATATATATATATATATATATATATATATATATATATATTATGATAATATACAGTTTTTGTAGTGTAATATGAAAGATTTATGTAAAGTTCATAGTATTTTCAAGTTAATTGATCAGTTTACATGTTAGTGGTACTTTAATAATTAAGGACTGTGGGGGTGTGGTCTTATATATAAATGCTTAATGTGTTTTCATTTACTTTGTCTGATGAAGTTTGGGCTGTGCACCTTACGAAAGTGCTAACATTGTGATTTTGCTGAGTGTTTTTGCAGTAAACAACGTGGTCCTTATTTTCAGCTGTGTGGTGTCGTTTTTTCAGTAAGAATTTATGGCGCCCCATCCACTCGTCCAGGTTCCTTTTGGAGAATATCAGAGAAGTTCTGTTTTACATGAATTGGCAGCCTATTCCAAACACGCAGCAGTCACTGGGAGACAAGTCTGTCCCTCCAGCATGTCCTATTCAAGTCACAGGCCATATTTAGGTCCCTAGAATGGGTAGCTCTAGTCCCGTTTGATTTACGGATGTGCAGCAAATTCATTAGGTTTGGGTCAGAGATTGCTCTGTAAGGCAGGCATAAGTCTCGCCTAAGAAGTCTAAATGATACTGAGTATAGTGACAGGAACTTGAGCCGGTTTGTGTAAGGCATGTGCTGGAGTCCCTTCACCTTCTTGGTTAGAAACCTCTGAGGTCTATACACACTGAGCAGAGTGGAGGAGGGGCGTTGACTACAACTCTGACCTGAGATATACAAGTATCCTGTTTTTTTGGCTTATTTATACTGATTATTGTTTCTAGCAATTTAAATATAGCACTTTTTTATTACCTGCTGCATAGTTTTACTGCATATTATTGCTATTAACTAATCTAAACAGGTAACTGATTTGTTTGCAGTTAAAAGCATTCTGTAGAGTCTCTTTGCTCCTTTATCTGTTTAAAAACTTTCATTTTGTGGCTTTCTGTAGTGTTTACTGTCTAAAGAGTGTAGGCTAATAGCTTTAGTATTGTCCTAGTTCAGATTTGCTAGCTCTGGGCCTGTTCGTCTTTACAGTGATTGTTCAAAGCACATGAACAGGCCATCTTGAATTAGCAGAATCCTTTCTGGCTGGATTGTGTTAATTGGCTGCTGGCTAGTGGGGGCTGGTTCTTTTGTGCTTTTAAAAAAAAAAAAGTTGTCTAAGGTTGTATATTCTGGTATTTAAGCCCCAACATTGAGAGGATTTTCTGTCTATACACACTGAGCAGAGAGGAGGAGGGGCGTTGACTACAACTCTGATCTGAGATATACAAGTATCCTTTTTTTGTCTTATTTATACTGACTATTGTTTCTAGCAATTTATATATAGCACTTTTTATTGCTTGCTGCATAGTTTTTACTGCATTTTATTGCTATTAACTAATCTGCACAGGTAACTGATTTGTTTGCAGTTAAAAGCATTCTATAGAGTCTCTTTGCTCCTTTATCTGTTAAAAAACTTTCATTTTGTGGCTTTCTGTAGCATTTACTGTCTAAAGACTGTAGGCTAATAGCTTTAGTATTGGTCCGCACCCTCCCTCCCTGTTGTTATACTTGGTGGCTTTGCAGTTGCCCGCCCCTACTGTAAATTGGATCTGGGACACTCCTCCCAGTCTAGTGTCATTAGCTCATTCGACCTAATACAGAGAGAACATCTGAGAAGGCCTTCTGTTCCTCCTTTCTCCCTTTCAAAAAAATTGCCCGAGTCTCCTTGTGTTCTGACTGTGCTTCTCAAACATTTTGGAAATATAGAGTATATTTTGGAGCATTTATTATAACTGTATTGCCTTAATATTGCTACAACTCAAGTGCACTAGAGGTTGCACTGTGTCTGAATTGTTTGTTTTAGCTGCTTTTCTGTATATATAGACTAGCTACTTATTCTGCTGTATTACTGCCTCTTAAATAATTTTTCAGTTGTGCACTTGCCTTGCTTCATTTAAAAAGTTTTAAATTGCTAATTTTGTAGACTTTTAATTGCATTTACTGTGTAGGACTACACACTCACGTGTGTTAGCCATTTTGGTGTTTATTTACTGTATTATTGCATTGTTTAGCCTGTTTTAACAAAAAAAAATACTATCTTGCTTGCTCGTTTTCCACCTTTCCAAGCCAGTCCAGATCCCAGGCTTTGCTCGTCTCAGGACTTTATTTTCTGTGTTCAGAGTTATCCAGAACTTGCTGTGGTAAAGGGAAGTCCTACTGCTTACCAGTGGGAGTGGTGAGCATTGTACTGTCTATCTAACACTACAGGAGTGGTTTCCAGCTCTGAAATTGAAATTTTATTAGCCTTTTTGGGCTGATTTCTACCCCTTTCAATTTTCTGGCTTAAAAACGTGTGTGTTTGCACACTGCGAGGCTACAGTTAACTATTCCAGGTGCCAGAAAGTCTGCTCTCCAAATTTTCCTTTAGAACTAGCTGGTTTCTCAGTAGTACTAAAATCTGAACCTCTGTGACTAGCACTTGCTCTAGAACCTACTGGAAAGCACTAGGAAGCCTGAAACTGATACAAGCACTCAACTGTCCTTGTCAATAAGGAGAAATTAATCATAGGCACTAGACAGCCTATAATTGCAAAGTACCTTGCAAAGGTAAGGGAAAACAGCTCTTATACTTTACAAAAAAAGCACCTAAACAGGCATGTCCAAGGGTTAGCTTCCGGTGATTTTTCCTGTCCACCTGGTGAATCTGGGCATACTGGGGCAATGTGGCAACTGCCTCGTGCACAGACAACACTCTCCTCCTACCACCCAATGCTACAACCTGCGAGAGATGCACTTACATAGCCAAACTGGAAGCAAAGCTCTCTCCAGCCAAGATAGTGCTACACAGTCAAGAGGAGAAGGGTTAACACCTGCACTACACCTCAAGCAACTCATACCCCTTCAAAACCCACACCAACACCCACACATAGCAACACTAAAACCACATATGCGGAGGCCCTTAACATTAACCTGCCCAAGCAATAAGGACCTCTGAAGCTGAAATGCAAACAAACACCAGTCACAACCAAAGTGACACACGGCTCACACCACCAGTGTGCCACACAACAGCCCTTAAGGCAAGACAGTGTACCCAACACTTTAGTCATAGGTGACTCTATAGTCAGAGCACACTGATGTCCCGCTCACCAGGCTGAACAAGGAGAAAATTACAGTCAGCTGCCTGTTGGGTGCCAGGATCTACCACATAACGCATGCACACAAGTCACTCCACAACAAGTACCAATACGACTCTGTCATTGTCCATGCTGGAATGAATGACTTGAGACGTACCTCACTGGACTACATGAAGAGAGACATGGAAGAGCTCTCGGATCATGTGGCCCAGGCAGGTATGACCCTAGCCCTGAGTAGCATCCTGCCTTCGCCCAGAATGATACCACAGTATAAGGACAAAATGATCGACTTCAAACAACTGGCTAAGCCTTCTGGTGTCATTCAAAGGGGATCCAGTATCTGTCTGCCTGGGAAGACATGATCGACAAACCACGATGCTTGCCAGAGATGGTCTGCACCTGTCACCCCTGGGATTCTGGTTACTGGCTAAAGCCCTTGCCACCCCTATAGTGCCTTTTTTAGGCAAGGTTCAAAGGACAAAACCACCACTGTAACAGATACAAGAATGCAAAATCTGAAGGTAATGCTACTCAATGCTATATGTCTAAACCTCAAAATGCACTCTCTCGAGGCACTCCTAAAAATGGAGAACATCGATATCTGTGCAGTAAATGAGAACTGGTTCAAGGCTCCAGAAAGCACGCCTACAATATCAGGCTACAACTCTTACCACACTCTTCGGCCACAAAACCAAGACCGAAACACTAAAGGTGGAGGAGTGTCTATATTCACCAAGGATATTCACACCTCCAGGCTAGTTGCCAAACACAATGCATCTGAAATTCTCCAGGTGCAACTAACACTAGATAAGACTGCAATCCAAATTGTAGATTGCTACTGATCCCCCACCATGCCCCAGGATTCTCACTACACCTTTCTAAACATACTGGAAAATAATAAGATGCAACCAAACACCCTAAAAATTGGGTGATTTCAACTACCCTACCATTAACTGGGAAAACTACTCGGGTACCAACTCCTTTTCCCAACGGTTCTTGGAATTCATAAATTCCAATGCCCTGGATCAACTAATCTATTGTCCCACCAGGAACTCCAATATCCTAAATCTGGTCATTACCAACATGGGAGATAGATGCTCCATACCTATGGTCACCCGCTCATTGGTCAGGTCTGACCATAAGCAAATCACCTTTGACATCCACATCCCACCCCCACCCCCCCCAGTAAGGAAACCTCCTTAAAAAACTTCTCCAAAGGCAACTTCATGCTACTGAAGTCAGAAGTGACAAACTTCATGACACCCATGCAGACAGGATCTGAAAGTTCGAGTGCAGAATCCTACACTAAGGCACTGTACGAGCACATCCACTCGTGCATGAATCGTACCATCCCAAATAGAACCAAGATGCTCTCCTCCAAAAAAAGGAAGCCAATCTGGTGGTCCCCTGCTATAAACAAACTATACAACAGGAAGAAAGAAACTGTTGCAGAAAAAAGGAAAATCCCAGGATGCAAAAAACTCCCTCACCAGCCTCAGTAAGAAGCTGAGATCTCTCATAAAACCCTCAAAAGCTAGTTAGGAAAATAAAATTGCCAAAGATTCCAAAGACAACCACAAGGCATTCTATAGTTATGTCAAGAATCTAAATGGCAATGCTCAGATCTACTCTGCTCTACAACAGAATGGCATTAAAAATACTGATCCCAAGGATATTGCCAATATCCTGGCAGATCGATTTAGTGCCAACTTCACCCTCCTCTCACCCCCTAAAGGGCCCATCTCAATACCAAAAGATTGCCAAATTCCAGTAATCACGACCACACAGGTAGAAACCACATTCTCCAAAGCTAAGAATACAGCATCCATGGGACCAGATGACATCCCAGGCTGTGTACTACATGAACTACAAAATGAACTGCCACCTCAACTAAGTGTTATGTTTAATCATAGCCTCACCTCAGGCTTCGTGCCTGGTGCACAGCTACAGTTATCCCACTCCACAAGGGGGAAATCCACCTTGGATCCTGGGAACAACCATCCCATCAGTCTGACAAGCCTGATCCGCAAGGGCATGGAACTTATAAACAAAGACAATGGCAACCTTCAAACACTGGACTCCACCCAGTTTGGGTTTGTGAAGGGCCGATCTTGTCTCTAATCTTACTAAGCTGGGCATAAATCCCTACATCACTCAATGGGTTGCCAACTGGCTTACTGCCAAGAACCCAGACTGTAAAAGTAGCAGACTCCAAATCCAGCTCCAGACAAGTGGAATACCTCAGGGTTCAGTCCTGGGATCACTCTTGTTTGGCATCTACTTCTCTGAAGTACAGGCCAACACTAAGGGACTCTGGCTTACAAAGTTCGCAGATGACTGCAAACTGGGAGCCATTATTGAATCCCCAAATGATGTGGATATTCTACAAAAGGGCCTTAAAGAAACAGAGGCCTGGTGCCAGAGCCATGGGCTCAAGCTTAATGCCAAGAAATGTATAGTTATCTCCTCATCACCAAGGCTTTTCATCCAGAAAAAAGGAGGCCACTGTCCCACTGTACTCATCCCTCATTAGACCCATTACAGAGTATAATGCCCAGTTTGGTATGTACCTCACAAGACATCTGCAACAGCTGGAAAGGCCACAGAAATACCTCAGTAAAAGAATCACAGGCCTAAAGCAGATGCCATATGCTGACAGTCTAAAAAAACTCCAGCTATACTCTGTGGCATATCGTCTGCTCAGAGGCGATCTCTGCTTAACATACAAGGCCATGTCAAACCCTGAGCTGTTGGACATACTCCACAAAGAAATCCCAATCCCTCAGAACCATATGCTCCACGGTTCTAAACCTTGTCATCACAATAAACAAATCATGCTGGAGGGATAGGTTCCTGACCCAGAGACTCCCCATACTCTGGAATAGACTGCCCATACATGTCAAGCAGAGCGCCTCCTTGGCCCTCTTCAAAAGGAACCTTGATGATTGGATGGGAGATAGGAAATTCATCCCAGGATCATGTCAGTCGCCCTGCTAGACAGGGGTCCAGAGAAGTAAATACTGTGAGAAGAAATATCCAGGAAATTGTTATGGCTAGGCTTGTATAGGCCCTAGGGCCGACAGCCTAGTACCAACTTATGAACCAATTGCTGCAGGTGCTTTGTACGGTACATGCTAAAAGGGGCGTTATACTCCACTCTGGGCCTGATTAGTGACGAGACAGAGGGGTTACAACCTCCTTTGCTCTAGAGACTATGCCTTTGTTAATCAAGTAGATACAAAGTAATGTCTACAAAGTAATGTCTTTCAGTATCTATTGCTGCAGGTGCTTTGTACGGTACATGCTAAAAGGGGCGTCATACTCAACTCTGGGCCTGATTAGTGACGAGACAGAGGGGTTACAACCTCCTTTGCTCTTGAGACTATGCCTTTGCTAATCAAGTAGACACTAAAAGTAATGTCTTTCAGCATCTCCCATTAGGGGTCACCACGGCAGATCACTGGTCCGCAGACTGATTGGTAGTGCAGCTTTTACAGTGACAGGTTGCTAGCCCGGCACCCATCCTTCACAGAAGACACACACACACACCCCTACTGCATATCTTTAAACCTCACTCGACCGCAGGAAGGACATGCAGACTCCGCACAGAATGCGCTTCAGCCAAGAATCAAACTTCTTGCTTTGAGGCGACACCTCTAACTGCTGCACCACCGTGGCCGATCTTACTACCGAAGACACATAGTGGTCAAAGTTAAGGTCGTAGTCTACTTGTGATCCCTGATCTCTTACCACTTTGTAAGTACACAAGATATTGTTGTTAATTTGATAGTGTGAAGGGAAATTGTTTTTACTGAAAGGAATGATGACATTTCTTTGCATTCAGTTTGAGACAGTGACTAAGACACTAGTCATTGGTCTGCATAAGACCCTTCTGAAGTATACTATCATCATTTGGGGATTCAATAACTGCACCGCTTGCAGTTGTCTGCAAACTTGGTCAGCCATAACCCCTTAGTTTTGGCTTGTACGTCTGAGAAGTATATACCAAATACGAGGGGGCCCAGCGCTGACCCTTGTGGCACCGTGCTGGTGACAGGTCTGCTGGTTGATGTAGAGTCAACTACTCTGATAGTGTGTGACCGGTTTGTAAGCCAGTTGGCAACCCATCTTACAACAAAGGGGTATGCCAAGTTTATCAGTAATGCCAGAGTTTGGGCATCTGTGTGCCTGAACATATGTAAATGAAAAAAATGTTCCTATGGTTTGTTTGCTTTTCTAATAATATACATATATGCCTATAACTTAAATGATGACTTAATAAAGGTGTTCAAAATAACATTTAAAATGCAAGTGCTCCATTACCTTTAAACATAGGTACACCATCTGAAGACATCAGATAAGCACACCAGCACAATTCCCTGAAAATTTTATGAGAAAAAGAATAGTTGTGTAAAATCTTACCATAACCATACATGTCCTTATCTTCCATATTGCAGTATTCATACTGTGGGATTTTCCACCTCAGGGGACCAGACGTCAGCTCCTATACAAAAGCTTAAGCCTGGCTGCTGTAGGTGCATGGGATGTCACAAGCAGGGCCATAAACCAGGGACTATAAATGTGATGTCTGCATGCAGAGACCTCAGAACTTGAAGCCCAGGAAAAGGTGTACAAAATGACCAGTTGAGGCTAAGGAGCAAATGTCCCTGAAGGGCTGTACAGATTAGCCTGTAGGGAGTGGATGCTGAGGTCAGAAGAGCAACCACCCTGAAGAGATGCAATAAAGGGGGTATGGAAGGTGGGAAGGAATACTGCAACATGGAAGAGAAGGACATCTACGGTTATGGCAAGATTTTACACAACTATTCTATGTCCTTCTATTCCTATGTTTCAATATTCATACTGTGGGAGAGTACCACAGCTTAAAAGGAGTGAAGGGAGGGGCAGAGGTGGAGGATTCCAAGAATACCTGCAGGATTGCCCTGGCAAATCCTGCTCTGGCCCTGGAGACCTGTTCTAGCTTGTAGTGTTTTGTGAAAGTGTGAATAGTAGACCAGCTAGCTACTTCCATGACGGAGGCTGTGACCAGCCCTCTAAGAAAGGCTTTGGAGGGTAGCCATGCCTCTAGTGGAATGAGTCCTAATTCCTTGAAGCAATTGTTTGCCATGGTGCAAGTGGCAGAAAAAAATGGATTTTCTGATCCAACAGGAAATGATTTGTTTGAAGACTGCCTTACGCAGAGCCCTGGGGTGGAAGGAGACAAAGAGTTGGTCAGATTTTCTGAAGGACTTAGTTTTGCCTAAGTAGAATCTTGGTTGTCTGTGCACATCTAAGGAATGAAGGAGCCTCTCTGCGGTATTAGTTGGAGAGGGGAAGAAGGTGGGCAAGTGAATTGGCTGGTTTAAGGATAGCTTGTTCACCACTTTGGGCATGAAGGAAGGGTGCACGCAAGGTCACCCTGTCATTATGAAAGGTGGTGGAAGGAGGGCAGGCCATGAGGGCCTGTAGTTCAGACATTCTTCTAGCCAAGGCAATGGCCACTAAAAGAGTGGTTTTCCATTTGCACATTTGTAGAAAAGCTATGCTGGCTGGCTGAAAAGGAGGTAAGGTGAGTTTTTCCAGCACAAAATTGAGGTCCCAGGGAAGAGGGATGTGTTTTCTTGGTGGTCTGATATGCAAGACCCCTCTCAGGAAAAGTTTAACGTCCAGTCTAGAAAGCAGAGGTGGCTGTAAATGCAATCAGGCTGAAATGGCAGAAAGGTGGACTTTTACTGAAAAATATGCTAGTCCTTCCTCAATAAGCTCACATACATAGCTAAGACCAAGTGAGGGATCCATCTGAAAAGGGTCCCTTGACCTTACAAGAACACCATTTTGAGAATATTTGCCATTTGGACAAATAGCTTTTTTCTAGTAGTTGGTTTCCTGGCCTCCCTCACGACTGAGAGCACGTCCTCTGACTAATGTTGTCTGAAAGGGATTAGAGGTTGATCACCCAAAGAGTTAGATGCAACAAAAGTAACTGGGGGTGAATGAGAGATCCCTTTTTTGTGAGTAGGTCCACCTTGTGGGGTAACGTAGTGATTGCCCTTGGCTAGGGAGAGAAGAACGGGGAACCAGTGTTGCCTTGGCCAATAGGGAGTCACCAGCAAGATTTTTGGTTGGCCCTTATTGATCTTCAGTAGGACCTTTTGTATTACAGGAAAGGCATACAGGAACATTCCCTTCCATGGAAAGCTGAAGGCATTCACCCTCCAGGCTAGTGGAGTGTGATCCCTGGTACAGAATTTATTTAGTAGTCTGTTCTGGGGGGAGGCAAACAGATCCTCTTGAGGTGTGCCCCACTGGTGGACGACGTCTAAGGTGGTTTCCCTGTGCAACATCGATTTGTGTTGTAGACAGGATATTCTGCTAAGTCCGCTTGTTTGTTTTCCTGAGAGGGGATGTAAGAGGCCTGCAGGAAAAGACCATGATTGGCTCCTAGAGCCCAGATTTGCAGGGTTATCCAGCATAGCTGGTATGCCTTTGTCCCTCCTTGTTTGTTAAGGTACCAGATGACAGCAGTGGTGTCTGTCACAATGTGGAGCAGCCCTGGTTGCAAGATGGGAATAAAAGCTTTCAGAGCCAGCAATACTGCAGTAATTTCTCTGACATTGATATGTTGCTTTTGCAGGGCAGGGGTCCAACGCAGTTGTACCCTGAAGTCCTTTAACGGTGACCCCCAAAACTAGGTCTGATGCATCGGTGTGTAGGGATTGAATGGTGTGTGTGTGTGTGTGTGTGTGTGTGTGTGGGGGTAATTGAAGAGGAATGCCCTGGTTCTGTCTGGTTTGCTGAATCCACCACTTCAGTTCTATTTTTAAGCAGGGCAGAAGGGGAATAACAGTCTAGTGGATGTTGGTTCTGAGACCATACATTCTTTAGGTACCACTGGAATTCTCATGTGCATCCTGGCTAATGGGAGCATGGGAATAGTAGCTGCCATGAGGCCTACGACTTGCAGAAATTGTCTTACAGAGAGATGAGATTTTGAAAGTAGGCTTTGAAAATGGGTGGAGAGAGACTGCACTTTGTCCAGTGGGAGAAAGGATCTCATCAGGTCTGTCCTGATCCTGCATCCTAGGAATACTTTGTCCTGCTGTGGACAGAGAGAGGATTTCTGAAGGTTTAGGGTGAATCCCAAGTTGTGGAGGAGGGTCATGGTAAACTTGAGATGAGTCTGTAGGGTGGACTCTGATTCGGCCAGAATGAGAATGTCATCCAGATAAGGGTAGATTTGGATTTCCTTGGTTCTGCAGTAGGCAATGGCTGGAGCCAAGCACGTTGTAAAGAATCTGGGGGCTGTAGACAAGCCAAAGGGCAAGGCTGTAAACTGAAAGTGTTAAGAGTGGCCAGTAAAGCACAGAAATTTCCTGTGGGATGACCTGAAAGGAATGTGTAGGTAAGCATTCTTTGGTCCAGGGTGATCATGAAGGCTTGGGAGGGGATGAGTGGTAGAAGGGTTTAAAGGGAAAATATCTTGAAGGAGGGAATGTTCAGGAACAGGTTCAGATATAAGTCTAGGACTGGTCTCCAAGGCCCATCCTTTTTTGGAACTAGGAATAGAAGCCTTGTCCTTCCTGTTCTGAGGGAACTGGTTCTATAGATCCTTGAGCCAGGAGTTCATCCAGAATGGGAGGCAACAGATGAAGCTGATTTCTTGAAGGGAAAGGGATTCAGATGAAGCTGATTTCTTGGAGGGAAAGGGATTCTTTTTAGTTCTGGTCTTTCTTGTTAGGATAGGAAGTATCCTTTTCGGATGATGGAGAGAACCCAAATTCTGCTGTGATCAATTTCCAGAAGGGAAGGCAGTGGATAAGGCGGGCAGACACGCTGAAGGGGGGAGGGCCCTCTGTCTGGAAAGGGCTGTCTGGCTGGCGGCTGAGAGTTGGGGGGTCTGGAGTAAGGCGGTCTCTCCTGGATGCCCTGCAGGGCCTTGAGGAGGGAGGGCATGACGGAGGAGTGCTTCTGACAGAGGATGGTTTTGTTGTGTAGTTCCTATAATATCTGGGGAAAGAGGACACCAGCAGAAGCTTAATGTCCTGTAGTCCTTTGCTTTTCTCTTGCAAGTTTTTAAAAAGTTCTATCGAGTTTTTCCCAAATAAAAGGTTGTGGTCCAGAGGAGCATCCATGATTTTGGATTTGAAATCCTCTGACAGAGGCTGTAAGCAAAGATAGGAGTATCTGCGTAAGACTGATGCAGAGGCACAGCCATGGCTTAAGCCTCTACTGCATCGTAGCTGCATCTGATAGTGTGTCTGGCTACTTGTGTAGCTAGAGACAGCTTTGATTGGACAGTCTGGGGTGGAAGACAGCAAGGTGGAAGCCTGGGAGACCAGGTCCAGGGCATATTTAACCATGTGGGTTTGGTAGTTAACAGCCCTGAAGGCCAGGGTGGAGGAGGTGTATACCTTTTTATCCATTCTGTCCATAGTTTTGCTGTCTTCATCTGTTGGCAGTGAAGCAGAGGGTAATTGCCTAGACTGTCTGTCTGGAGACACAGCAATGACTGTTGGGTCTTCTGGGGGGGGGGGGGGTCACCAGAAATTTGTGGTCATCAGGCACTTTGTAAAATCTATCCCGCCTTTTAGGGGCAGGAGGTTGAGAGTCTGGGTTTTTGGAAACAGTTAAAGGCATCCAGGAAAGCTGGAAGCACAAGAGGAATAGCTGACGGTGAAGGTGACTCAAGTTGCAGAAGTTCAAAATATCTTTTCTGGGTATTTGACATTAAGGCAGTATCTCACTTGAAGTAGTCCTGCATTTTTGCGATAGTTTCCCCAAAGGTAATGTCCTCTGGTGGGGTGTCTCCGTCAACAGAGTCTTCATCTGGGGAGTAATAATCCACAGGTGAAGCAATCTGAGAGACATAGGAGATGGATTCCTCAGAAGAGGGGGAGGACTATTCTGGTTCTTCTTCTACCTGATGGGTAGTGGGAAGGAGGCAGAGGCTGGCCTGGGGCTCAGCACAGGAATGTTGGAAGGTGCAGGGCCTGAGGGCCTAAGAGCCATGAAGGTCTGCATTAGTGAGTTGGTAAACGACTGCCAATCTGGTGCTACTTGAGGCGTGGGGCTCAAGTGTATAGTCTTTTGTTTTTTCTTAGTTGACGTTGGCTTAGGGGAAAGGCTTAGCAACAGAGGCTTGGGCTGGCGCAGGAGAAATCCCAGTCAGCCAACCAAGTGTTGGTTCCCCCTCGACAATGGTTATGGCCGGCGTCCGAGTTAACTCCGCGGACGTGCTTTCTGTGGCTGTCGAAACGGCTTCTTCCAAAGGAACCATTGAAGCTGAGTAATCAGGTGTTCCTCGGCTCCTATATTGGTAGCCGGCGGGACATCCGATGGCAGAGCGGCATCTCGAGAAGGCCTGAAAACCTTGGCCTTCTTCCTCAGTTGTTTGGCTTGGGCAGCCAACTCGGGGTCCATCCTGAGAGTGAGGCATTTTAGTCTTTGATTTTCCAAATACAAATTAAGCACCGATAGTCGGCTGCGGAGGGTCTTTGGCACAAAGGACTGACAAATGGGGCAGGGCCTTATAGTCGTGCTCCTTTCCTAAGCAAAACACACACCGGTTATGAGAGTCTTTGTGCGGTATCTGACGCCTGCAGTTGCATTTACTTTCTCAGACATCAGCTAAAGGGGAATCTACAGCAACCAAATTCAAGTGTATGCAAGAGGAAAAATCTCCAATGGGGTACTTATCTTTAGAAGTTTTTGGCCTTAGGAGCGAAGTGTTCGAACTAACGTCGTCTGCGGCTGAAAAGTTCTGAAGTCTATGTGTGCAGACATCACATTATAGTCCCTGGTTTACGGCCCTGCGTGTGACGTCCCACGCACCTACAGCAGCCAGGCTTAAGCTTTTGTATAGGAGCTGATGTCGGGTCGCCCGAGGCAGAAAATCCCACAGTATGAATGCTGCAACGTAGGAATAGAAGGATATCAAACCATTCTGGAGATGCACCTCTTTTATATACTGGCATAAAAATAACCTAAAAACAAATCGTTATTAGGGCAAAAACAATACTGAAAACTGAAAATGCTCAAGTCTAAGGTGTTAAGGTATCTTAAATGTAAAACAAAGCTGTACTAACTTCCAATATAAGGAAAACATTTGAGAGAATACAGTTTAGGAAGATCAGGTTAGAGACCAAACCTGAGATACCAGGACAATGATATCCATTGTTATACAAAGCAATTATTTACTTTCATTCCCTCTAAAATGGTCTGAGATGCATTTACATTTGCTAACTTCTTAACATTTAATTACAGGGAATATTTAAATGGACAAATCCCATTTAAAATGGAGTTTATGGGAGAAAATACACAGCTACTAAACAAGCACAAATAATGTGCAGTAGAAGAAAACTTGGCAAGTACAGAACGGTTTATTACATTTAACTGTATGTACAACTCAGACAAACTGATTTAAGTAGGAAAAAATACACAAAAGTTAAGTGAAAGTTATTCACTACTGAAAGTGAAAACACACAGATGTAACATTTAAGAGAGTGCTACAAGAAACCTCAAGGAGTAGAACCGAAATGGTACTCATCATCACAGAATAGCTTTCATCATCAACCCCTGCAAGTTTCTGAAATTATTTCTCAGGAACAGAATTAAATGGAGTAGAAGCAGTCTTTTAATATCATCTCGTCAGAGATTTGGGATGCAAGGCCAGGCTTAAAAAGGTCCTTGTGCTTGTTAGCCTAGTAAACACTTATGAACCTATCTGACTCGCTTAAAACAGTCTGTGCTAACTGGCGGCTGATTCAGAGGATATGGTTCTAAACAGCTACAGATCCACTTCCTGTAACCACAGAGAGTAGGGTGCGATTCCTTTTGCCTCCGTTTGCCAGCTATACGACTCACTTCAAGTTATTTAATCAGACAATGGTCACTGGTCACCCTTGAAAATTGATACTTGTGCAAGTGGGCTTATTCTTTCCGCAAATGTATTAAAAAGACAAAAAACACAGAAGCTTGTCTCAAAGCTTCCCAACATGGACAAAACATGATAAATCACTGACCCTCTTCTTAAAGTTAGGTACTGATGTGCAAACCCTGTTGACAGACCCGAGGTTTCAACGTGGTTTATATGCTGTCCCAGGTTATCAGCAACAGAGTCATTTTTTTTTTATAATTCCCCTTCTTATGAATGCCAACTATAAATCCCCCTCTTCAATCAAAAAGGTGGTCATCCAGTCAAGTCATGAAAAGAATCTGATCTCCCTCAGCACACTCTCATCTCACTCATTTGGCCAGGGACCCCCTCATCCAATGGCCTGGCTTTACCCTTTCACTGTCCAGAACAAGGTGATGATCACTTAATGCTCAAAATGCAATTATCCCCAGGATGGGATACTAGAATCCTACCCTTCGTGATCTTTAAGTCTTTCATTACAATCCAATAATTAAGTGGAGTTTTTAAGTTAAACCTACCCCCATGCCCATGTAGCAGTTGATGTGTGCATCTGTAGCCCTGACTCCTCCCATATTACCTACTACGCAGCATTCCGAGTGTCTCAGCTACAGCACTCACATGAAAATGCCATGACCCTCAGTGGCTGGACAATGGTAAACAGTGGGTGCTGCCAACTTCTTCCCTCCCCTCCACCACAATGAGACAGCCAGCACTGGTCACGCACTCCAATCTGTCCTGGCTGTCTGATCATTAATCTATCCAGGGTCACCACAGAGATGACCAACCAGGAAGTATGCAGTAATGCAGATGTCTGTATTGCGGACAGACACTGAGTGAATCCAAACCGTTTCAAAATGTGAATGGTGGGACGACGTCAGGATCTAAATGCTGACCTGAAGCAAAGCGTGCAATAAAGTTACACTGCAGTCACCTAAACAAAGTGAAAATATAAAAAGAGCAGAGAATTATATAATGCATCTTCCACTCACCTTTCTGTAGAAATCATGCACTTTAGGGAAAGGACTGCCCTAGCGCTGTACAGATATCAAGGTTACGCATTAGTTTCAGCTATCATATTATTTACGTTCTAATCAAATTTGAGCTGATCACCAACAGTGAGACCAAATACCTTAGGGAGTCAAATGCTTTAAAGAATGAAAGAGCAACAGACTACTTAAAACTGCTACCCTGGAAGATGAAAGGCCATCACTTGCTGCCTTGGAATATTTACAAGAGACCACAGCTTTAAGTTTGTTACTTAGGAGATGGAGTACAAAAGAACAGAGCCAGGACTGTAAAGCACCAAATGTGATCAGCATTTAAGAGCTGGCAACGCTGGCAGTTTCACCTGTGCAGAGGCTGATGAAATCATTAGCATACTAAACTAATATGACAAAAGTGTAGACCACTGATAAGACTTTTGACCAGAAATCAACAATGCAGAGATGCATCTAACCCAATAGCCTGTGATTCTCAAAGTCAGTGTATTGAATCTCACCTGATCCTAAAATTTCTTTAACTCTGAATCTCACTACTGTGGTGGACAGTAATGGGGCAATGTATACACAGAAAAATAATTTACCCAAGAAAAACATTTTGAAAAAAGTAAACCGCACAAATTTTTCCACACAGTATTAAAAACAGACCTAGTCCAACTTGGTCTCAGATTACATTACAAGGAGAAATTACATCTGAACCGCAAGATCATCAACCTTTTGATACTATCAATTATGCCTACCACCCTTAAAAATAACCATCATAAAAGGATCCAATTCTCCAAGTAAAACTAACATAAAAATGCAGAATAATGAAGTAAAAAGTGAGACAGACATCGGTGATCCCCTATTTAACAGTTAAAGAAAGAACTGAATAGTGGACATGATAAGAACGTTACTACAGAATACACAAATTTCTTCAGAAAGGACAGCTAGTGAGCTGGATAAAAACAAAAAAAAAGTTTGGAACATGGCAGAAAACAGAGAAACAGATAATGGGAAAAAGAGATTCATTTAGAAGGGCTGACAAAGATTAAAATACTGTAGAATGAGGGAGTTCTCAGAACAACAAGAGCAACTGCAAATCACTAAAGGGAAAAAAGGGAGCATTTGAATAATATGCATGAATTTAGAAAACGTGGCTGCTGAGCTTCTCTTTTTTTAACTTCAGAGCACAAAAAAACTTGACCACAATGACTCTGGCAATAAAAAAAAAAAGGTTGCTGCCAAATTTAGGGAGCCCATAAGAAGAAGAAGAAGAAATCCTACAGAGGCATTGGAGATGTTTTGGGAAACTGTGTATAAAGCACAGGAATGCAGAAACTAGGGAAAGGCACATAAGGAAATATTTACAAGCCTTAACTCAAAATAAACAGATATGTTTATAGGGGTATTTTTTTGTTGTTTGAGGGTTTAATAAAATGCATATTGCTGTAAAATGTGAAAAGTTCAAATGGAGATGACAAGAAACAATTGTATAACGGATCAGCATCCCAAATATTAGTGGATGCATGCAATACAAAAGCTGGAAATAAACATTTAGAAAAGCTGTCATATGTAATAGATGGGAATAACAATTTTAAACATAATGGCTGCACTGTCCATGTATTTGTTTTTGGAATATGAATGGCTGCACAGGTATGGAGAAAGAGTACCAAATTATATTAAGAAATGCAGAGTGCAAATAATGTTACAGGAGACACATTTGAAAAGGAGCATGTGCATTTAATAAAGAATTTCCAGATGGATATTCAGCAGAATACCAGGGACAAAGGAAAAGGTGAGTACTTCTACTATTTGCTAGAGGATCTCCAATAGTGACACAAGTGTAAAAAAATGTTAGTAATGGTAGATTTGTAGTAGTAAGGGCTACTGGCAAGGATGCAGGATTACACTATTTATTTACTTACATTTGTTGACCGGGAGTGTCCGACTGGACATAGGTCCATTTTCAGTGGAGGCCCGGGGAGAAAAGCTCCACAGTTAAAATATACAAACAGTAGTTACATTGGATTTACATAACAATTAACAATTTGATCAACATAGCAATTAAAAATTACAAACAGTTACAGATTAAGAACATAGTACATCAGTAGACAACTACACTAGCATGCATTTATACTCCACCTAAAACTGCTATTATGCACCTTAGGAAAAGTTGGGGAGAAATAATCAGCTTTCAGCAGGAAATATTATTTATAGAGGGAACTGTAACTTGGTTTGCAACAGTGACAATGCAAGACTTCTGAAAAAAATTATGAAAATATTTGGTATGGAAAATGTGAATTCCGTAGTAGGAACTCGGATAATATTACTCCCTAAGTACAATACCTAGGCTATACTACACAGAAATTATATTTCACAGGAAAATGTGCATTTAATAGAAAGCTTCGTCACATCCAATAGCTACTTCAGATAATGTGCCAATAACAACGATGATAAAAATCCGGGGTAATGAAGTAAAAATGAGACATTGGTGCTTCCCCAGCTAAGTGTTAAACACCAAAAGTTAAGGAATGTGTAGTGGAAACTGATAGTTTTTAGGGAAGATAGAAATTTTTTCAAAACGTACAGCTAGTGAATAGGGTAAAATAAAAGTGGAGTTTAAAAACAGGGTAAAAATAAAAGAAAATGATATGGTTAAGAAGTAACACAAATTATTTTGAGGGGCTGACAAAGGTTTAAGTATTGCAGAATAAGGGGAAACTTACAGAACAAGAAGAGGTGCAACTTAAGGGAGTATCTGGATAACACGTACGAGTTTAGAAAGACAGATGTTAAGCAACTTTTTTTTTTTTAATTACTCCAGAGCACAAAGATTTTAGTACAACTTAGGCAACAGAAAGTAGAAAAGGTTGTTACCAAACTTATGGAGCCTGTAACAAGAAAAATAACCAGAGATCCTGTAGAGGTTTTAGAGATATTTTGGAAATTTTACAAACATTTGCATAAAACAGATGCGGAAATCAAGATAAAACACAAATGGAAATATTTATGGAAGACTTAAGTATGCCAAAGTTAAAGGTAGATGAGGCTCAACATTAAAAGTTAAGGTAGGAGGACAGGAGAAAAATGGTGACATACAAATCAATCTGCAGGAAAGTCGTCAGGAACAGATGGCAATTCCAGTGGACGTTTGGAAGCTAGGAGGGAAGAAACTGAAAGATCTTAAAGATTTTGTTTAACAGTATTTTAAAAGGAGGGGAAACACCAACATCCTAAAGAAAGCATGAGGCTATAAGACTTATACAATAAAAGACCCATCAGACCCTTTTAAACCATGATTACAAACTGTTTATGTCTATAATAGCTAAACGAATGGCAAAAGTGTTGACAAAATTAACAGATATCACTCAGTGTGGTTTACTGGAGAAAATGCAAACATTTGGCAACATTAATACAATGATGATGATGATCCAGAGGGAAGGAGAATGTAAGAAAATACCATTGCTATTGGTGGTACTGATGTAGAGAAAGCATTTTACAGAGTAAGCTGTGATTCTATGAGTAGGACAATGGAAGCATTTGCATTCCCTGATACAATAAGGTTAATTAGGACAGAAAAAAAGATCAGAGGCAAAAATTAAAGTGGGAGGGCTCCTCCCTGATAAGTTGTGTCTGAACAGAGGAACCAGACAGAAGTGTCCTCTTTCCCTTTGTCGTTTGCATTGTTTCGAGCCACTGGCAAAGAAAATATAATTGGTATGGTAATCAAGAAAAGTTGGCTTTATATGCAAACGATGATATTTTGTACCTGATAAAACCAGAAAAGGAAATCTTAGTGTTGTGGAACATTCGGAGATGGTTTCAAATCTTTTTGGGATATAAAATGAATGAAAACAAAGCAAAAGCTATAGCTATAAACTATGTACCCACACATGACTTGGTTTAGCCATACCCGTATTTATGGGGACATGATAAAATGAAGTATTTAGGAGTATGCATTAAAAAGAAGGATTCTGTTATGGCAGCGAAGTATATGTGGGAAGAGATTAAACAAAAGATAATACAAAAATGAGAAACTGGAAGCTCTTGTATATGGATAATAGAAAGGTACAAGCAGTGAAAATATTTTAGTCCCTTTAGTTTTATACACAGGTCATTTTTATAAACCAAAGGAGAAGTTGTGGACAGTCATTTAGTTGAATGATTTTATCTGGGGGAAAGAGGGCAAACGTCAAGTGGGATAGGTCAATCCTTCCAATAGAACAAAATGGGATTACCTGATTTGAATGGATATTTTACACATACACAGTGAAGGTTCACACATGCAATACAAGTGGAAAGCTACAATTCAAAGTGGAAAGAAATGATGATGAAGCAGAGAGGAAATTCAAGAAATAAGGAGAGAGAGTGGGATTTTGGATGCAGATCCTTAAGGAGAACAGATGCCATAAAGATTATTATATTCATAAAGTACCAGAAAGTATTCTAAGAACTAAGCCAGCAAAAGAATGGAGAAAGGAGATTCTGCCGATAGGGATGATTGCAATTAGTGGTACAAAGAATAGGCAAGAGGGGGCTAAAATATGCTAGAGAAAACCGGAAAATGAACCAAGGTTTTGGAAGCAAATAACTAGATAGGGAAATGTAAAAGCATGAGAGATCAAAAAGACATTTGGACTGCAAGCTAGAGACTGATATCAATCCCTGATGGGGAAGGCAGAGTACAGGCAGAGAAAGCGATAGGGGAATCCTAAATGAAAGGCCTGCTCTGGCAGAGTTTCTGGAACAGAAGCTCTTAAAAAGATAATCATTAGAGCATATAAAATACTGCACAATAACTATAGAAATCAGAGCATGTTAGAAAAGACTTGGGGAGACAGACTGGATAAGCAATTCGCAAGAAAACTATTGGAGGACATATGTATATCTCCCAAATATGCAACAAAAATCTAGAAGAATTAGAATTTTTGCTTTTTAGTGTTTGCATAGCTATTTTTATACCCTAAGCAGACTCTGTAAATAATTTTTCCTCAGGTAGATTGCAAATGGAGGTGTGATGGGGAAGAAAGATGCAACTAGGAACATATGTTTTGGGCGTGTAATGAGTTGTCAGACTGTAAAAATTCCCTAGAGGGTACTCTTTCAGAAATATTGGGTGAGCAAATAGGTATAACTAAGGACATTGTTTTTTGAGCTGTGATACAGGATCTGAAGTATCTAGACATACTACAAATTGGAAATCAAAGTCTAAACCAACTGTATTTGAAGTAGTGAATATCGAAACAGAGATAAAATAACTGGAAATGTGATTTGTAGAAAAGGCAACAACACATTACATACCAATACATGGAAATTGCAGGAACAATAAATGCAGAATAATGTTTTGGAGGAGGAGTGAGGTTTAAGGGAAAGCAGAAATTCAGAAATGTAATGCTGGGTTGACAATTGCATAAAGCATGTATGTGATGTATAATGTTTGAACTGTGAACAAGTTAATATGTCTGGTTTTCTTTTACATAAAATGTAGGTTTACCAGTGTCAAAAGTGATAATTCAATAAAGGTGTTAAATTATCAAAAGAGACAATTATGTCAAGGTTAGAGTAAGATGAGGCTCAACAATTAAAAGTTTAAGATGAGACAGAAGAGATTTAACACAGAACTCTCCAGAAACAGTATTTATGTAGAAGTTGGAAGAGAAGAAAGGGATAAAGATATGGAAAATTTTAACAAAACCTTAAGAAAGCTGTGGTGGCTTTATCGCCCAAAGAGGGACCCTTCAAATACAAAGCTCAATTTTAAACCATTTAAGAGAATGGCAAAAGTGATAGATTCTCAGGGTTGGCATAATTAGTGTTTACTTCATAAACACAAGGTACAGGGGGTTTGATTCTTACCTTTGGTATGGGAAATTTGACAAGCCTTAAAATAGCCCGCAAGGGCAGATAGTCTAGTACTAATCTCTGAACCTATTATATAGATAACTATGGTTTTATGAAGGACAGGCAAACATTTATCAACATTAACACTACAATGACAAAGCAGTGTGTAAGAAAATGCTACTACTGTTGGTGGGTCTTAAATAAAGATTTTGATAGTCAGCTGGCATTTGATGAGTAAGGCAATGGTAGCATTTGCATTTACTGATGGAATTAACATGGTTAATTAGGAGGATATGTAAAGGGTCAGAGACAAACTTTAAGGTGGGTAGATTCTTCTCAGACAAACTGTGTTTGGACAGTGAAACCAGGGCAATGGTATCCATTTGTTATTTGTTTTGTAGTTAGAGCCAGCAGCAAATTAAATAAATAAACAAGGGACTTACACATTCAAGGATATAAATACTATGGTAATTAAGAAAAGTTGGTCTTATTCTAAGACAATTCTCTTTTTATACTTTATAAATTCAAAAAGATACTTCTGGGTTCTGAAACATTTAGACAGTTAAGTATTTACACAACATAAAATAAATGAAGGAACATCAAAAGATATGGCAGTAAATTATGTACCCATACAAACTGGTTCAGCTATACCTGTATTTATGGGGAAACAAGATGAAATATTTAGATACGTGGATTAAAAAGGAATTTTATGTCAGCTACGGGTATGTGGGAAAATATCAAACAAAGGACGATACAAAAAGTGAGAAACTGGCAGTTCTTGGATTGTGTGACACAAGCAATGAAAAGGTTACTAGCCAATTCAGTTTTACACACAGGTCAGGCATATTCTTATAAAGCAAAAAAGAAGCGGTGGACCACAATAAGGACTTGAAGGAATTTATTTGTGAAGGAAAAGAGGGCAAACTTAAGTTGAATAAGCTGATTCTCCCCACTGAACAAGGTGGTTTAGGATTACACAACATGAACGGATACTTTTACAGCTAGGCAGTTAAAGCCCAACTGCATAACAAAAGCAGAAGGTTATAAATTAAAGTGAAAAGGGATGAGGATGCAAGCGGGTGGAGTTGAGAAGTAAGGAGAGAGTAGAATTTTGGATGCAGGTCCTTAAGTGTAACAGCAACCATGCAGAATATTATAATCATAGGTAGCACAAAAGAAAACTACAAGCAGGGATACAGAAAATAAGTAAAAGGGCGTAAGTACTGTCTTCCCTCCCTGGGACCGACACAGTATAGACAAAGACAAAGGAATAGTGGTATGCTAAGTGAAAGACCAGCTCTGGTACGGCTGTTATTCGAGTCTAGAACAGAAAATGCTGTTAAAAAACAGATAATTACTGGATAATATAAAATACTGCAGGATGACTATAAAAAATAAGAGGATGTTACAAAAGACTGGGAACAGAAAGAATGAAAAGGCAATGTGCAAAGGAATAATGGGAAGTCACGTATATGGCTCCCCATGAACAAAGTCCAGAAAGTTTAGGATTTTTGTTTGGAAGCATTTTACACAGGCATTTTTATACTCCAAGCAGATTTCAGAGAATTTTTCCTGAGAGAGATGTGATGGGAAACAGGTAGATGGGAACAAATCTTTCGGCACTGCAACAATTTAGCAGATTTTAAAATCTCTGCCACAGAGTACTTGGCCATAAATGCTGGGAAAGCAAAGGGTTCTAAGGAAATGATTCTTTTGAGCTGTAATGCAAGATATGAATTGCTCAGACATCATATCTTGCAACCTCTTACTGCAAGAATTCTGGACAAAGCCTGAAATATGGGGGACAAAAACAGGGACAGATTTTAAACACTGTTTTTATACACTTACAAAGTTACTAGAACAATAAGATTTACATTAGCATGTATTTTCAGAATGGTTTACATTCATTTGATCGAGCGCACATTGCTCGATCTGGTACAACACAGACTTTTATGCACGAATCTCGTAATGCCAAACAGTCGGAATGTCGCAAGCACCGAATTCGACATTTCTGACCACTCTACCAGCTAAATGAGCGCTACCATGGGTCAAAAAAGGGGCGATATTTTGCAATTCATAACTTTTGCAATCGCTTTTTTGAGATTTTGCAGCACTGCTTTTGACAATACCACATAGGCCATCCACCAGCCGATCAAATGCATGTATACCTTTCAGAATGATATGGTCTTAAACTGAAATGTATGCCATTACTTAGTTACTTCAATCTTCAGTGATTTTCCAGAAAACCACAAATTTTATGAGGAACAGTTCAAAAATATGAGACACACATCTGGACACTCTGCAAAAATCTGGTCAGTTAAGAGGTATGCTACTGGCTGCAAAAAAAAAAAAAAAATTACTAGAGAAAGGAAATTAAAATCTAAACCAACTAAATGAAGTACTGGATAAAGGACAGGAGATAAAATAACTCGAGCTGGGATCTTTAGAAATGAAAGATGCAAATTACATGGAAATAAATGCAATTTATGGGAACAATGCATGCAGAATAAGGTTCAGAAGGAGTGAGGTTTAAGGGACAGCAGGAAAGTATAGTTGTGTACACTTACCATAAATGTAGATGTTCGAGTGTATTCATTGTTGCAGTCCTGGTTACCCTCCCTCCAGCCCCCTACTTTTCTCTGGCTATACCTCTGCTTTCCTTTACTATGCTTAAAAGCCTTTTAAGCCTTTTTGGTGTACTTGCTTTTGGTTGGAGGTATAATTTTGTGTTTTTTTAATTTTATTTGCTCCCCATTAGGGGGGCACCTGAGATCTGGGGCAAGAAAAACTGATGTAATGACGTCGGCTGCATGTTTTATACCCCTGACGACTTTACGTCATGGAAGAAGGGACAGCAACCGACGCAGGACCCAAGACTTTGTTAATCAGGCCGACTGAGGGCAACCTGCCAGCAGATTACCCAAATGTAATGACTGCAACAGTGACACACGAAGAACATCTGAGAGCAACTTCAAGTGAATGACAGCTGTTATAAAGAAAGACAACATAATACATGTATAAAGAATGAAGTAATGAAAAATGTTCCTATGGTTTGTTTCATTTTCAATGTCTGTGTACCTATGTCACCGCAAAAAATGTGAGAATTTAATGGTGTTTAAAAACGATTGTAAATGTACTTAATGTTCTAAACTAGTACTTAAAAAAACTGCACTAAAACATGCAGAAATAATACTTCAGATAGATGGGTTACCTTTTGCGTAGTTGTGTTCGTGGTTTGAGTGGTGGGTTTGGTAAATGTTATTTTGACTGGGGACATATGTGGTGGTAAGGAATTGGCAATGCTTTGCATGAGGTTGCTCATTTTGGGGCTACCGCTGACAGGAACCGTGATGGTCTTTGAAACAGGAGTGACTGCCCTGGGCACCTCTTTAAGGACAACAGGGGAGGAGCTGGAAGAATTTGTACGTCTTCTTTTACGAGGTTTTTCATCTTCATCTGAGCAGCTCACACCTAAAAAGAAAAAAAATCTTAATATCAGTTCTACTTCATTTAATTTTTTTAACACATATATGCAGCTCTATACTAGGCAGTATCAAATTTAAACATGATTTAAGCATGCAAACAACCAGATCATAAGCACAATTCTATACAATATTAAAAATGGTTACTCTCTCTTCAGGAAATTTGCATGTTAAAAACTAACTTGTAAGTTAAATATACATACTTCACACCTGCTTTTAAATTGGTTACTACTCGCATGTAACGCACATTGTTGTATATGAAATCCTGACTGCTAATACTAACCTTTCAGCCAAAGTCGAACACACACATAACCCAGTTAACATGCACACATGTGTACCCTACAAAAGGAAGACAACCAAGACACTTAAATGTTGACAGAACATTTTACAAAATCTGATGTTCTCAAAGGATAGTTTCTACTGGCCAGTGAAAAGACTCTTCCCTTAAATGGCTTGTAGATGGAGGGCAAGTCTGAAGTGGAAAGTTACCTCTTAACAAAAATGAGTAACCTCTTGCTTTGGGACTGGTGGGTACTCCATTACTAAGAAACAAAATTTATTCACACTCACTGTAATGATAAATCTTGACTGGTAGTTCCAGCTTCACCAATTATTTATTTATTTAAGATTTGTTTACCGAGAAAGTTCGACTAGGAACGAAGCCAACTGTCAGCGGATGCCTGGGCAGAAATGCTCTAAACACATGTATATGTAATGTGGAGGAGATACCTATATATATATATATATATATATATATATATATATATATAAAATATAATATATACAGGGCTGTGATACTCGTTTCCGAGTTGCCCATACCTTACTTGGATAGAAGGAAGTTTCTCTGTTCCCCTGTGAGAGAGAGGAGCTTTGAGCAACCTATCTGTCCCTGGAGGAGTGGTTCCAGTCCAGAAGTTAGTAGTTTATTGGCCATTTTGGGCTAATTTCTATCTCTTATTTCCTACTATAAAAACCGAGTTTGCAAGGTTTTGCGCACTGGGCAGCGCCAGTTAGCTATGGTTAAATTATTCCCAGCTCCACTAAGTCTCCTCTTCAGTTTTTCCCTTGAAACTAGTCTAACTCTCAACCTAAGCACTCAAACAGCATCCTGGGAGGGTGGCCTAATAGTTAAAGTGTTTGCCTTACAAACACAAGGTGCAGGGTTTGAGTCTCACAAGGGATAACTGGCTAGGCTTAAAATGGCTCGCAAGGGCAGTTAGCTTAGTACTAACCTATGAACCTACAGCCCAGCACTTGCTCAGACCTAATAGCAAGCACTAATATACCCTGACACTGATTGCCCAGCAGGGCAAGGCTCTTTATTCACCCCTCACCAACTAAGCAGCTCACCCTACTATAGAGGCATGACCAAAGGGCAATTTCAGATGTACTCTCCAGTCCAGCTGGTGAATCTGGGTATCCTGAGACAATGTTACAACTGCCTCATGTACACAGACAACCCTCTCCTCCTACAACAGAACACTAACATATGCGAGAGATGCAATTATACAGCCAAACTGGAAGCTAAGCTGTCTCCAACCAAGACTGCAACAGACAGTCAAGAGGAGAAGGTTAACACTTGCACCACACCCCCAGCTGCATACAGACCTACTAAAACAGCACTGGCAAAAATACACATAAATACACAAATTCATACTCGGAGGCTCTAAATAAAAACTTGCAAAATCAGAGACCTCCAAAGCAGACACCCAAACAACCTGCACCTCCCATCACAAACCAGACAATACACAAAACACAAAATCAGTGTACCGCACAATCACAGCCCTTAAGGCGAAATAACATAGTTAACACACTAGTAATAGGTGACTCTATAGTCAGGCACACTGATGTCCCAACTCACTAGGCTGGACAAGCAGAAGGTTACTGTTAGCTGCCTGTCGGGAGCCAGAATCCACCACAAAACACAAGCACTAAGGTCACTCCAGAAGAAGTACAAATATGACTCATTGTTCATGTTGGTGTGAATGTCCTGCGATGTACCTCCCTCAACTACATGAAAAGAGACATGGAAGTGCTCTCTAATCATGTAGCCCAGGCTGGTATGACCCTGACCCTGAGTAGCATCCTGCCCTCACCAAGAATGATACCTCAGTATAAAGAAAAAATGATCAATTTCAACAATTGGCTAAGCTTCTGGTGTCATTCAAAGTGGATCCAGTGTCTATCAGCCTGGGACGACATGCTCGACAAGCCGCATTGCTTCACAAGAGACGGCTTGCACCTGTCACCCCAAGGCTTTTCAATACTGGCCAAGGCTCTTGCTGCCCCCATAATGCCTTATTTAGGCAAGGCACAAAAAGTCAAACCCACCTCCATAAAAGCACAATTAAAAAAACAGAGTTATGCTACTCAATGCCAGGAGTTTAAATCTCAAAATGCATGTGTCAAGCACTAATCCCCTCAGTATGGAGAATGCTCTATATCTGTGCACTAACTGAAACCTGGTTCAAGGCTTCAGAGAGCACCCCAGAACTACCGGGCCAACTCATACCACAAGTTTCGCCACAGAACATGGGACTGAAACACAAAAAGGAGGGGGTGTATCCATATTCATCAAGGATACCTACACCACCAGGTTAGTGGCGAGGCATGATACCTCTGAGATCATCTATGTGCAACTAACATCGGGCAAATCTGCAATGCAAATTGTGGCCTGCTACAGATCACCCTCCATGACTCAGGACCACCACTCCACCTTTCTGGAGACACTGAAAAACATGAGGGTCCTACCAACACCCTATTGGGTGACTTCAATTACACTACCATTCACTGGGAAAACTACTAGAGTACAAACTCCCAGGCCCAGCGCTTCCTGGAATTTATCAACTCAAATGCCCTGGATCAGCTGGTAAACTCCCCTACCAGAGGTGAAAACATATTGGACCTGGTCATCACCAACATGGGAGACAGGTGTTCCACACCGGAGGTCAACCTGTCATTGGTTAGATCAGACCATAAACTAATCACTGTGGATGTCGACACCCCACCACCGCCCCCAACTACGGAAATCACTTTAAAAAACTTTTCTAAAGCAAACTTCACCTTACTTAAGACAGAGGTGGTAAGTTTCACAGCCCCCATGCTAAAGGATAACGCTGGCCAAGATGCAGAAACCTTTACAAATGCACTCTATGAGCACCTACAAGGATGCATGGATCATGCCATCCCCTAGCAAAACCAAGACTCACTCCTTTAAGAGAGGAAAACCAGTTTTATGGACCCCTGCCATAAACAGGCAATACAATAGAAGGAGTGAAACTAGTTCATAAAAAGCAAATCCCAAAAGGAAAGACATCCCTGATCATGATCAGTAAGAAACTAAGGTCCCTCATGAAATCATCCAAAGCTAACTTCAAAGCAACAATGTGCATAGGATTCAAAAGATAACCACAAAGCCTTCTTTAGCTATGTTAAGAATCTAAGTGGGCAACTTGCAGATATGTAACACTGGAACTAGTGCAAAATAGCACAAAATATACTGAACCTACTGATATTGCCAAACATCCTGGCAGACCGACCTAGTGCAAATCTCCCCCCACTCTCCAAAAAGGGCCCACAATACCGGAAAAGTGTAGTGTGTCCCAAAATCACAGACGCACTGGTGTAAACAGCTCCTTCTAAAAAGCCAAAAACACAGCGGCCAATGGGGACCAGATGGTGTCTCAGGCTGCATCTTTATGTGAACTACAGAACAAATCTAACTCCTCTAACTAAACACGCTTGTTCAACTCTCAGCCTTTCCACAGGCTACAGGCTCAAAAGAATGGCGACAGCAACGGGGTTATTCCTTCCATTGTGCTGAGGAGGCCACAACTGACCTCTGGAGTAACTATCAGCCCCATAAGCCTGGACTCAGTTCGGTGGGCATATGGAGCGCACTACATCATGGAACCTATTAACAGAGACATTGGGAACTCCAAACACTCTGACCCACCTAGTTCGGGCTTTGTATAGGGCAGATCATGCTTACTAAAACTTAGTTGGACTTCTTCTTCTCGAGACAGTCACTATTTTCATACATAGAGGGAAAGGTGGTTCACACAGCCTACTCTTGACCTCGCCAAGGCTTTTGACACCATTCCCCAACTCGGGTATTGCAGCAGAAAACTTACCAGCCTGGAACTTCTAAACTCCTAATGGCCATGAGATGGCTGCACAACTGGCTTACAGACATGTAAACTCCTCCCACTGTAAGAACAGTGGCCCAGGTCCGGACTTATAAACCAGTCACAAGTGGTGTCCTACGGGCTCCTCGGTCCTGGGACCCTTACTGTTCTGCATTTCTGCATATACTCTCAGGAAGTACAGGTGGCAAACACAGGAGGGTTATGGGGATAACCAAGTTTGCCGATGATCAGTAAACTGGGAGCCACAACTGACTCTCCAGCTGGACATCGAAATCCTCCAAAAGGGCCTTACTGATATGGACATCTGGTGTCAAAGTCATGGCCTCAAGCCAAATGCCAAAAATGCATAGTCATCCCGCTTAGAAAAACAAAATACCCACAATTATTAACACATAAGCCCCCTTAATACAAAAAGAGGTAATAAGAGATTCAATGGGGACCCAGGTAAATAGTAATCGCCTCCTCCTTTGACAATCATATTGCCAAAGTAGTTAGGAAATTCTTCTATGTGGCCTATCTTAATGTACTAAAGGGTTCGTGATCTAATCACTCATTAGACCCATCGCATATGTACAAATGCCCCATTTGGGATGTACCTCATAAAGACACTTCCAACAGCTGGAAAGACTATAAAAGAACCCTCTCATCAAGAGGATTACTGGCCTTCAAACATATGCCCCATGCAGCCCTAATTGAAAAACTCCTAGCTGTAATTAGTGGCATATCAAGTACTCAGAGGTGATCTCTGCTCTGATTCTTAGCAAAGCTATGTCCAACTCAAAAATTGATGGACATGCTCCACCTAAAGAAATCCAAGTCACTGCAAGCTCCATTGGAGCTAAACCTCACCACAACAATAAATAGAAATATGCTTGAGGATGGACAGATCTCCTACAGTTCACAGAGACTTTCATGCTTTGGAATGCAAAATTCCAAACTACATCAGGCAGAGCTCCCTTCACTAACACTCAAGAGAAACTCATTTGCCGAGTGGATAGGGTAACAGAGAATACACCCCTCTGGGATCACTTCACAATTTTGCCCACTGACAGTGGATCAGTTAATCAATGGGGAGGCAAAGCCCACACACTCTGGCTAGGCTTATAAATACCCCTCAGGCAGATAGCCTAGTAATTCACCTATGAACTCTATGAGTAGCTCACCTGGATGAGCTACCTAGTGCCATCATAGTGGATGGATGGATCCCATGATACCGTCATGGGGCATCATGGACCCTGGATCATGGCACTAGCCTCATAGGCTGCATCACTGACTATCACCATATGGAAACAATAGGCCATTGTTTCACTTGTTTGATGCATTTCATTTCGTATGTGGTTGCTTTGAATTTTCTTGTAGGCAGGTTCAGTCATTCTGGGACTCATAGGCTGACCTAGTGACCTGCACCTGACCTCCAGTGGAGCTAGGTGGCACCTGATCCCCAGTACCTACTACCTACCTGATCAGCCGTGCACTATATGAAACCACTTACTTATCCCTGCATGATGACCCCTGCCACTAGGTACCTGCATGATGGATAACTACTACGTACTGGGCCATGCAGCTACCCCTGACTCGGGGATGAGGTAGGTCTGGTGACTGTGAGAGTTTTACAGGAGCAAACCCAGCCTGCTCTTATCTTATCGATTCCATTACTCAGCTGAGTTCTCTTATAGTTTCTACTACAACTCACTACCCTTATTGTTGTATCATGGATCAATTATTAGGTATCATCATGAGTGACTGGAGCAGCTGACTATGAGCTGACCTCCATAGGCTACTCCGGGATGCATGGACCCCTGGATCGATACTGGGGGAGGTGCACCTGATCCCATGGGGCATACCGGTGACCTATGATGCACTAGCTCCGAGGCACCTTCCCAATTACTGGTCCACTTGAGGGGCAATATAACAAACTATAGCCAAGATATTAAGGACTTATTGGTACGATTGCTAAAAACCCATGCCAATCCAGGTACATAGGGATCATCCCAACTCGCAGCATCTATGGGGACCCCCCCATTATGGCGATGGAGGCAGCCCAGGCTTTAGTTCATCAGGCAGGTCACTACTGGATATGGAATGTTCTGTAGTATCTCACCCTGTATGCACGGAGATAATGTTAAGAAAAGGCAGAGAACACTTGGTATTAGGTGAGCCCAAGAAAAGATTATGCAGCCACCTACTTGCCTAATGATGGAGTGGACTGCACTGCCCACCTGAGCCCCTACTGGATGCATACTGGATGGGGATGACAGCCACAGGTAGACCAAACAGACAATAGTACCCGTGGAGCTGGGATATGCCATCATGATCATCCACCTAGTAGTGATTGGACCCCAGGTGTACTTAGTACTTGATGTTTTCAGGTCATCTTACATTCAGCAGTGCTTAATTTAAGGTTGACCTTGATGTATTAGGAGTATGATATGATAGGTGAGTGGCTATACTCATGTGGACAGAATGTGTAGACTGTAGTATTGCACCACTAGAATCTTTACCCTTCAGCAGGGCTAGTTTTCCAGGTCCACTCCCAGTAGGTAGTGGGGAGTTGCACCCTCCATGCCCTGACTCATCACTATCCACGCCCCTGAGTAGCCTGACCTACGCTAGTATGGCTTTATTCAGGGGGCTTGTAGTAACCCATGTAGTATGAAAGCTACTGAGCCTAGTAGGTATGCAGCTGGACCACCTACTCCCGCGATGTACTTTTTTCGACTCACCTACCTAGCTATGGCATGGTTATTGTTTACCCTGGGACTATTATTGGCATGCAAACATCGATTTAAGTGCTATGCATCCATCGCATCACAGTACTACTTGCACTAGGCTCTTAACCAAGGATTTTAACATGCTTTTACATCACATTCATGTGTGTATTAATTTATTGTCCTTGAGGGACTTAACTGGTTATCACTCAGCTACTACTAGCCTATGGATGATGGCACTCAGGTCCAGTGATATCGAGCCTGTGAGTACGGTGGGATGACCTGGCAGCCCGGGTTCACGTGCCAGCTACATACCTTGAAGTTCCGAGCCCACCTCATGAGGGCCCTTATATGGAAGGCTGGGATGGGTGGCCGCAGGTGCAACTAGGTTAATTTACTGAGGTCAGTCCACAATATGCAAGCTTGACATCGATACAGCTGGGAGTACTGGGACTACGATGTACTGTATTTTTCAATGTACCATTTGTCGACGGACTAGATTTCTGTATACCTATAGCTTCGGAGGACATGCGGAGGGCTTTAATGGCAGGTAGCCCAGGACTAGAAGGCAGCCCACTAGTTCGGATCAGGAGTGCCGAGGCGATAGTTATCATGAGGTGTGACCTCAGAGTTGAATACTATAGCATTGTGCTGAGGGTGGGGGGGCTGATTTGTCGATGCTTAGCCTGTTTTAAACCTCGGATAGTTCAGTACCCTGGGGACGCGTCTTCACCATAACGCACAACTAGCTGTAGTTTTAAACCACATGGGCAATCACCTTGGATGGGACTCACTCATAATAGTCTTGATCAGCACGGGATTCATGTATGCTTAACATCTAGATTTGTTTGACTACATCATATGAAGACATAATGCTATCTTTATCTGATGTTACGGGTAGGCTTGACCGGTGTATTCCATACCTGACCAGAAGGTCTTGTACTGACAAGGCTAAGCCAAATTACTGTTTCCCAGTCTCTTTATCGTTAGTCTCTTTATTGTATTGTACCCACTTTTATCATCTATGATAGTGACTTAGTGATTGATTCTGAGCCTCTAGTCATGCTATGAGGTGACCAATTTCTAAGATGCTGTGTGACCATTGGTTGTCAGTCACCAGGCTTATCCATTGAGAGCTCATTATTGTTAGGCTCTGTACCCCTCAACTTAGGGATCAGCACTTGTACAGTTGGACCATTTGGATTTTGTTTTACCCTATCCATGAGGGCAATACTGAGCATTGAAGTATGTTATGGTCAATGGTAGCCCACATTTGTCTTAGCAGTTTATGACGCTTTCCCAGCATTTGGAATGACTCATATTTACTGGTAACCCATGTTCCACTGCACATAGAAACTGACTATAGAAGTAATAGATCATCCCTCAGAAGATCTGCCCTAAGACAGTGATGTATCTGAGTATTCAAAACTTTGACTGTGGATTCATTCAATTTCTGATGTCTAGGTAGATTGTTAGCAGCTTATTCCGTACCTGCTTCAGTTTATTTGACTGATAGTTCATCTGACCGTTCTATTTTCAGGGTACCCGCAGCTTACTTGAGTCTTGCAGGGAAGTTTGACCAGTCAGCACCTGTAGTTATTGAGCAACATAGGTAACGAGATTTCCAAAAGGGGGTACGGGGTCCTTGTGACTCACCCTGCCCGCAGGCGAAGAGGAAAGACCTGACGTTGCATTATGGGCCTTTTAAACTAGGCCCTCACTTGAATGTTTATTATTATTAGAGTCCTCCATAGATTTTTGGTCAATTTCTTCACATGTTGCTAGAAGATTTTTGGCCTTTTTTTAGTATGCTTTGCCTCCCATTTTTGAGTCCTGCCGTCAATATAGTACATCCATATAGAGGCCCTAAGTTTTCTTGCTACCAGGACAGTTGCATATGCATCAAAGGGATTCTGGAAAAGGACAGACTAGTTTGCAAGGAGACTACAGTAGGAGTCTCATGCTGGAAGTGGATTACTTCAAATTGCTAGCATATTAATTTTGTGTATAAGCATAGTTATTTTGCATTTTATACAGAGCTGACAGTCTATCGGTAGTTCACGTATGGATCTGTTGACGCATTGAAATGGCGCACTTTGAGCGAAGTTCTATCAGGTTCTTTGTACCTAGGAGAACAGTTGGATATGCTTTTTGGACATACACATCGTATATAGAGCAGTTTTGCTTTTTGAAGGTCATTGATACGTATTACTTGAGGTTGACTACAGTAATTATCCTACGCTTTTAACCGGGTGAATGTCAATTTGGGAATAGTGAGGTCTGCTGAAATAGATGGCATTCCTCTTGGGAACACCCACGAAAATAACCCTAGTCCTGACACCATTTTGGAACCTAATGGGTCCATTATTGGAGCCCTGTTGGCGAAAAAGGGTACAGGTCATTCAGCATTCCAGCACTACAAAGTTTTGGTAAGTTCTTGTCCTCATATCTTTCTAAAGACGAGGTGGTATGTAGGAGAATGGCAGTTACTAAGCGCACCCTTTGAATTTTACGGGGTTAAATGGGGCATAGCCCCCTACTGGGAAGCAATACCACTAAAGGCCGATACTGGTGGTCAATTGGTATCCGTTGAATCTTAGAAGCATATCTACCATCATAGGATTCAGCGAAATGGAGACAATAGAAAAAGAAACCAAACCCATTCACCTGTAGGAAGAGTGAAGTTTGTTTTAATAAGCACCTACACAAACAGGCAAATGAAAAAATACATAAATGAAAGCACAGGAAGAATGCAATAAGCAAGCCTGTTAATAGAAAAGGAAAAAGCCACACCAGGCAACTTTTAAAGATAAGAAATGGAAAGAAAAAAAATTAAGTGAAGGTATGAAATAATACTTATCAGAAAATACAGAGGAATGAGGCACACAGATGGAATGTCAGAAGGTTGTAAAATGAAAATGAAAGGCAGAAATATGAAAGATAATATATAGAAATGTTATTTACAATAGAATGAAAAACAGAAGCCTAAAATAATAAAAAAAGAATAAATGAAACAGGAAAAGAATTAGGAATAAGAGGAGAAAATATCTATAGGCATGGAAAAACAGATGAAGCTAATAATCTTATAAGATGAAAGAAAATGAAATAAACTCAATTTTACCCTAAAGCTAATATAAAGAAAAAAGGTTGAATGTAAGAAATTTGTTTGTTAATTACATACATGAATAAATGAACTCAGACAGATGCTTAATGTCAGAATACATTCTTAAGACCTGGTTCCACCTTTTGTTGATGTACCAGACTAGACATGTTGTCATTGAATTGCAATGGTCCTAAGGAAATGTGTGGAACGCTGGTAATGCTAAGTGAACTGCCCTCAATTCCAGGACATTTATGCAAATTCCTCCATGGAGGACCATGCTTGGACTCTTCTTCCTAAATGCTACCCTAACACTGTGCTCATGACACTTACAGATGTTTCACCAAAGATTATCTGGCTTCATCCACCAAAGCATCTTCCAAAGGTTTATAAGGAATCATGTGGTCAATGGGTTTAAGATCACACTGCATAAAAGGATGTACTAGTCTCATGTGCAACCTCATCTGTAACAAGATAATGGTTGCTGCCATAGATCCCAATTGCCCATGCTGGTACAAATGTCTGTGGAAAAGGACTTGAATCTAGCTTCTATTTTTGAGAGCCTGTAAGGAGGAATTGACAGGATGTGTCAAGATCGCCCAATGAATTCCAGTGTCTTGTGGATATTTTGACTGAGATAAGCAAGAGCAAGGCCTTCAGTGTAAAAAACTGAGAATGAGAAGATTCCTGGTCGTATGGTAAGGAGCCAATCTCAAATATGTAAACAAATGGAATCTTTGTAGTTGAGATGAGCAACACTGCCATACATTTGGTGAACACTCTGGGGCTGTAGACCAAAGGGCAATACCCTAAACAGATAGTGAATGGCTTCCAGGACAGAAATTCATACTGTCCATTTTGCAAATAAAAGACATCCAGGTCCTTCCCAGGGATGGACTGCAGGACCATCCGGAATTTTTGAGGTTTTATGAATTTGTTTAGTAAATTGAGATACAGGATTGGTCTCCAGTCCCCTGTCTTTTTTAGCACTAAAGAACCTTGAGTAAAACCCTATCCTCTCTGGTCTGGTGAGACTGGCTGAATGATTCTTTTTCTTAGCAACTTTTCTATTTCTAAGGCTGCAGCCTAGCTCTGACTGGGTGAGACATCATTTGTTTTACAGGTGAGTAATTGAATGTAATTAGCCTCTGGATATTATTCTGCACCCATGCATTTATAGCTGCCAGTCTGCAGGTGGAATCGACCACCAACTGCTTCCAGAGGAAAGCATGGGCTGTTGTTCAGGAGCTAGGGTCGGCCAGAAGAAAATCTCTAGCCTCTGGTTGAGGACCCCTCTGCCCAAGGCATCTTCCGCTTTGCCCCTCTGGGAGGAATCCTCATCACTGCCATGAAAAGATCCTTGGGACTAACCACAATTTTCCTCTTGGTTCCTGCAATAGATTCTAGGGTGGAAAACTATGCCCACAGCAGACAAGGTCTATCACCAGGATGGTGTCTTACTTTGGGACCAAAGGAAAGATCTGCCAACAGGAGCTTTGACAAAGGAAGATTTAATGGGTTCCAAATCAATAATTGTCCGCACTCTCATGACTATACCTGATCTGCTCAACCTGTTCTGGTGTGAGAGATCTAAAAATATCGAGGAGTTCGAGATAGATTCCAGAGTAGCCAGCTGAGAGGCAACAGTATGCACCTATCAGCAGTACCCCCACCAAAGAGGCAGACATTTCTGACATTAGGTCTCTTTGGAGGCAAGTAAAGTGTGCCAGATAATTCAGCCACCAAAAGGTCATGAAGCATGACACTTCCCCAGTCTGTCCACAGCCCAGACTCTGTTCTGGGATGAACAGTGGAACTATCTTCTGCCAGTCCTCTTGGTGGCCATCACACTATGGAACCAACTACAGCTGCTTGGACCAATTGGGCTGATCTTCAGGGGTGGATAAAATTCCATCTGGCCTGCGGGGGACAGGTTCTATGTTGTCCGGAGCCTTCCAGGCATGCTAGACAATCAGTTTAACAAGTTCATTCGCAGGTGGGGGTCACCCAGGAAGTAGATGGCCAAGCAAGAAAGGCCTGCAAGAACACAGATTCCTCCAAAGTAGGGCTTCCAGTCTTCTCTGTTAAGGATCTCAAGAATGTCTCATATGAGATGTCTTGAGACTGACCCTTCTCCTCATAGTAATCTGTGTCTGGGTGATGGATTCAGGGAACAAATCTTGCACAGCTTCTTCCGTGTGGTCAGTGGGATCTTCTGAGGAGGACTCCAGAAAGGGTTCCTCATGGAAAGGTCCTGTGGCTCCTGCTCATCCCAGATATTTGGACAGCTGCATGCTAGAGTTCAGTGCTGCCAATGGTGCCAACTGATTTTGAGGCAAGATCTCATCACCTGGAAAGTGCCCACAAGGAGAATGGAGTTGAACCACAACCTCGAAGAAGTCACACTGCCCTGAGGAGCCCATTGTGAGGAGCTCAGAGACCAGTAGCTGCACCCATAGATGGCACCATGGAAAATACCTAACTAGCAGCCACTGTGCCCAGCAAATCACTGCTCCAGATTCCAGATCCAAAGCCATTGCACCAAGAGTAATTCAGACAGGAGCCTCCGAGTGGACCTCAGAGAGACACAGATTGTACCACCCAGGCCAGCAGGCCAGAGGAGGATATACAGGTGAATATGCAGTGAAAGCTTTCACTCCAAGAGGGAAGGAAGACCTAAGCAGGGGTGGGTAATCCTCTAGCTGCCAAAAGCTGGTCCACAACCATCACTACATTTTGTTCTGAAAGACTCCTGGTGGATCTGAAGTAAACTGCTGAAGGAGATTCTGGTCTCTTAAGAAATGGACTAAACTGGTGTCCCAAAAAGGAGTCATAAGTGGGAGAATATCTGGTTCTGAGAAGGTGTTCACCTTGAACCATGATGTCAGTGGAGCAGATAAGACATCGGCATGGTAGGATGGTGCCAATGGGACAGTAGTCAGCCTATGTGTACCAAGGTCAGCACAGAAACAGAACCAAGTACAGTGGCTGGAGTCAGAATTCATAGGCACTGAGGGAGAAGACAAGGAGTTAATAGTCTTCTGAATGTGCAGGAGAAGCCTTGTTGAATCAGTTCCAAGGAGGACAGAGATGTTGGAAACAAGTGACTCCATTTCATGTTTCTTGATCTTAGATGACTCCTTCTGTCCCAGAAAGAGTAGAAGGGAGCTTTCATCACATTCAGAATCAGCTTGTTCTGCACTCCAATGTACAGTTGCTGAAGCTGGAACAAATATCACAAGAAGCTCTATGTAATCTCCAAAACACACTGAGGATGACCACAGAAGGGCATCACCACACTAACACAACATGTTTAAATCTAGTTTCATTTTATCAGACATCATGAAATACATCATTCTGCTACATTAAATCCAAACAGCAGCAGCAGCAAGGTTAGAAAGATTTTGTTTTGAGGATACCAACAATGGTTCAAGTCCACATGGTACCTACACCAAATGAGAGACATACCAACATGGTATGAAATCTTGTCCTGGAAGATATTTTGGAATATATACAAGTTTCATATATAAAGTATATATATATATAGCTATATATATGTTTACATATATTTTAAGAGTATATATAGAGATATAATATAATTATATATATATTTTTGTATATATATATATATATATATATATTGAGTATATATATATATATCATATATATATATATATAAATAATATATATGTTTATATATATATATTGTATATATATATATTTTAATATATATATATATGTAATATTATAAAAAAATATATATATAATGTAAAAAATTATAATATAAATATGGTATGTATATATATATATATATGTAAGATATATATAATTTTATATATATATATATATATATATTATTATTAAGGAGATATATATATATATGTATGGTGGATATATGTATATATATACACAAAACAAGAAATATGTATATATATATATATATATTGTATACATATATATATATATATGTATATGCATATATACATATATCTGATATACATATAATATATATGTGTATATATATAATATATATATATGTACATACACAGAAATAATATACAATATATATTCATGTTTACATCTTTACATAATATACACACATATTATTAATACTATTATTATTACTATTAAAGAATGTTTTACATATAGAGACATATAAGATATATGTAATAAGAAAATATATATATATATACATATGCATATATATTGATAAATATAATGTTATTAAGTATATAAGATATATTAGTACAAAGAGATACTACAATATACATATAAGAGATATGTGATATATATATACATATATATATATATATGTATATATACATATATATATGGAAAAACTGACTAGAGGAGGGAGTAATATAGATAAATCACCTGTAATGTTGTTTAGTATTGCTGCAACTTTGTATCTCCGTTTATCATGTACATGATGTGGAACTTTTTCTCCTGCATCTGCTGAACCTGCATCCAGTCAGAATTTCCCAGTAAACAAATGTAAATAAATAAATAAAAATCACAAAACACTACACTTAGCTTGAGAGAGAAGGCTTGCAAACGAATTGTGGAGAGACAGAGGGGCATTGTGGGTAGGTCTTAGTTGAGAATTTATGGCTGGCAAGCTTAACGGCACGGTTCAAAACTGAACTGAAGTCCCAACAGTAAGGAATGAATAAAGATTTACATCAGATGAATATTTATACATATGCAGCAGTAATATACATAAAAACCTCACTCTAATTTCCAATCTCTAATTTCAGGGGTTATTACAAACAGCCGGTGTTAGCCACAGCCAGCAAGAAACAACTGAAACATTAATTTCTAGCAACAGCACAAATGAGGGTTCACAATCTTATTATAGAAAAGTTAATACAGATAACCTAATCAAATGAATTTTTGCACTGTTTAAAATAAAAAAAAAATAGTAAAATGCAGAAATCCTTTCAGTACTCACTTTTGACATACACTGTACTTCCACTCGGTAAGACAACCACATTTGAAGCTGGACTCGCAGGTCTAGGAGACTTAACTGTGGCCACACTACCACCAGGAACTGTTGTAGAAGGTAGTAAGCAGTGTAGGAATAACAAACCACCACTGAGAAGGGAAAAAGTTTTTTTTTTAGTTCAAAACTAGGCATATTAATCAGTCTACTGTACAATGTTTGCAATAATAAAAAAAAACAAACAAAAAATTACATCCAGTCGACCAACATTAATTATGTCTGGATGTTATTAACAATTTAAGTTACTACATGTGCACTGCTGAAAAGTTACATTTTTTCTTTCCTTTACTTATGCAGAAATAAGGATCAATAAATTGATTGTTTTTCTGTTTCCCAGAAAGAAAAGCAACATTTTTTGTTTACCAAAAAGTTAAAAATTATTAAAGCATATTTTAAAACAGCTTGCCCTGGTGAAATGAGATGAAGTCCTGAATGCAAAATATTGCAAAACAGAAAAATATGAATAAAATAAACAGTGTGTTAATTGCAGGAGGCAAACTGCCCGAATCCTCCACTTGGAAGCTGTGCTTCTCACACCCCTAATTTTATCATTTAATACCAAAGTTACACAATCTTCTGGAAAAGAAAATACTCAATTCTGCTGTAAAACCAAGGATTGCTGGGAGACTAACATCAATCAACCAATGTGCTGGAATGTTGGAATTGGAATTAATTTTTTTTTGGGGGGGGCCTACATAAACAGGTTACACTTTGTTGAATTTGTGGAAGTGTGCAGCATAAAATACTTGCTATGCAAGTACAAAAAAATAGCGCTACCGGCACAGAAGAATTAGGCCCAGACTACAACATATGTTTGATTAGTGGCCTGGGCATCTGCTAGAGCTTACAGGGGTAGGTTGGGTGTAATTTTCTTGAGGGAACAAAATACACTACAGCTGTGTACACCAAAATCACCAAGAGGAAAGTTACAATCCAGGGTCAGACCTGAATATGCACTATGACCCCCAACCCACATATGAGGACAGTTTTCATCTCTACTGCATGGTATATGTCCAGTCGCATGCTGGAAAGCACAGTGGGGCTTTGCAGTGATGAAAGTCGCACATCCTCACCAAGATGAAATTTTAGAGGCTGTACTATACACCCTTCATTGAGAGCATAAATCATCCCAAGGACTTCAGAGATGGTGTGCAGCTCCAAGAAGTTTCTGTCTCCAGTCTACGGATACCCAGAATACAGGCAGTGCTGACTAGGGGAAGCTTGCTGCTCAGCAGGCACAGGGAGTTGTGGGGGCACAAAGCACAAAGAAAAAAAAGTGTGATTAACAGTACCTCTAAGGTGTGCTAAATTCGACTCCCTCCGTTCTTGAAATCTACTCTCAGGCAATTAGCACTTAAGTATTTCTGATTAGTGAGCAGACATTTAAATATTTATGCAAATTTTCTTTCTTTTAATCAGTGGTACAGGAGTCTTTGCTATCCTGTCATACAAATGCATTTAAACACTGTATACAAGGTAAATTAGGTTTAAGAATCCAGAACTTCGAATTTACCGCAAAACATCAAGTTGCTTCAAATATACACATCATAAACTACCACAACAGCATGTATCCACACTGCTGCTTCAAACACGTACACCATAAACTAGCACAGCACGTATCCACACTGCTGCTTCAAACACGCATAATCCATAACCAGCACAGCACGTATCCACACTGCTGCTTCAAACACGTATACCATAAACTAGCACAGCACGTATCCACACTGCTTTCAAACACATACACCATAAACTAGCACAGCACATATCCACACTGCTGCTTCAAACACGTACACCATAAACTAGCACAGCACGTATCCACACTGCTGCTTCAAACACGTATAACAAACTAGCACAGCACGTATCCACACTGCTGCTTCAAACACGTACACCATAAACTAGCACAGCACGTATCCACACTGCTGCTTCAAACACGTACACCATAAACTAGCACAGCACGTATCCACACTGCTGCTTCAAACACATACACCATAAACTAGCACAGCACGTATCCACACTGCTGCTTCAAACACGTACACCATAAACTAGCACAGCACGTATCCACACTGCCGTTTCCAAACATCGCATACCATAAACTAGCACAGCACGTATCCACACTGCTGCTTCAAACACATACACCATAAACTAGCACAGCACGTATCCACACTGCTGCTTCAAACATGTATAACATAAACTAGCACAGCACGTATCCACACTGCTGCTTCAAACACGTACACCATAGACTAGCACAGCACGTACCCACACTGCTGCTTCAAACATGTACACCATAAACTAGCACAGCATGTATCCACACTGCTGCTTCAAACACGTACACCATAAACTAGCACAGCACGTATCGCCACGCTCAAACACAAATACCATAAACTACCAAAACAGCATGCATCCTCAATACTGCTTCAAACACAAATACCATAAACTACCACAACAGCATGCATCCTCAATGCTGCTTCAAACACGTACACCATAAACTAGCACAGCACGTATCCACACTGCTGCTTCAAACACGTACACCATAAACTAGCACAGCACGTATCCACACTGCTGCTTCAAACACGTACACCATAAACTAGCACAGCACGTATCCACACTGCTGCTTCAAACACGTATACCATAAACAAGCACAGCACGTATCCACACTGCTGCTTCAAACACGTACACCATAAACTAGCACAGCACGTGATCCACACTGCTGCTTCAAACACGCACACCATAAACTAGCACAGCACGTATCCACACTGCTGCTTCAAACACAAATACCATAAACTACCACAACAGCATGCATCCTCAATGCTGCTTCAAACACAAATAGCAGAAATTACCACAACAGCAAGTATCCTCACGGCTGCTTCAAACACACATACCAGAAACTACCACAACAGCAAGTACCCCCCTTTTGCTTAAAATTTTTAACAAATTTAAAATACAAATATAAAAAAAAAGGAAAGAAAAAGCCCTCCCTGCATCCCCACACCCGCTGCTAAATACATATATCGACTATGAGACTGCATCACAGTGGGGAACGGGCACATTTTAAAAAAAGGAGAGTTGCATCATAGGCATGTATCCACCAACAGAGCTCTAATCTTCGGTATGCTATATCTTTCAAGATAATGCCTGTAGTATCTCTAAAAACAATGTATTGTGAAACTTGTTCTTGTTCACTGACAAGTTATCGGTGTCTATGTACATTTTCTGTGTTTCTATCTTTGTATTCTTTTTGTTTTTTCTCTGTGATGTATATTCATACATTTTTTTCTCTGTTAATAGCATGGAGCAAATGCAAAATAAAATAAAAATAAATAAATTCCCTGATCCGTGTAGTATCAGTCTTACATACACAAAAAAGGCAGTATTGATCAGCTGATTTTCGATCATACAAACCAGCTTTTTCTTTTTTAACTTTGACAAAGAGAAGAGAACTTTTGACCAAAGGTGTCCATCTCACATTGTGTACATGTATCAAGATAAAGTGTGCAAAGCACAGAACACTCTAGAACTTTAGTGCACATGCTAATTTCATCCCAGAAACTCTTGAGACACACACATTTCTTTATTCATCTGATAACCTGACATTTCAGCACCCCATGTGTCTGTAGTGTTTTTAATAAAGCAAGAAAAAAGTCAAATAGCTTTTATTTCAATATAAAGCAAAGTCTGTCTCGTACTGTTTTTTTTTTGGCCCTCTCTACCCCTGCAGCCTGCTGATCAATCCTCAACCCATCCTTTCCCCACTACAGGGACAAAGGTTGATCGTGAGAAGGCCATGACAGCCCCTCACTGGGGTAGTTTAAGGTTTTCCCCCCCTTATCCCTTAAGGTCTTCCTCCAAGAAACTGCTAACAGAGTAGAAAAAGAACACATTCAGTGCACCAACTTCATTGCACAAAACAGGCTGAAGTGATGAACAAATCACTTATTTCAGATGTGACAACTCCTCAATCAAACCTGAATTCTCCAAAATAGGGAATGATCCAGGTTACACAAAGGTTAAAAACCTTTAATGACAGATGCAAGACTAACTGAGAAAAAGAAGCTATGTCTTACCATAACGTTCCATCTTTTTTGTAGATCTTTATTCATTCACTACTGTTAGGACTTCGGTTCAGTTCTTAGAAACAACACAGCCGTTACAAAGCTCGCGCCAGCCAAAAATTCTCAGCTAAGACCTGCCCACAATGCCCCTCTCATAGTTTCTTCAGATCGAGTTTGCCCGCCATTATAGTATAGAGGTAATAAGAGAGACAGTAGAAGGCTCTGTCTGAGCAAATCCTTTAATTAATAAGGAAATCCTAAAGTCCACCAGGAGTCCAGGCAGGGGGAAGGACGTCGGGAAGTAATGAGTGAATAAAGATATACAACACAGATGGAACGTTATGGTAAGACACAACTTCTTTATCGGACGTTGTAAATCTTTATTCATTCCTTACTTTTAGGACAGAGTCCCCAGCTACTTGAGTCCTGGGTGGCCCTAAGGAATGACATTCCTGAGCACCATAGAACCAAAAGATGCTCGTCCCCTGGATGCCAAATCTAATTTGTAATGAGTGATAAAGATATGAGGTCTTGCCTAAGTGGCTGCTCCACAGATATCATCCATAGAAGTTCTGGAATGAAAAGCCACTGAAGTAGCCATCGATCTAGTAGAGTGAGCTTTTATTCTGGAAGGTAAAGAGACTTTGTTCTGGTGGTAGATAAAGGTAATGGAGTTTCTGAGCCAAGAAAATAGTCATTTTGAAGACAGGCCTAACCAATCTGGGTCCTAACCAATCTGGGTCCTGCAAAGGCCACAAACAACTGATCCTTTTTTCTGAAAGATTTAGTTCTGTTCAAATAGAAACGAAGTTGCCTATGAACATCGAGGGTATGCAACAGATATTCCCCTCTATTTGAATGATGAGGGAAGAAAAAGTACAGCTGTGTACACTTACCATAAATGTAGATGTTCAAGTGTATTCACTGTTGCAGTCATTACATTTGGGTAATCCTGCTGGCAGGTTGCCCTTAGGCGGCCTGAATTCCAAAGTCCTGGGTCCTGCGTCGGCTGCTGTCGCCCCTTCCCTGATGTCAGGTCGTCAGGGGTATAAAATATGCGGCCGACACCATTTTCTTTAGTTTTTCTTGCCCCAGATGTCAGGTGCCCCCTAAAAGGGTAGCCAAAATTTATATATATATATAGATATATATATATATATATATATATATATATATATATATATAAATAAATAAATAAATAAAAACATGCACCAATATAAACTTTACCTTCCTCTACAAGCAAATACAGCACAAAGGTTGTATGAATCAAAGAAGGAAAGATAGGTTCCATCAGAAGAAAGGGGGATGGTGGGTGGGTAACTTGGAGTGCAACAGTGAATACACTCAAACAGCTACATTTATGGTAAGTGTACACAACTGTACTATGTTCTTCGTGTTTCACTGTTGCAGTCATTACATTTGGGTAGAGTCCCAAAGCTATGGTTGGGAGGGTGGAGCTAAACAGCATTAGGAGCGGCTAGGAGGCCCTGCAGAACTGCAGTGGCAAAGCCTGCCCTGGATTTAGAGTAGAGTGGCAGATGATAGTGCTTTGTAAAGGTGTGCACTGAACTCCAAGTAGCAGCCTCTAAAATGTCCTTGGTTGGTACTCCCCTGAAAAAGGCTGCTGAAGTGGCTGCAGCTCTGGCTGAATGTGGCCTAATGCCCTTAGGCACTGGCTTGCCATGCTGAGAGTAGCAGAAACGAATGCAGTGACCTATCCACTTTGAAATAGTCTGCTTGGAGATAGCCTTTCCTTGTGATCCTGTAGCATTATGCCACTACTAATTTGTCCAAATAGAATCTAAGTTGTCTGTGTATGTCCAAAGAATGCAGAATTTTCTCCCCTTTGTAATGTGGATTTGGATAAAAAGTTGGCAAATGAATAGTTTTGTTAAGGGCTACAGTGGACACCACCTTAGGCATAAATGTAGGGTTTGTCCTCAGAGACCCCCTGTCTGGATAAAAAATGATAAAAGGTTCCACAGCCATGAGAGCCTATAGCTCTGACACTTGTCTTGCATAAGTTATTGCTAGGAGCAGAGCTGTTTTCCAAGATAAGAACTTTATATCCGCAGTAGCAGCTAGCTCAAAAGGAGGTAGGGTGAGTTTTTCCAATACATAATTGAGGTCCCATGCAGGCACTGGCAGTCTCCTTGGAGGCCTTAAATTTTTGGCTCCTCTGAGGTACTGCCTTAATAAAGGATGACAAAAGAGTGGTGGCTCTGTATTGTAATGAGCCAAAATGGCAGAGGCATGAATTTTAATTGATGAAAAAGATAGGCCTTTGTCCAGCATCTCAGTTAAGTAGTGCAAAATCTGAGGAATATTTGGTACAGCTGTGTCAGTTCCTTGAGCTTGGTTCCAAGCACAAAATCTCTTCCATTTTCCAGCATAGGATTTTCTAGTACTAGGCCTTATGGATTCCAAAATGACATCCATCACAGCTTTACTGAGAGGTGTGCTTTGTATGGCTACATTATCCGCCATGCTGCCAGGTTTAGAGTCCTGAGTTGGCTGTGCAGAATCTGATTGTTTTGTTGGGACAGAAGGTGAGGTATGTGAGGTAAGGTCCAGGCTGGGCATTGAGACAAGTTCCTTAAGATCGGATACCAGTACTGGCGGGGCCAGTCTGGGTCAATCAGAATCATTTTTGTTTTTTCCTGTCTCACCTTTAGGAGTACCTTGGGGAGGAGAGGCAGTGGGTGAAAGGCATATACTGATAGGTTTTTCAAGTTGAAAGATAAGGCGTCCACTTTCCATGCTGTAAGGCGTCCACTTTCCATGCTTGTCTGTGATAAGTCCTTGTGCAGAATCTTTTTAGTTGATAGTTGTGAGGGGAGGCAAATAGATCTATGTCCGGGCGTCCCCATTTCTTTATCATCATGCTGAAGACTTGTGGATCCAGGTGCCACTCGTGGGGATCCATGAGGTTTCTGTTTAGTTCGTCTGCCAGAGTATTGCCCTTTCCTGGCAAGAATTGTGCCTGCAGATGAACTTGGTAAGTCAATGCTGTGTCCCATAAAGTCATGGCTAGTCTGCAAAGGGGGTAAGAATGCGTGCCCCCCTGCTTATGTACCACATGACCGTGGTATTGCCTCTGTCTTTATCAGTAGTTGTCCAAGATGAATTAGGTCCTTGAAGGCTGTCAGGGCATTTTGAACAGCTAGCATCTCTTTTTGATTGATATGTAGATGCATTTGATTTGAGGACCAGGTGCCCTGAATGCCTCTTCCTGCCATGTGGGCCCCCCAGGCATAATCTGATGCATCCGTTGTTAGGTTCTGCCTGGCCGGGGGAAGTGAGAATGGCTGTCCCTTGTTTTGGTGACAAGCCTTTGCCCACCATCGAAACTCCTGTTGCAGGCAGGGAATGAGAGTAATCATTGTTTTCAGGCTGTGGCAATGTTGTGTCCAGACACTTTTTAGGTACCATTGAAGTTTCCGCATATGCAGTCTTGCATATGGAATTAGTAGGATGCAGGATGCTATGAAGCCCAAAGCCTGCAGAATATTTCTTGCAGATAACTGGGCCTTTGTTGCCATTTCCTTGAAATAGGTAGTCAGTTCCCTTTGTTTGTCTGACGTGAGATAAGCCATCTGGGCAGTTGTATTTAAGCTCGCACCCAGGAATATTATCTCTTGAGAGGGTACTAGTTTTGATTTCTTTTCGTTGACTGTGTACCCTAGGCATGGTAAAAGTCTTTTCACAAACGCCAGATACTGTAGTAGGATGTCCTTGTTCTCTGCTTGAATGAGGCAATCATCCAAGTAAGGCTATATTTGTATTCCTCTTTGTCTGCAGAAAGCAATTACTGGTGCCAGGCACTTTGTGAAGACTGTGGGTGCAGTAGATAAGCCAAAGGGCACTGCTGAGAATTGGTAATGCTTTGAACCAGCCTTGAATCTGAGGTACCTTCTGCATGACTGTCTGATTGGGACATGCAGGTATGCCTCTTTTAGGTCTAAAGTAACCAGCCAAGCCTTTCTGCCCAGCATGGGCAGAAGCTGCTGTAAGGTCAACATCTTGAATTTTGGTATGTCCAGGAAAGTGTTTAGAATTGATAGGTCCAGTATTGTTCTCCATGTTTTGTCCTTTCTGGGTACCAAGAACAGTCTTGAGTAAAATCCTTGTCCCTGCTCTTGCTGTGGCACTTGTTGAATAGCCCCCATGTCCATGAGGGATGAGACTTGTTTTTGAGCCTCTGCTCATTGATTTTTTGGCAGGTCTGGCCAACCGTGTGCCCTTGGCAGGGTATGGAAGTTAAACTTGTAGCCTTATGACACTATGTTTAGAACCCATTTGTCCTGGGTTATAATGTGCCAATTTTGAGAAAAAAGTGCTAATTTTCCTCCTAAGGATGCTGCCAGTAGATAACTGATTGGTGCTGGCAGGGGGAAGTCATTGGGACTGCTTCCTGTATGGTTGTGATTTGTCTTCTCCACTTTTGGAGTTAGAAGCTTCCTATTGCTTAGACCTGTACGAACCTTGCGGCTGGGATCTGCCCCTTTGAGGTCTGTCTGACACTGGAAAGGACCAATTCTTTGTAGGCCAGTGTCTGCTAAACCTAAGTGGCTGTACTTGTAAAAAATCTTTGACCATTTGCATAGATTTAACTGTGTCCTCCATTTTCTTTAACACCTCTTCTGCCTTTAACACCAAACAAGGCATCATGCTGTAATGGTGCATCTAATAATTTAGCTTTGACATGATCAGGCAGATTTTGTTCCTTTAACCAAGTGTGCCTCCTAATTACTGAACCCATAACAGCGGCCCTGCAGGAGGCCTCCAGAGAATCAAAACCACATTGCAAAGTATGTTTTCCAACTTGCTCAGCTGCATGCAATAAATCCTGCATTTCTTTATCTGCGCATTCAGAATTTACCAACATTTTCTGTTTAAGCAGTGTCATGACATATTGCTGATATTTGAGCATATGAAATTGGCAGTTTAAAGCCCTTATAGCCAAGGTAGCAGATGTGTAAATCTTTTTTCCCCATCTATCCACTGCCCTAGAATCTTTGTCAGGGGGTAGGGTTTTTTGCAGTGGAAGCCTTAACCCCTTTGGGATCCTGAGAAATAGTTTCTGGGTCTGCAGCAGGGTTTTTGAAAGGTAATTTATGAGAGTCAGGAACCCTGTAGTATCTGTCGGGCTTAACAGGAGCTGGCGGTAAGGAGTCAAGGGTCAGACTAGACTCTGAAAACACATCATCTGCAATATCTAACACAGGTGGAATAACTAGAGGCCTGTGTTGAGGCAGTAGAAGGAAGTCCCTGAGCCTCTTCTTAGATTCTGAAAAATCTTGGCTCTCCCAGTGGAAATGCTCCCTTATGGTATGCAAGGTTTCACCAAAGGAATAGTCCCCAGGAGGAGAAGCTGAAGGAATAGACTCTTCAGCATCAGAATCCTCATGGGGTGGAAGAGAACATTCCTGATCAGAAGAAGAATCAGAGGAAATCGAAACCTGATCTGAAGATTCATAGTCTGTCTCTTGCCTAGGCCTCTTATCAGGAGGGGGATGGGAATCCCTGATCAAGGTAATTAAGTCTTCGGCCACTTTGAGCATCTGTTTTTTTGGCATGGAGGCCTGTCCATGTGGCTGGTGAACTTGTTTCTTTGCTTTTAAAGGTGCTTTAGTCTTTGCCTTTGAAGCTGAAGTCGGTTTAATGTATAACTGTTTAGGTCTGAATACACCCTCAGAAGCCGATGCCTGCTCAGCGGCTCCGGACCCATCTGAAGGAATAGTCTCAGAGGCTCCAATACCTTGAGTTTCAAGCGGCCTGACCAACTCCACGTGGGTGTCAGTAGCGGCCTGCGACTCTAAAGTAGCAGGCATCAGGGGCTGCGAAAGCGCCTCACTGAGAACCGGCGACTAACTTAGGAGAAGCTTTGTCGGTTTTGAGCCTCGGTTGTCTATCTCTCTCCATTTCTTTGCGTTTTTTGTGAACTCCGGTAGTCGGATGTCTATCAGACAACATTTCTGGATAATTAAACCAGCGTCCAAAACAGTTTAAAGCAGAATCATACCGACGCTTAATAGTGCGTTTGTTAAATCTAGCACAAAACCGACAACCAGAAACGTTGTGATCAGGACCTAGGCAAGGAATACAGTAAGAATGAAAATCCTTATGAGGTATTTACTTTCCACAAGAAATACAATTATTTACTTTTTCTGACATCGGTCTGGAGCAAGAAAAAAGTTTCCCCAACGGGGTACATAGCTTTATTGAGGATTTCGGATCTGAAACTCGAACATGAAAATCTCATGAGTCAGCCAACCGGCACTTGCGAACTGCTTCTGCTTCGGGCACCGCGTGGCAAGAAAGACTAAAGAAAATGGCGTCGGCCGCATCTTTTATACCCCTGACGTCAGGAAAGGGGGCGACAGCAGCTGACGCAGGACCCAGGACTTTGGAATTCAGGCTGACTGAGGGCAACCTGCCAGTAGGATTACCCAAATGTAATGACTGCAACAGTGAAACACGAAGAACATCCAGTAGGTCAACAGACTGATTAATGGAAAACCCAGAAATTACCTTGGGCAAAAAGGAGGGGTCAGTACATAGGGACACTCTTTCCCTAAGAAAAATCAAGTAGGGTCTCTTGACACTGAAGGCGTGCAACTCAGATACTCTTCTCGCTGAGGTAAGAGTTTTTCAAGACAAAAATTTCATATCACGTGAGTTAGAAGGCTCAAAAGGAGGAAGCATCAATATCAAGCCCAAAGGCTCTATAGGAGGCTTGACAGGATGTTTAACATGTAATACTCCCTTCACGAAGGTTTTGCACAGTCGATGTGACATAACAGAAGAATTGTCAATTCCATTGTGAAAATCTGCAATAGCCGCTAGATGCACAGTAATTGTCGATGCTGAAGCTTCTGTGTGTAATAAGGTAGTCTGGTATTGTAGGATCTTCTGAACAGGCATGGAAAAAGGGTCTATGTTATGATCTTTGGCCCATGTAGAGAACCTAGCCCACTTACTAGAATAAAGTTTCCTGGTGGAAGGTTTGTGTGAAGCCAAAAGAATCTCACGAACAGGAGATGAAATATCAGGTAGCTTGGCAATTATCGAAAGTGGAGAAACCAAGCTGTGAGCTTGAGGCTGTAGAGATTGGGGTGAATCAAGTCTCTAAGGATGAGACACAGCAGACCTTGGAATTGATCCAGGATCCACGGGCTGTGAATCAGATGAGGCCATAGGAAAAGGAACCAGATGTGACGAGGCTAATAAGGGGCAATGAGGATCACTCTGCTTATCAACTTTTGAGTTTTCTGGAGGAATTTCGGGATGACAGGAAATGGGGGGAAAGGCATAAGACAGATCAAGGGGTCAATCGTGGGTCAGAGCATCCCTCGGTCACAACCCCTGAGGAGGGATCAGGGCAAAGTAGCTTCTGCATTTGTTGTTTAGGGAAGAAGCAAGCAGGTAGCAGCAAGGTCTGCCCCAACAGCGGAAGATCTGATCTGCTATTATAGGACTGAGGGACCACTTGTGAGGCATCAGAATGTTCCAGCTCAGACTGTCCGTAATAAGATTGGGACTCCCAGGAATGTGCGTTGCTATGAGAAAGAGGTTGGAAGCCATCACCCAGTGCAAAATCCTCATGGCCTCCCGACACAGGGGGTAAGACCTGGTTCCGCCTTGTTTGTTGATGTACCAGACTACTGACATGTTGTCCGATTGAATTGCAATGGTCCTGGAAGGAAGGGATGTGTGGAACGCTTGCAACGCTAAGTGAACTGTCCTCAATTCCAGAACATTTATGTGCAAATTGGCCTCCATGGAGGACCAGGTGCCTTGGACTGTCTTTCCCTGGAAATGCCCTCCCACCCTAACAGGGAAGGGTCCATGCTCACCATGGCCCTGGGCTGGAGAAGGCAGAACTGTCGACACCAATGATTTGGCTTCATCCACCAAAGCATTTTTTTCTTCCAAAGGTTTGTAAGGAGTATCCATGTGGTCGAGTGGGTGGGTTAAGATCTACCATTGTGATGAAAGGAGCCATTGTACTAGTCTCATGTGCAACCTCGCCAGTGGAACTAAGGTAATGGTTGCTGCCATAGATCCCAATAGCTGTAGTACAAGGCATGCTGGTACAAATGTCTGCGGAAGGAGAACTTGAATCTAGCTTCTTATTTTTGAGAGCCTGTAAGGAGGAAGGGAAGCTTGACAGGATGTTGTGTCGAAGATCGCTCCAATGAATTCCAGTGCTCTTGCTGGGGACAATTGTGATTTGTCCATGATCGTGATACCTAAGCGAAGAGCAAGGCCTTGAGTGTAAGAGACTGAGAATGAGAAGATTCCTGGTCATGGTGGTGAGGAGCCAATCGTCTAAATATGTAAACAACTGGAATCCTTGTAGTCAGAGATGAGCTACTACGGCTGCCATACATTTGGTGAACACTCTGGGGGCTGTCGAGAGACCAAAGGGCAATACCCTAAACTGATAGTGATTGGCTCTCAGCCGGAAGCGGAGAAATTTCTGGGAGCGTTTGTCTGTTTTTATGTGGTAACACACGTCCTGGAGGTCTATAGAGCACATCCAGTTGTCCTTCCCCAGAAAGGGAGGATGGACTGTACCGTGACCATCCGGAATTTTTGAGGTTTTATGAATTTGTTTAGTAAGCTGAGATACAGGATTGGTCTCCAGTTCCCTGTCTTTTTTAGCACTAAAGAACCTCGAGTAAAACCCGATCCTCTCTGGTCTGGTGAGACTGGCTGGATGATTCTTTTTCTTAGCAACTTTGCGATTTCTACGGCTGCAGCCTAGCTCTGACTGGGTGAGACATCGGGGATTCGTTTTACAGGTCCGGGAGTAAGATTGAATGGGATATAATATCCTCTGGATATTATTCTCTGCACCCATGCACCCGTTATGAGTTGCCAGGCCTGCAGGTGCAGGGAAAAATCGGCCCCCGACTGCTTCGAGAGGAAAGCAATTGGGCCGCTGTTCAGGAGCACTGGTAGGGTTGGCCGGAGAAGAAATCTCTAACACCCTGGTTTAGCGGACCCCCTCTGCCCCGAAAGGGGCGTCTTCCACATAGTTGCCCCCTCTGCCCTGGGAAGATTCCTCATCACGAATGTCACAAAAAGATCCTTGGGACTTCAACCACAATTTTCCTCCCCTCTGGTTCCTGCAATAGGATCTCTAGGGGGTGGAAAAACGTATGCCCACAGCAGACAAGGTCTTTCCAGCCTCATCACGTGATAGTGTCTCTTACCTTTGGACCAAAAAGGGAAGATTAACAGGCGCATTGACAAAGGAAGATTTAATTGGGTCCTGCTCAACCTGCCCCTTCGGTGGTGTGAGAGGTCAAGTGCATCGAGGAGTTCGAGATGGATTCCAGGGTAGCCAGCTGAGAGGCAATAGTGTCATGCACCTAGTCAGGCAATACCCCCACCAAAGAGGCAGACATTTCAGAGATTACGTCTCTTTGGAGGCAAGTAAAGTGTACCAGATAATTCAGCGATCGAATGGCAAAGGTCGCTGAAGCATAGGCCCGCTTCCCCAGTCTGTCCATAGCCCGAGACTCCCTGTTCGGGGGATGAACAGTGGAACTATCTTCTGCCAGATCCCTCTTGGTAGCCGCCACCACGACCATGGAACCAACTAGCAGCTGCTTGGACCAATTGGGCTGATCTTCAGGGGTGGATAAGATTTTATCTGGCCTCCGGGGGACAGGTTCTATTTTGTCCGGGGCCTTCCAGGCACATTGCACAATCAGTTTAACAAGCTCATCCGCAGGTGGGGTCACCCAGGAAGTAGATGGCCAAGCAAGAAAGGCCTGCAAGAACAGATTCCTCCAAAGGGTTGGAAGGCTTCCAGTCTCCTCTCTGCTTGAGGATCTCGAGAATGTCTCCATATGAGATGTCTTCTAAGGGAGACCGTGGGGACCCTTCTCCCTCGTCGCAATCTGCGTCCTCGGTGATGGATTCCTCGGGGGAATCAAAGTGCTTCCTCTTGCACAGCTTCTTCCGGGGTGGCTCCCCAGTGGGATCTTTTGAGGAGGACTACAGAGAAAGGGTTCCCTTCAAGAAAAGGTCTTGCGGCACCCGTGCTCGGGATCCCAGAGTAGGGGGTTTGGACAGCTGCATGCTAGAGGGGGGTTCTGGTGTCGATGCCAATGGTGCCAACTGCAAGCCTCTTGAGGCAAGGACCCTCTCCATCACCTGGAAAGCAGGCCCACCCGAGGAGGGATGGGAGCCAAGAACCGAGAAGGACAACCTTGGAACTGGTGTCACACCCTGCCCTGAGGAGCCCATCTCTAGGTGAGGAGCTCCGAGAGGATCAGCAGCTGCTGGGGGGGCCGTGGCCATAGATGGCGCTATGGAAAAAATAGCCGCCGAACTAGCAGCCATGGTGCCGACAGCCTAATCACTGCTTGAGAGTTCCAGTTCCAATGGAGCCGTTGCACCAAGAGTAATTGGTGCAGACAGGGGAGCCTCCGCAGTCGGACCCGAGACAGAGTGCACCGGGGTGGTCATTGGTACCAAAGTCTCCGGGGCCTGAGAGTAGGCTGGAGGAGGATATACAGGTGAATATGCAGTGAAAGCTTTCATTCCAAGAGGGAAGGAAGACCTAAGCAGGGATCGGTAATCGTCTAGCTGCCAAAAGCTGGTCCACAACCCTCACTACATTTTGTTGTGAAAGACTCCCGGTGGATCTGAAGTAAACTGCTGAAGGAGATTCAGGTCTCTTGAGAAATGGACTAAACTTGCGTCCCAAAAAGGAGTCATAAGTGGGAGAATATCTGGTTTTGGGAAGTTGTTTGACCTTCTGAACCGACGATGTCAGTGGAGCCGTATAAGACATCGGCACCGTGGTTGGGGATGGTGCCAATGCCAGTACAGTAGTCGGAGCCTATGTGAAAACCAAGGAGAATGGTGCTGAAGCTGGTACAGTGGTAGGAGTCAGAATTAAGGGCGGCACTGAGGGAGAAGACAAGGAGCCTGGTGCCGAAGTAGACTGTGCTGAATGTGCGGGAGAAGCCCGGTGTTGAATCGGTTCCAAGGAGGACAGAGATGTCGGAACTCCATTTCTATCTGTTTCTTGGTCTTAGGAGGTGGTGAGGCCTCTGTCCCAGAAAGAGCCTTCAAAAGAAGGGAGCTTTCATCATACCCTTCAGAATCAGCTTGTTCTTACGCTCAATGTATGGTTGCTGAAGCTGGAACAAATATCACAAGAAGCACTGATGTGGTCAACACCCAAACAATAAACGCACCGGGTATGACCGTCAGAAATGGGCATCTTACGCCCACACTTAACACAGTTTAAATCCTAGCTTCACTTTATCAGACATCATGAAACTACACTAAAGTTCTAAAACTACAATTTAAACAACCAAACAGCAGCAAAGTTAAAGAAAAAGAGGTTTTTTTTTTTTTTTTTTTTTTTTTTTTTAACAGATAGAAAAGAGAGGAGTACCAACAATGGTACTAAGAAATACCACAAAGTGGTAGGGAAGGGCCTATCAAAGGTAGGGGAGAGGGACAGTACCAACGATGATATGAAAAGAGCTACCGAAGGTAGAGGGTAGGTATTAGAAAGAAGGTATACAAGTTTACAGACGAAAAAAATACATATATATATATATATATATATATATATATATATATATATATATATGGAAAACTGACTAGAGGAGGGAGTGATATAGATAAATCACCTGTAATGTTGTTTACTACTGCTGCAACTTTGTATCTCTATTTATCATGTACATGATGTGGAGTTTTTTTCTCCCCGGGCATCTGCTGAAAAAGAACCTGCGTCCAGTCAGAATTTCCCGGTAAACAAATGTAAAAAAATAAATAAAAATCACAAAAAACGCTACACTTAGCTTGAGAGAGAAGGCTTGCAAACGAGATCTGGAGAGACAGAGGAGCATTGTGGGTAGGTCTTAGCTGAGAGTTTTTGGCTGGCGCAAGCTTGGTAACGGCCGTGTCGGTTCCAAGGACTGAACCGAAGTCCTTACTGTAAGGAATGAATAAAGATTTACATCAGATGAATATTTATACATATGCAGCAGTAATATGCAATAAAGCCTCACTCTAATTTCCAATCTCTAATTTCAGGGGCTGTTATTACAAACAGCCAGTGTTAGCCACAGCCACCAAGAAACAACTGAAACATTAATTTCTAGCAACAGCACAAATGAGGGTTCACAATCTTATTATAGACAAGTTAATACAGATAACCTAATCAAATGAATTTTTGCACGGTTTAAAAATAGTAAAACGCAGAAATCCTTTCAGTACTCACTTTTGACATACACTGTACTTCCACTCGGTAAGACAACCACATTTGAAGCTGGACTCGCAGGTCTAGGAGACTTAACCGTGGCCACACTACCACCAGGAACTGTTGTAGAAGTTGGGGTAGAAGTAGTACTTGTGTAGGAATAACAAACCACCACTGAGAAGGAAAAAAGTTTTTTTTTTTAGTTCAAAACTAGGCATATTAATCAGTCTACTGTACCATGTTTGCAATAATAAAAAAACAAAAACAAAAAATTACATCCAGTCAACCAACATTAACTATGTCTGGATGTTATTAACAATTTAAGTTACTACATGTGCACTGCTGAAAAGTTACATTTTTTTCTTTCCTTTACTTAAGCAGAAATAAGGATCAATAAAAATTGATTGTTTTTCTGTTTCCCCAGAAAGAAAAGCAAAATTTTTTGTTTACCAAAAAGTTAAAAATTATTAAAGCATATTTTAAAACAGCTTGCCCTGATGAAATGAGATGAAGTCCTGAATGCAAAATATTGCAAAACAGAAAAATATGAAGAAAGTAAACAGTGTGCTAATTGCAGGAGGCAAACTGCCCGAATCCTCCACTTGGAAGCTGTGCTTCTCACACCCCTAATTTTATCATTTAATACCAAAGTTGCATAATCTTCTGGAAAAGAAAATACTCAATTCTGCTGTAAAACCAAGGATTGCTGGGAGACTAACATCAATCAACAATGTGCTGGAATGTTGGAGTTGGAATTTAATTTGGGGGGGGGGCACCTACATAAACAGGTTACTCTGGGTTGAATTTGTGGAAGTGTGCAGCATAAAATACTTGCTATGCAAGTACAAAAAAATAGTGCTACCGGCACAGAAGAATTAGGCCCAGACTACAACATATGTTTGATTAGTGGCCTGGGCATCTGCTAGAGCTTACAGGGGTAGGTTGGATGTAATTTTCTTGAGGAAACAAAATAGACTACAGCTGTGTACACCAAAATCCCCAAGAGGAAAGTTACAATCCAAGGTCAGACCTGAATATGCACGATGACCCCCAACCCACGTATGAGGATAGTTTTCATCTCAAGTGCATGGTATATGTCCAGTCGCAAGCTGGAAAGCACAGTGGCTTTGCAGTGATGAAAGTCGCACATCCTCACCAAGATGAAAGTTTAGAGGCTGTACTATACACCCTTCATTGACAGCATAAATCATCCCAAGGACTTCAGAGATGGTGTGCAGCTCCAAGAAGTTTCTGTCGCCAGTCTACGGATACCCAGTATACAGGCAGTGCTGACTAGGGGAAGCTTGCTGCTCAGCAGGCACAGGGAGTTGTGGGGTCACAAAGCACAAAGAAAAAAAATGTGTGATTAACACTACCTCTAAGGTGTGCTAAATTCTACTCCCTCCATTTTTGAAATCTACACTTAGGCAATTAGCACTAAAGTATTTCTGATTAGTGAGCAGACATTTCCAGTAGACATTTAAATATTTATGCAAATGTATTTCTTTTAATCAGTGGTACAGGAGTCTTTGCTATCCTGTCATACAAATGTAATTAAACACTGTATACAAGGTGAATTAGATTTAAGAATCCAGAACTTCGAATTTATCGCAAAACATCAAGTTGCGTCAAATACACATCATAAACTACCACAACAGCACGTATCTACACAGCTGCTTCAAACACGTACACCATAAACTAGCACAGCACGTATCCTCAATGCTGCTTCAAACACAAATACCATAAACTACCACAACAGCACGTATCCACACTGCTGCTTCAAACACGTACACCATAAACTAGCACAGCACGTATCCACACTGCTGCTTCAAACACACATACCATAAACTACCATAACAGCATGTATCCCCCACTGCTGCTTCAAACACACATACCATAAACTACCACAACAGCACGTATCCTCAATGCTGCACACTACTCTTTGCCACTAATCATTACTGTTACTTGTCAATGTCTCAGAAACCAGAGATCTAACATACTGGCAGGCATGCACATGTGTAGACACTACCAGCTTAAGGTTAGAGCTCTCATGGCTTGCTCAAACATGCAGAAATTGTCTAGATACGGTCCTACGGGTTAGAAGAAACTGACTGCATAAGCCATCTTTGTAATCAGATATGGGGAAGGAACATTCATCTGATGCTTGGAGTCCTCCTCAAACTATGAAGGTGGTCCTCCTTTTGGAAAAATGGGACAGCCTAGAAGAAGAAATAACTTAGAGGAAGGAGTACAAAACTCTACAGAGCTCAATTAATTTTTTTTTTCTTTTGGTGGTTTTCAATTAAGTACACAACATCCAGTGAAAGCACCCAGCATGGAGGTGAAAGCACTATAGACGTCCATCCCGGAAGGCCACACTGATTAATTCTTTAAAAAATACAGCTTAAGTACAATTAAAACTCAAGTGCGCTAGCCAGCTCTTGGGCATATAGGGATAAAGTCCTGACCACAACACAGGTGACCCAAGTTTGAATACAGGCATAAAGGAACCAAGTCCGAACCACAAAGCAGGTGACCCAAGTTTGAATAGAGACATAAAGGAATCAAGTCCTGACCACAACGCAAGTGACTCAAGTTGAATACAGACATAAAGAGATACAGTCCTGACTACAACGCAGGTGACCCAAGTTTGAATAGAGGCAAAAATGGATACAGTACTGAAAACAACACGGGTGACCCAAGTTTGAATAGAGGCATAAAGGGATACAGTCTTGACTACAACACAGGTGACCCAAGTTTGAATACAGGCATAAAGGAATCAAGTCCTGACCACAACGCAGGTGACCCAAGTTTGAATAGAGGCATAATGGGATATAGTCCTGACCACAACGCAGGTGACCCAAGTTTGAATTGAGGCATAAAGGGATATAGTCCTGACCACAACACAGGTGACCCAAGTTTGAATAGACGCATAAAGGGATACAGTCCTGACTACAACACAGGTGACCCGAGTTAGAATACAGGCATAAAGGAATCAAGTCCTGACCACAACGCAGGTAACCCAAGTTTGAATAGAGGCATAAAGGGATACAGTCCTGAATACAAAGTAGGTGACCCAAGTTTGAATAGAGGCATAAAGGGATACAGTCCTGAATACAAATCATGTGACCCAAGTTTGAATAGAGGCATATGCACTTGTAGGAACAGAAGGGGAGGATGGGAGTCAGCAACTGATGCCAGTTTGCTGACCAGGGGGGCTAGTTTTGGCTTACTAAATAAGGAACAGCTAGCACCACCATTAGGTGTTCACCCAATGAAGCTCAAGTCCATCAAGCCCATGCTATGGTAAGGAAGCTGGACAATTACCAGTGCTTCCCCTCAGAGGGCAGCTACAGTGGAGCCCAAAACAGCCACTGCAGGGTAAGTGGTACTGCAGGACTAGTCAGCTGTTCCACTCCCTACCAACAGGTCCTTTGAACTCCAGGCTTCTGTTGCAATGCAACAAATAGGCTAACTTGGTGCAGCTATAGAAGCCAGTGAGCACAGTCCCACAGGGTGTGGTAGAAAAATGAATGCTCTTCCCAGCACTTCAATGATCCCAGATTCAGGAAGACCTACCACCTTTTTCAGAGTCTAGTCAATAAGACAGCTGGAAATGAAAAGGTGGGACAGATAAAATATCCCAATCTAGGAGTAGCAGAAAACAAAACACTTATATCCCTTCTGTCCAAGGCACTGGAAACCTTACAAATAGATGAAATGATCTATGATCTTTGGGTTCTATGGTGTTATAAAACAATCACAAAGTGATCTGCTTTGGGATGCCTAGTCAGAGGTTTAAAAAGTCCATCAGCCTTCTTGGAAGAAAACCGAGTTAAAGTTGAAGACTTCTAAGATGCAAAAAGATAGCATCAGAATGCACAGGATTCGTGGCAGAGAATAACTCTAGCTTTGTTATCCTTCTTACTCGAGTAACCAATTCCAATACTTCTAGGGACAAGTCAGAAATCCAAGAGGACAACCCCAGCAGACTTAGCAAACATGAGAGCTTCCCCAAAACAGAATCCACCTAGGGATAGACTATAGGCATCAAAGCCTTATATAGGAAAATATTTCTGACCCCTTAAGCTGTAAGCAGAGGCGCTAGTTCAGAGTTTTATGCTCACTGTCCTAAAATAAATCTGCTCCCATGTGCCAAGTGGTGCTTTAGTAATTTGGAGTGTGGTGGAGCTATTTGGCACATGTGACGAAATGTGTGTTTGCAAGCCTCATCATGTCTGTTCAACTCAGAAATAGGCATCTTTAAATCCTCAGAATGCCTTTGTCAAGCTACTGGGGGGGACTTTCAACCACAAACAGCTCCAGCATGGCGTGACCTAGAATCGACCAGTGTTGCGAATACAGAACAAATGAAAGGAATGCATCAAGTGAAAGGGTCTCAAGTGCCTAATACAGGTTGAAACCATGCTCCTTAGGGGTGCATTCAGGAACCCATGAGAACAAGGTCCAGAAGAAAATCACTTAATGTCAACTGTCATTTTAAAGTCCTGTTCCAAGTGTCAGAATATCGAAGACTTAATGAAGACACTCCATACAACACCCGACCACTGGTGGTTGCATCTGCAACACACACCTCTCTTCTCACTGCAAGCCAAAGAAATAAACAAGGATGTCCCTTTACAGCAAAAGGAGATGTTGAGAGAATAACAGGCAGCCTTGTGAGTGGACCAAGAAGGCAGCTTTGACTGATGCCTGGTCTCTGATTGGGTTACACTTTCTTTTGCCAAACTAAGATCATCAGGAGAGGAGATCAGAAATGTCAACACCCTGCCATAAAAGACCTTGGAGGAGAGAGAATTCATAACCGGGCAGCATGAAGGACGTAGATCTTTAAAAGACCACCATGTGTAGAAAACTTGTGAAAAAGATACCTGCATCTTGTTTTAATGCTCTACAGATATCCATATAAAACAATAGGCCGTTACTAATTTATACTTTGTTTTGTGCTAAAATGACTTAAAGATGGTGCTTCTTTCATTTTCTTTTTTGGTTAGCATTCTTTCCTATAATGCATTCTGTCCCTCAATCAACTGCATTTTTTCCTCCCATTTTTACATGGTTTCTCCACTCCAACATTGCCAAGGCAAAAGATGGGACAACAGTAGTCTCCATTGCAATTCCTACAAACCGTTCAGAGTTGTTTGTTGAATACAAAATAGTTGGTTTTCAAAATTAATTCCATCTTCGTCCATTTATCTCACCAAAAAGCCTGTCAAAATGCCTTTTCCCTCAAAATATGGTACTACAGAATACAGTACTACTACATCCAGCATCACCAAAAGTAATCCTGCTGCAACTGTGATCAATATTTTACTTCATTCAGAGATGCCATGAATCTTTTGTAGCTCAACAAGGTGCTTTGTCTTACACCTACATTCAGTAACTAGAACAGTAAATGGGGGATGTTCTTCACTTTCACATACCTCAATAATTCCAAAAAATGGCCTCGGTCTCAAATGCACTGTTAAACAGAGGTAAGTGTCTAAGCCCATCCTCAATTCATGTAGTTGGACTAAACTGATCAATGTACATGCAAACCAGGTTTAAGTCTCTGTATGACACGCATATTTAGCATCTTCTAAAATTCT
>NC_056736.1:580373297-580391622 GCF_019279795.1 Protopterus annectens | reverse complement strand
GGGGTTTTTTTTGAGTCTGTCTATATAGGACAAGTGTTTAAGGCCCAGGATCCTCTTTGTGAGGTACTTTTATGGCCTCCAGTTGTTGCAGGTGTCTAGTGAAATTTTGTACATGCCAAATGGGGCATTGTACTCGATGACTGGCCTAATGAGGGAAGAGTAGAGGTAGACTATGACCTCTTTCTTCCTGGATGCAAAACCCTTAGTAATGAGATGTGCCACATAGGACTTTGACCACAGTGGCAATGTGGTGATCAAAATAGAGGTTGCTGTCATCCTGTGTTCCCAGATCTCTCATAACGCCTTGTGTGTTCAATGGACTACCTTCAGTGTAGTAATTCATGGGAGCCGGGTTTTTCTTAAAGGGGATGACACATATTTAGGTATGGAGCTTAAGGCCCTGGTTCTGACACCAGTCGTCGGTCTCAGTGAGGCCATTCTGTAGGATGTCAAAATCACTTGGGACTCGCAAGATCCAACAAAAGTGGTAACACAGCAGTGAATGGGGAGACGAACAGTTCGAACATTACCCCAAACAGCGAATATTACATCCCGCCAGGACAAGGACATTTGCCCATGCATAATTCCGGGCAAGGACAAGGTACTGTAACGCAAAATAGGTTGCATGACTCGGCACCTAGTGTGGACTCGTACCTTAATAAGAAAAGCTTTTTTAATGACTGTTACAACAATAGAAATGAAAGCGAACTTGGTGTAGAAGCCATTGACTCTGTGTTTGACAACATTAATATACTTATCACTGAGTTTGATGCTAAGTTATTTAAGTGTAAGAAATTACAATTAGAGAACACCTACCTGGAAGAGTGTATTGCTAAGAGGATTGTACCAAAGGGGCTTAGGCAATAGCGTTTCCCAGTAGGCTTAGTTTTAGGTTCCCCATTTCACACTCAATTATTGGATTTATTTGATAAGCAAAGTTTCGAGTTCATGGGATTGCTCATGCAACATTATGACGAACAAATAAATGTCTTAAGAGGGGAACTAGCAAACCTGGAACAAAAAATTAAAGAACACCAGGATTTTTTAAGGTACAAGTATGACTATGCTCGTATTTTTACAAGTATAGAAGCTACTACCAACAAATTATGGGAAAACAAGAAGAAGAAAATTAGGAGGGACATACAACAATACAAGGCTAAGATAGCCTACCCTGTACCATCACTTGCTGGTAAAACAAAGAATACAAAACATACAAATAATGTCAAAAGAAATGTAGTTATTTCAAAAAAAGATAGGTATGAACATCCCAGTGTGGGACAAGGGGCACAATGCTTGGATGATTTCTCAAATGACGAAGGTACCATTAACCAAAGGAATAATTGTCAGGGGGATGACTTTGAAGATGAACTAGAAATTATAGTAACATCCGATGATAATGATCGGAGATCTCCATTGCAGCGGGGACCACCCAACCATGGTGTGGTCGACACACGTGAGGATCAGAACCAGGGTTTTTGGGAAGGCCAGAATACACATCAGATGAATTTGAGGTCGAAGAGGATAGTAGGAACCAATCCAAACACCAGGCAGAATCAGAGGAGGCTATGACACCCGAGGGGGAACACCCTACAATAGTGTATAGTTCAGAAGGGGACTTTAGGATTTTCAGTTACACTTCCTTGAACATCACCAAAGATATGGTGGATTTTTTCTCTAAGGGTCTTGGCTTTGTCCCTGATTCCCATATGGATTTGGTTAAAACTATAATAGACCTCAAATTATTTGTACGTAAATTAAATTTAAGAACTGTTTTGGGTAAGAGTTCTTCTCTGACTAACCCCTTCAGAATAGCTAGTTTATTTAATCCACCCTTGGTTAATAATTTGAGATCATTTGAGAAGGCATGTGAGTTGGATTTAAGACATCTAGCGGATAATAAGGCCAACAGGAAGAAGAATATACTTAATATTTCCAGTGAACAGCGTGACTTTTTAACTCTGATTCAGGACTGCAATATACGTGTTATGAAACCCGATAAGGGTAACGGACTTATTTTCATGAACAATAATCATTATTTAGATGAATTGTCTACACATTTGGATAATGGTCCATATGAGAGTATTGGCCTGAATGAAGTAAATAAAGCCCACAACTATATAAGAAATACTATTGAGGATTTATTTTTGGAAGAATTCATTGATCAGGATATACATTCTTACTTATTTATGTTGGCTCCAAAAATGCCGAAGTTCTTCGGAGTTCCAAAAATCCACAAGTCTATTATTAAACCCCCATTTAGACCAATTGTCGATAGTAGGGGGTCTATTTTGGTTGGATGTGCTAAATATGTCGACACAATCCTTAAACCACTGATTAAAACAGAAAAACAAATCTGTAAGGACTCGTGGCACTTTTTGGAAAACATCAATGAAATAGTATTCGATCCAAAATTTATCTTTTTGACAGTAGACATAAAAGATTTATATACGGTGATTCCACAACAGTTAGGTCTAGAATGGCTAAGACTATTCATGGAAAATAAAAAAGTACCTCAGAACATAGTTTACATCACAGAAACATTATTGGAGTTAATTTTGAAGCATAGCTTTTTTAATTTCAACGGGCTGACTTACAAGCAAACTACAGGGGTGGCCATGGGGTCCCCGTGTGGAGGAGCGTTTGCAAATTGTGTTATTGCACAATGGGAAAACACTTTTTTGTTCACTAACTGTTTTTAAAGCATGTCGCCTGGTATACTAGATACCAGGACGACATGTTTTTTCTGTGGAAGGGCCCTATGGAGGACATAAAAGCCTTCATAGAAATCATGAAGACATTTACATGCTTTCTGGATTTCACATTTGAAGTGAATGCCAACGAAATCAGCTACTTGGATGTATGGCTTGTAAAGGATTACAAGGAATCTAGGTTTACAAGCAGGATTTATCGTAAACCCACTTATTCAAATGGGTTTCTACACTTCAGCAGTTGCCACCCTTACCATCAAAAGAAGGCGGTGGTGAAAGGACAGATGGTAAGGGCCGCACGCATGACAACCAGAGATGTAGATTTCAATACTGAGTGCGATAAACTACATAACATGTTTCTAAACAGAGGTTATCCCCCTGTCCTTCTCATTGAAATCATAAAAGAAGTAGAGACTAAGAGATTTGGTGGTCATTTTAAGCCCATTTTAAACTCAGGCCTTTCTGAGAATCACACAAACCAGGATAGCATGGAAATTGTAACAGAGAAAAGTGGTAAGGGAGATTTAGGAATTAAATTATTGTGTACGTTCTCCGTAGACCATCTTTACATTAGGGACATCTTACAAAAGAATTGGTCAATTATTAAGGAGGACAAACAGTTAACGGATATGCTAGGTCCAACTCCGGGATTTACATTTAGAAGAGGGTGCACATTGAAATCACTCTTGGAGAGAAACAAAAGAACATTTACTAATAGGGCTAAGGGCATGACCCAATGTGGGACATGCCGTCAGTGCAAAAATATCCAAGAAGGGACACAACTTTACATCAACAAAAAGGTTTACAAGGTTATGGGCAATTTCAATTGTGGGTCTAAAGCAGTGGTTTACGTGGCCCTATGTAAACTGTGTTCGGCTTTCATTTAGGAAAGACCGAGAGGGCTTTTAAAAAACGCATATACGAACATCTTTATGCAATATCAAAAGTTGACATAAAGAACGCGTTAGCCCGTCACGTCTTGGATTGCCCTAACCATTCTTTCCATTTCGCCGTGGTAAAACAAGTAGCGATAGATTCCAATAGTGGCCCTTGGCAGGTGATCCTGGAAAAGGAGGAATTACTCTGGCAGGTTAGAACAGGAGCGTATATATATCCTGGACTAAACGATGCCGTTTCGCTATCCTGTATTCTTAAAATTTTAGCCATGAGGAGATAACTTAAGCTTGGCTTTTGTTTAGTCCAGCATTCTTCATTTTACATCTTGCTCCCCTGGACTTCCTGGTACTTCAGTTATTTGTCATCCTTCTCCTAGTGTAGTGTGAGTTTTGTCTATTAGTTCCCTGTTAGTTTTTAGTTGTTTAGGTTGAGCTGCCAGCAGGCTCCTTCATTACAACCTTATACAAGGTTTAGGTACATACGCCCCCCAGGGAAGTTTGCCTCACTTGAGGGGTGAGGGGATGGCCCTGCCCTGCATTATGGTTGATGTTTGGCACTTGGTTAGCGCATTTATATATATATATTTAGCTTAAACTAAGTATAAATGGTTTTTTGATTCTTAAAAGCGGTCTAATCAACTGTATACTATTTAATTAACAGCTAAAACCGCCCATTTAACTTGAATGTACTGATGAAATTTAGATTTTTGAAAATGTTTTAAATAATGGTGTTTTTATTATACGTTGTTTTTATATATATCAAATGTTTTTACTTGTTATGTATATGTATTATGACAAGGAGTTCTTTAAATGAAGGTGGATCATCAATTAAAAGTTCACTAATAGGGAGGTATGATGAGTATTTAAACTCCCTTCTCCTTGTCTTTAAGTGTTTGGTCTGAGGAAGGCGGGTTATTTAACCTACCGAAAGTTCTTGTTTAATAAAGTGCTAACGTTACGGTTTTTACAGCTAACGCTTGGTTATTGGATTATTTCATCGTATCTGCATTAGCTTCCTTCGAGGTTTTTCACTTCAAAAGTTTGTTTGGCATTTTCTGTTTAAAATCACTTGGGGAGTTAATAATAGCTCCCAACGTGCAATCGTCTGCGAACTTTGTCAGCCAAGTCCCTTCATGTTGGCCTGGACGTCAGAGAAGTAGATACCAACCAGGAGAGGACCCAGGACCGAACCCTGTGGGACTCCACTCGTGACTAGTCGGCATTCTGACTTGGAGTCAGCTGCTTTCACACTGTGGGTTCTATCTGAGAGTGTGAGCCAGTTTGAAACCCACCTGTGATTCCTGAGTGGGGAATGGTATCAAAAGCCTTGGCCAGAACAAGGTAGGCTGTAAGAACCAACCTTGCCTTCATCCACAGCTCTGGTGACTGACTCAAAGAAGTCCACCAAGTTGAGCAGGAATGATCTACCTTTCACAAAACCAAACTGTGTGAGAGCCAGAGTCTGTAGGTTCCCTATATCCTTGTTTATTAGGTCCATGATGATGTGTTCCCATAGCTTTGCATATCAGGCTCGTCATGCTAATGGGGCGATAGTTCCCCAGGGTCTGTGGTTGCGCCTCCTTTGTGGCAAGGGATGACTGTAGCAGTGCACTATTCAGTAAGGACGTGTGTGTGTGTGTATATGTGTATATATATATATATATATATATATATATATATATTTTGTATATAATGGGTCTATATTATAATCTCGAAGTCTGACAATATCGAATGCAATATTGCCGACACAAGATTACCGAAAGCGCACTACATCGAATCCAAAAAGTAAACAAAAGCTGTGTCAGTACGAAGAAATTTATTATAATCCAAGCCCAACAGTAAGCGCTTTCGTCTCTTATGCAAGAGACTTCTTCAGACTCTGGCTTTACCATAAAAAACATATGCTTTAAATACTACATTAATTAACCTTTAAAAGCACAGTGACATAAAAATGCACAGTGACCATGCATACATTAATGCTTCAACCCCTTTATTTTTAAATACATTACAAACTCTTCCCTGTTATTTAAACCTGGAGGGAAACAAGCATTTAGTTTAACTTGCCAACAATATTCTAGCCAACCTAGTTCTTCTTCAACATTTACTGACTTAATATTTTGATGCACAGTGCCCAAAACTATACATTTAAAATTAATTTTACATTTCTTATCAACATAATGTTTGCTCATAGCATTTTTGTATCTCCATTACTAATAGCATAATTATGTTCATAAATTATTTTGTATAGTTCTCTTTGTTCTTCCCACATAAAATGATCTACATTCTGAACACATTAATAAATAAATAACATTTTTTGATTTACAAGTAAACCTCCCTGGGACTTGGGACTACTGTTTTCCCCACTAATAATTCACTACTATCAGTAAATATATATTGGCAATAGTTACAATTATAACATTTAACCATCCCTTTTCTTACCTCAGCTTCTTTAACTTTATTTAGTTTACTTTGAAAAAGATCTTTAAAGTTTCTAGCCCTTTTCTGTACAAACTTGGGTTCATTCCCTATTTTCTCCATAATTTCACTAATATTCCCCAGTTTCTCCTCACTATATTCTTTATAGTGTTCGAATCTGTACTATTTTGTATTGCTAATGCTGTACTATAATTGTGTTTTATCACCAACATTCGTATTGACATTATTTCCAATATTATTCCTCTTAATTAATTAATCAGTGAACAACGTTTATACTTCATCTTGAGGGTATCCTCTTATTTCCATCCTTTTACAAAAAATTAAAGCTTCAAACTCAAACAATTCATCATCTTTAGTTAAATTACTGATCCTTTTAAGTTGTCCCTTAACAATATTAACTTTAGTTCTTTTAGGATGCAAACTAGAATAATGCAAATACATATTATTTTGAAAATCTTTCTTATAAATCTTAGAAATTAATGTATCATATTTATATATTGTCAGATCTAAAAAATTGATTTTATCTGCATTATAACTACATGTAAATTTTATATAGGAACAAACACTATTAATGTAATTTAAAAAGTTATTTAACTCATTAATAGTACCATCCCACACTACAAGGACATCGTCAATAAATCTTAACATCTTGACTATATGTTTACTATGTTCACTTTCTAAAACATTGGCTATTTCCCAACCTTGCATAAACATATTAGCATAACTAAGGGCTGGAGCAGCACCCATCGCAACACCATTTGTTTGGACATGTATTTGATCATAAAACTCTAAATAATTATGGCTCAAAACTAAATCAATCCTCTCCATTAATAACCCTACTGTACTTGGGGAGAACACTTTAGATTCTAATAGTACTACCCTTACTGTCTCTATTCCTTCTTTATTCGGGATCATGGTATACAAAGAATTGATATCTAATGTAACTAGTATAAGTGAATCAGACACCTGAATCTCTTCCAGATGTTCTTCGTTTTCCATTGCTGCAGTCCTTACTATTGGGTATAGTCCGCATCCAGTCGGCCCGAATACCAGAGTATAAGGCTGACGTCGGTCAGGCGCGTGGACTGCGCGTCAGCACGTCAGGGTACCACCATGACCGCGCCATATCCTCAGTCTTTTTGCCGCGTTGTCCGATGCAGAAGCAGTTTTGCGAGTGCAGGTTGGCGTTCTGAAATATTTCCGAAACCAGAGTTTCAGACCGAATCAGAGTTGGCTAGCACCCCGCTAGGGGAACATTTTGGTTTTTTCTTGCCTCAGTATTTAACCGGATGTCAGAAAAAGTGAATAACTGTATTTCTTGTGGGAAGCAGATACCTCATAGGGATTACCATACATTGTGTATACCTTGTTTAGGGCCTGAGCACGACGTTGTTGGTTGCCGCTCTTGTGCTAGGTTTAACAAACGCACTATTAAGAGGAGGTTAGACTGTGCCAGATTAGTGTTTGGGAAGCGTTGCAATTACAAAATGCCGTCGGATGCTCCGGCCGCTTCGCCCAAGAAGCGTAAGGACAAAACAGAAGCCTAGGGTTGATGAACCGCAGTCCCGGACGTCGGTTCTTTAGAGGCTCAGTGGAGCCAGAGGTTTTGCCAGGAGTTTCTATGGAGTCTCAGGCAGAAACTTTACTGTTGCAGGATGTACCCTCTCAGGAGGCAGGCCAGGCTGAGGGCTTCTCAGGTAACTATTCTTCCCTCTCTTCCCACAGTAGTTAGAGCCTCTCCTTCTGTTGCCAAAACTTATTTTAGAGGAAGGCCAAGTTCAGTTTCAGTAGGGGCTTCTCCTAGCCTTCGGGTTCTGTACCTAAGAAACATATGCTTAAAATGGCAGAAGATTTGATTACTATGATTAGAGGTTCTATGGGCCCTCCTGATAAGAGGCCTAGGGTGGAACCAGAGTTTGACAGTTTTGAACAAGGTTCAGGGCTTGAGTCTTCTGCGGAAGATTTGCAGGAATATCCTCATTATTCTGATTCTGATGTGGATGATGCCACTCCTTCTTCTCCTCCTGAGGATTTTTCATTTTCAGAGACTCTGCATTCCATGAGGGAGCACTTTAAATGGGAAGGCCAGGATTACTCTGATTCCAGGAAGAGGCTTAGGCAATTCTTGTTTTGCCCCAGCATAGGCCCTTAGCTATACCTCCTGTGTTGACTGTGGTGAAGATGTTTTGCAGAGGCTTCTGAACCCTGATTCCTTGCCTCCTTTTCCTGTTAAACCTGATAGGTACTATAGGGTGCCCGAAGCTCATAAGTATTTGTTTAAGAGTCCTAGGGCGGACCCAGAAACGGTTTCTCAGGGGCCTAAAGGTGTTAAAGCCTCTGTGGTTAAAAATCCTGTTCCCACTGACAAAGAGGCAAGGGCGTTAGATAGGTGGGGTAAGAAAGTGTATACTTCTTCCACTCTAGCCATGAGAGCATTGAATTGTCAGTTTCACATGCTGAAATATCAAAATTATCTCCTTTCACAATTAAAATCTAAGGTGGATGCTTAAGGAAGGTATTGATTGTAAAGAATTGCTGGATTTAGTTTATGTGTCTGAACAAGTGGGCAAGCATTCTTTGCAATGTGGTTTTGATGCTGTGCAGGCCTCCTCGAGGGTGGCTGCCACTAGTTCTGTTCTTCGCAGGCATGCCTGGTTGAGAGATCAAAATTTGGCTGAGCATGTTAAGACAAGGATTTTGGATGCTCCTTTACAGTCTGATGTGTTGTTTGGTTCACCTGTGGAAGCAGTTTTAAAGAAAATGGAGGACAAAGCTAAGTCTATGCAAACTGTTAAAGATTTTTTGCAGGTACAGCCACCGAAGTTTAGTAGAAACTGGCCTGCTAAGGGGTGGACATATCCTGCTTATGATTCCCAGTCTAGGGGTAGGTCTAGACGTGGTAGGGCAGGGCCCAAGGTTCTTTTAGGCCTAGAACAGGGAGTTCACCTGCTCAGACTTCTGGTGAGGGCAGGGGTCAGTCCTTTCATAAACAGACCCAATGACCTGCCTTTTCAGCTGCCAGTAGATTCTCGTCTGGCAGCTCCTTTGGGAAGGACGACTGTCTCTTTTCAAAGAAACTTGGGATTTAATTACTCAAGACAGATGGGTGTTGGACATCATTCACCACGGTTACAGATTTTATTTCCATACAATGCCCCCTTTCACAGGCATGCCAGACGTTCCTCCTCCACAAAGAAAAGAGGCTCACAAGCAAGTTTCTCAGTTACTCCAAATGGGGACCATTCAGCCAGTCCCTGTATCAGAAAGGGGCCTAGGATTTTATTCTCGCATGTTCCTAGTACCACAGAAGGGGTACACGTGGAGACCAATTTTGGATTTATCTCTCCTCAACACTTATCTGGACATTCCCAAGTTCAAGATGTTGACGTTACAACAGCTTTTACCTCTGCTGGGCAAAGATCACTGGATGGTAACTTTAGATCTCAAGGAAGCTTACCTTCATGTGCCTATCAGGCTAAGTTACAGGAAGTCTCTGCGGTTTCGAGCTGGAGATTCTCATTATCAGTTCTCTGCATTGCCCTTTGGCTTATTTACTGCGCCCAGAGTATTCACAAAGGTTCTGGCTCCAGTGATAGCTTACTTCAGGCTACAAGGACTTCGGATCTATCCTTATTTAGACAACTGCCTGATTCTGGCTCAAGCAAAGGAAGACCTTCTACAGCATCTGGAATATGTTATAGCAGTGCTAAGATGCCTAGGGTATTCTGTGAGGTAAATAAAGTCCAGTCTAGTACCTCTCAAGACAGGTGCTTTCTGGGTGTGAGACTGCATACAGCAGCCCAGATGGCCTTTTTAACCCCGGACAAACAAGAGTCTATCACTTTACTTCCATCAACTATCTCATCAGTCCGTGCTGACTGCAAAGACAGTCCTTCAAGCATTAGGGTTCATGGCATCTTGTATTCTGGTGCTTCCCAATGCCAAACTGCATATGAGGAAGTTACAATGGTATCTCAAAATGTATGGACACAGCACTGCCAGGATTTAGACACTGTCATTCAAATAATACCTTGCCTTCAAAGAGAATTTTGTGGTGGGCTCAGGAATGTCACCTAAACAAAGGGACTCTCTGTGACCCAGCCAGAGGCGAGTCAGATTTTACCGACAGATGCCTCGGACATTGCTTGAGGAGCTCATCTAAATGGAAAGTGGATACAAGACAAGTGGCCTGCCAGACTACAACATCTACATATCAACATGAAGGAGATGTTAGCAGTCCAGTTCACATTACTGGCTTTCAAGGAGTTACTTCTTCCAGGGCAGGTGTTGATTCTAACAGACAACACAACTGTCATGTGGTACTTCAACAACCAAGGGAGAACACATTCTTATCCTCTATGCAGGCAAGCAATGATTTTATGGGAGACTGCGCTTGCACCTAACTCTTCAGGCAAGGTTTCTGCCAGGAGCACAGCACTCCTTAGCAGATGTGTTAAGCAGACAAATCATGGATCCCCACAAGTGGAAACTGGATCTTCATGTATTTCGGAAATTGACAGTGTCATGGGAACTCCAGACATAGATCTGTTCGCTTCCACTAAACCACCAGCTGCCACAGTTTTGCACAAAGGGGTTTCATCACACAGCTTGGAAAGTGGATGCTCTGTCTTTCAGTTGGACGAACCTTCATGTGTATGCCTTTCCACCTCTGCCTCTTCTTCCAAGGTACTAAAGGTCAGACAGGACAGGCCAAGCATGATTTTGATAGCTCCAGATTGGCCTCGGCAACACTGGTACCCTCTACTACGGAGTCTGGTAAAGAAGCCTCCATGGCCTTTACCTTTGATTCCACATCTGTTATACCGGCAGGACGGTTATCTGCTCCATGTCAAGCTTCACTCTCTTCATCTGACAGCCTGGCATATTCTGTGTTGAAACACAGCAGGTCTCAACTTCTCAACAAGTTTTAAATGTAATTATGGAAGCTAGAAGACCTAGTACAAGGAAAGTGTCACGCAGCTAAATGGAAGAGATTTTTATTTTGGTGTAAAGCAAAGAATTTGGAGATTTCTGAGCCTAATTTGAGTATGACTCTTCAATATCTTACTGAGTTACTGGACAAGGGTCTGTCCTTCTCTTCCATTAAGATTCATGCTGCAGCAATCTCAGCTCACTATGATTGTGACCCACCATTGTTTTCGCATCCTTTGTTCAAGCAGTTTCTTAGAGGGCAAAAATATAAGACCCCACGTAGAGCTCCTACTCCTGCTTGGGATCTCAATTTTGTGTTGAAAAACTTACTCTACAACCTTTTGAGCCTGCGGCTACTGCTGAATTGAAATATTTGTCATGGAAGACTGCTTTTTTGTTGGCTATTACTTCTGCAAGATGGGTGTCTGAGTTGCAGGCCCTTATGGCAGTCGAGCCCTTTTTGATTTTCCATAAGGATAGGGTATCATTACGTACTAATCCTTCCTTTATGCCTAAAGTGGTTTCTAGTGTGGCTTTAAACCAAACTATTCATTTGCCTACTTTTTATGCAGACCCCCAAAATAAAGGGAAAAGATTTTGCATACTTTAGATGTACACAGGCAATTGCGTTATTACTTAAGCAGGACTAAGGATTTTAGGCAGTCTCAGCAGTTGTTTGTTTCTTTTGCTTTGTGTTGCAGGGCAAGCCTGTGTCAAAACAAACTATTTCTAGGTGGATTGGCTTTTGCATTGCATTTTGTTATTCCCATCATGGCAAGGAGATTCCTGCTGGGATTAGACCTCATTCCACTAGGGCTACTGCCACTTCTACAGCATTTCTACGGGGTGGCAACTTCAGGATATTTTGGAAGCAGCTACTTGGAGTTCAGTGCATACTTTCTCTAAGCATTATCACCTTCCTATCTACTCTAAGTCTAGGGCTGGTTTTGCCACAGCTGTTTTGCAAGGCATGTTGTCAGCTCCTGCTTCTTTATGATTTGCCAGCCTCCCTTACCTCTGCTTTGGGATTCACCCAATAGTAAGGACTGCAGCAATGGAAAGCGAAGAACATAGTACAGTTTTGTACCTACCATAAATGTAGATGTTCGAGATTCCATTGCTGCAGTCAATCTATCCCTCCTTCCCCTCTGTGTTTAAGGGTGTTTGTGTAGGTGAGTTTACCTGCTTATATTTTGTGTATATTGTTCATGTTTTGGTGCAGGTATTTTGGGCCTTGTCTTTTAGGGTCTTCTGACATCTGGGGCAAGAAAAGACTGAGGATATGGCGCTGGTCATGCGCATTAGTACCCTGATACTGGCGTCAGTCTAATGCGCCTGACCCGGCGTCAGCCTTATACTCTGGTATTCGGGCCGACTGGATGCGGACTATACCCAATAGTAAGGACTGCAGCAATGGAATCCTCGAACATCTACATTTATGGTAGGTACAAAACTGTACTTTTATTTATACAGTCATAACTATATTTTATATAAGTCTTGCCCCTTGGTACTACCCTCTGTAGATGCTTGTCAACAAACACTGACATCCCTTCAGTTTTGCTATTTCTACTCACCACTATGGGTCTTAATGGTGGGTAATCTAGGTTTTTATGGATCGTTGGAATACCAAAGATCGTACTTATTTTTGGGTTGTTATTAGATAGATTTCTTTTAGTTTTCCCATCAATTCTTCCTGTGTAGAACCATTCTTCCACACAGGAATCAATTAATGAAAATCCCTTTCTTACGTCTGACATTCACAGGTCTATAAAAATTTGTCAGACAACATTTCTTTCATTTTATTTTCATATTTATTTCTATCCATCAATACCATAGAACCACCCTTGTCAGCTTTACAAATTAAAATCTCTTCATTCTTGACTAAAGCATCTAAACATTCCTTTTCTTTTTTCGTTAGATTATAATATCTAAAGTTCGTATCATTATCTAACGTTTCAAGCATCTGAAAGTCCCATACATTAAGGAACATTTCTAATTCTTTGATTAACGGTGGATTATAGCAACTTTGTTTATACATTTCACAATTACCTTGCATTTGTGCACCAAGTAAAATGCTCAAATTTAATTTCCTCACATAGTTTCTAATTTCGTTGATCATCACCAACTTATGCGCTCTTTGCGCTGGAGCGAAATTCCACCCTTTACTTAACACACAACAATCTCCATAAGACAGATGTTCGTGTTACCCTGCTGCAGTCATCACACTTGGGTTATCCTGTCGTCAGGCGGTCCATAGTCGGCCGAATTCCAAAGTCTTGGTCCGGCGTCAGTTGCTGTCGCTTCTTCCTGATGTCAGTCGCCAGGTATATATATTGCATCCACGCCATTTTCCCCAGTCTTTCTTGCCGTAGCGGTGCCCGGGCAGAAGCAGTTCGCAAGTGCGGTCGGCCGACTCCTGAGATTTTCGAAGTCGAATTTCAGATCTGAAGTCTTCAATAAAGCTAAGTACCCGTTGAAACTTTTCTTGCCTCAGACCGATGTCAGAAAAAAGTTAACAATTGTATTTCTAGGGAAGCAAATACCTCATAAGGATTTTCATTCTTACTGCATACCTTGCCTGGGCCCAGACCACGCGTCACTGGTTGTCGTTTTTGTGCTAGGTTTATAAGCGTTATAAAAAGCTTTGATTTACGACACTACCCGGTAGAAAATTTAACTACACAATGCCGTCGGAGCAACCGACTACCGATGCACAAAAATGCAAGGATAAGGACAGGCAGCCCCTGACCCAAGCCAGACTCCGAGGCCTCGGCTGGACAGGTCTCGGTTCATCGGTCTTCAGTGAGGCTCCGCGCGGCCCCTGACTACCGCAGATTTGGAACCGAGACCGCTTGGAGCCTTTGGCGGAGAGTGCTAGGCACGCAGCCATTTTGTTTGCTTCTCGGCGACACTGCAGAAAGAGATGGTGCTGCAGAAACACCTTGGTTTCTGAAGAGGTCTTCAGACCGACGACGATCACCATAAAAACGTATCCTAAGCTTAAGACTCCTGTTAAACCAAAAAAGACTGCACTTCAGTCTCCAGTTCAAGGCCCCATTCCTAAGAAACAGATGCTTAAAATGGCTGAAGATTTGATCTCTTTAATCAGGGGTTCCCAACCCCCACCCGACAAAAGGCCTAGACAAGAGGAAGATTATGCCTTCTCTGATCAAGTGTCCATTTCCTCAGGCTCCTCTGAGGACCAAGATTACTCCTTTTCCCCTTATGAAGATTCTGATGCTGAGGATTCTATTAGGTTCATAGGTTCATACTAGGCTATCTGCCCTAGGGCATTTATAAGCCTAGCCAGAATGTGTTTGGCTTTCGCCACCCATTTTAAATTTATTTTGCTATGCCCTTTTTCGAGGTTAGTATACTGTGCCTCTGTCTAACAGTGACATAGAAGTGATACCAGGGTAAACCCTGATCTCCCATCCACTCATCAAGATTCCTCTTGAAGAGAGTCAATGAGGACTCTGCCTAACCTGGACTGGGATTTTTATTCCAGAGTGAAGGGAGCCTCTGGGTTATGAATCTGTCCCTCCAGCATGTCCTATTTATTTCAGTGCTGAGGTTCAAGTCTCTCGAGCGTAGCTCGATGGGATTTGGATTTTCTGAGGTGCAGCATGTCCATTAATTCGGGTTGGACATGACTTTATATGTCAGGCACAGATAAGCCTCTGAACAGGCGGTATGCCACTGAGTAGAGCTGGAGTTTCTTTAACCAGGCAGCATATGGCATCTGTTTGAGCCCTTTGATCCTCTTGGTGAGGTACTTTTGGGGTCTTTCCAGTTGCTGCAGGTGTCTGGTAAGGTACATCCCAAAGGGGCATTGTACTCAATTATGGGCCTGATGAGGGATGAGTAAAGAGGCACAATGACCTCCCTGATCTAGATGTGAATCCCTTCATGATTAGGTGGGCTATATAAAATGTTTTTCTAACCACTTGACCCACGTGGTTGTCAAATGAGAGATTGCTATCAACTTGGGTCCCCAGGTCCCTAATACTTCTTCATTGTAATGGATTACCACCTATGTGGTAATTTGTGGGCACTTTGTTTTTGCCAAAGGGATGACTATACACTTTTGGCTTAGCGAGGCCATGGCTCTGGCACCAGTTGTCTGTTTCTAGAGGCCCTTTTGGAGGGCCTTGTGTGGCTGGAGAGTCTATATGGCGCCCAGTTTGCAGTCATCTGCGAACCGGTCAACCCTGATCCTTCCCGTGTTGGCCTGTACCTCGAGAAATATATACCGAACAAGAGAGGTCCCAGGACTGAGCCTTGTGGGACACCACTTGTAACTGGTTTGAGTCTGACATGGCTCAGCAATTTCTAACCATGTGGGTTCTGTCCTTGAGCCAGTTTGCAATCCATCTAGTGACATAGGGGTTTATATTTAAGCTGGTGAGCTTATCTATAATGCCGAGGTATTGTATATCGAAGGCTTTTATGCGAGGTCAGGTAGGCTGTGTGGACCACCTTCCCTCGTCAATGGCCTTGGTGACTGTTTCAAAAATCAACCAGGTTTAGAGGCAGGATCTGCCATAACAAAGCCGAACTGGGTAGGATCCAGTGTTTGTAGGTCCCCAATATCTTTATTTATAGGGTCCACGATTATCCTTTCCATAGCTTTGCAGACCAAGCTAGTCAGGCTTATGGTGATAGTTTCCAGGATCGGTTGAGGCACCACCTTTATGGAGAGGGACCACTGTTATGCTGTCACGCCACTCATTGGGCACATATATCCTGTAGTAAGGCTGAGATTGAACAGTAGTTTATGTTTGGGTTTAGCTCTTCTTGGAGTTCATGTAGGGCAGCCGGGACACCACATCTGGTCCCATTGATGCTGTGTTTTTGCTTTGGAGAGGCGGCTCTTACCTGAGCATCTGAGATGTCAGGGGGGCAGCACTCTGCTGGGATAGATATTTGCCCTTTTGGTGGGGATGGGGGAGAAGTTTGCGCTGAACCTGTCAGCTAGGATGTTGGCAATGTCTGTGGGTTGATTATTTTTGTCATTTTGGACTAATTCTGAGCATATCTGGGAATTACCACCCAGGTTCCTAACATAACTAAAAGCCTTGTGATTATCCTTAGTGTCCTGTGCAATTTTCTCTCGAAGCTGGCCTTAGACAATTTTATGTGTGCCGTAGTTTTGCTAATACTGATCAGTGATGCCTTCCCTTTTGGGATTTTGCTCTATCATTTAGTAGCTTCCTCCTTCTGTTGTATAGTTTGTTTATGGCTGGGGTCCACCAGACAGGACTCTGCCTTTGGAGGATTGGGTCTTGGTTTTATTTGGGATCATGATCCATGCATTCCTGAAGGTGTTCATAGAATGCGTTTATAAAGGATTCTGTGGTCTGGGCCGTATTTTCCACAGGCCGGGGGCTTTAAAGGATTCCACCTCAGTTTTGAGGAGTGTGAAATTTGCTTTAGAAGTTTTTCACTGTGGTTTTCTGGGCAGGGGTGGGGTGGGGATGTGAATATCCAGTGAGATTAGTTTATGGTCTGATCTTACCAGTGAGGATACACTTCTGGTCTGGAGCATAGAGTCCCCATGTTGGTGATGATCAGGTCAGTATGTTTTCCCCTCTTGTGGGAGTCGTAACAAGTTGTTCCATAGCATTTGAGTTTATAAATTCTAGGAACCTTTGGGCTGGGGTGTTGGAGCTAGAGTAATGCTCCCAGTCTATGTTTGAGTAGTTGAAGCCAATATAATGGCGTTTGGAGAGACCTTCATATTTTCCAGTGTTCTCAGGAAGGCGAGTGGTTTCCTGGGTTTGGGAAGGGTGGTCTGTAGCAGGCTATAAACTGGAAGGCAGTTTTACCACTGTTAGTGCACATGGATAGTCTCTGATGCTTAGTTTGCCACCAACCTGGAGGTGTGGAAAGCGTATCTTTGATGAACTCGATACTCCCCTCCTTTTGTGGTTCGGTCACGATTTTGGGGCGAAAAGCATGGTGAGATAAAGTATAACCTGAGGCCTGAGTGCTGGGGTGCTCTCGGGAGCCCTGAACCAAAGATGTTCTTAAAGCTTCCATTGCTGCAGTCCTGACTATTGGGTATAGTCCGGCGTCCCAGTCGGCCCGAATACCAGAGTATAAGGCTGGCGTCGGTCAGGCGCACTAGACTGGCGTCAGCACGTCCAGGGTACTAATCGCATGACCGGCGTCATATCCTCAGTCTTTTTGCATGGTCGATGCAGAAGCAGTTTTGGCGAGTGCAGGTTGGCGTACTGAAATATTTCGAGCGGAGTTTCAGACCCGAAACAGAGTTGGCTAAGTACCCGTTGGGGAACATTTTAGTTTTTCTTGCCTCAGTATTTTGCGGATGTCAGAAAAAGTGAATAACTGTATTTCTTGTGGGAAACAGATACCTCATAGGGATTATCATACCTTGTGTATACCTTGTTTAGGGCCTGAGCAGCGTTGTTGGTTGCGCTCTTGTGCTAGGTTTAACAAGCGCTTACTATTAAGAGGAGGTTAGACTGTGCCAGGTTACTGTTTGGGCTGCGTTGCAATTATAAAATGCCGTCGGTTGCTCCGACGCCCGCTTCCTGCAAGAAGCGCAAGCATAAAACAGTGAAGCCTAGGGTTGAGGAACCGGCAGTCCCGGACGTCGGTTCTTTGGAAAACTCAGTGGAGCGGGAGGTTTTGCCAGGAGTTTCCATGGAGTCCCAGGCAGAAACTATACTCTTACAGGATGTGCCTACTCAGGAGGTAGGCCAGGCGGAGGGGGGGTCGCAGGTGACTGTTCTTCCCTCTCTTCCCAAGGTAGTTAGGGCCGCTCCTTCTGTTGCCAAAACCTCTGAGAGGTAGGCCTACTTCAGCTTCAGTGGGGGCTTCTCCTACCATTTCAGGTTCTGTACCTAAGAAACATATGCTTAAGATGGCAGAAGATTTGATTACTATGATTAGGGGTTCTATGCCCCGCCTGATAAAGAGGCCTAGGGTGGAATCTGAGTTTGAGAGTTTTGAACAGTGTTCTGAGGCTTCAGAATCTTCTGTGGAAGATTTGCAGGAGTATCCTACCTATTCTGATTCTGATGTGGATGATTCCACTCCTACAAGCGTCTCCTGAGGATTTCTCATTTTCAGAGACTTTGCATTCCATGAGGAGCACTTTTAAATGGGAAGGCCAGGATTACTCTGACTCCAGGAAAAGGCTTGGGGGTTCTTGTTTTTACCCCAGCATAGGCCTTTAGCTATTCCTCCTGTGTTGAATGTGGTGGAAGATGTTTTGCAGAGGCTTCCCTGAACCCTGACTCTTTGCCTCCTGCCCTTTCCTTGGTTTTTAAGCCTTTTTTTATTAAAAAGGTATTTTAAAATTTAAAGGGGGGTGGGGGGGCCTTT
>NC_056736.1:580207808-580372797 GCF_019279795.1 Protopterus annectens | reverse complement strand
AAAATTTTATATATTTTTTTTTTTTTTCTTTCGCTTTTTCCGTTAGTCCCCGCGAACTCCGTCCGCAAATGGCAGTAGAGTTTATGCACTGGCTTGCCAGGCCAAAAAAAAAAAAAAAAAAAAAAAAAAAAAAAAAAAAAAAAAAAAAAAAAAAAAAAAAAAAAAAAAAAAAAAAAAAAAAAAAAAAAAAAAAAAAAAGGGGGGGGGGGGGGGGGGGGGGGGGGGGGGGGGGGGGGGGGGCAACCTTCAACCAAACCGGGCATTTTAACATTTTTCCCAAAAACGGGAAGAGTTAAAAAAGATTCAACGGCAACGCCTTTTGGAGCCTTATTCTAAGTCTCTCTGCTTTTACTTTGATAGTAAATCTATTACAGGAATCCTAAACTTAAGAATATATCTTCTAAAATTTACTATTATATTGTAGAGAACGAATGTATGCAGTTAGTTAATATATGTATGTCAAAGTCTCTTCCATGGAAATTGTATGTCAAAAGTCTGTCCTTAAAACTATGTTTTGTAAAAAAAAAAAAAAAAAAAAAAATAGTTCTCGTGGAGCTTTTCTCCCCAGGCCTTGGACTCTCCCGGTCAACAAATGTAAAATAAATAATAAAAATAAATATATTTTATATATATATATATATATATATATATATATATATATATATATATGCAGTAGTAACTGTGGCTGAGAGATAACCAAGGCGTCTTAGTGTTCCATACATATACTGGTCAATAAAACATAAATCCACCATATAAGTAACGAACCAGAAAGATGTAAAAATCCACTATATAAAAACAAAAAAGTCTGTTTATTACATAAAACAAATCGGTAAGCGCTTTCACTGTGGCTTCGGCAGACCGTTAACATTCAAAAATACCTTCCTAATTACTTTTATATAGATCACATACCTAGTTAAACACTTACAATCAAGACATTAAAGCTGTACACCCCATTTTATGCATTCACAATTGTGAGAGCATATCATATTCACAAGTTCCCTAAAGTGTGTAAACATTGTATTACAGATGTCCCTTACAAACAACCTAGCGAGACTGCAACGTAATAATTAAAATTCAATATATATGAGTTTTATAAAAATATATACCTCAACAGCAACGTGTAAAATTGCTTAAATGATGTTGCTGTGAAGACGTGCAGCATTTTGCTAACAGAACGTGAATTCATGCCGTAATCAATCTTCTACTCATAATAAAAATGCATTGAACAATAAAAAACCTGTTGGTATAAATATAAGATGTTCACTCGTCACCTGCTCATAACTACTTGACGCCTAACTATACAAGTAGTATAAACGTATACTTTGTTAGATATTACCAAATAAAATGGTGTTTTCTTAGTGAACGCTATCAATTGCTTTAAAGCTATGGCTGCAGAGAAATACTGCACGTTTCTAAAAAGTATTCTAGCATCAACGAATACAATTGCAAATCCTATCTGATCATATGTGCTGATATTTTCAATTCTACAAACGAATAACTATATATATATAATACGCAAGTATATTCCATGCTACAAACCTGCTATAGTTATCGAATGTCAGCTGTTAATTTAATACACGTCTAAAAAGCATCCTTCACATTTGCGTGCTAAACGTAATAGAACGTTGAAATGTACCCCTCTACTAACTCACTGTTGTTACTGTGAGATCGCGCTTGAAGAAATACAAACTCTCTTCATATTATAATTAATAATAAATAAATAATACAAAATTCTTACTACAATAATAGTTTCAACATACATAGTAACTTACATGAATGAAAAGAGGAGATAAATGACTTGCTGCTACTACAGCCAAATATTCATATACCTCTAAACACTCATTAGTTATCCATATCATTCAGAAATAATACATAGAGTGCAAACTGACAAAAAATACCTCAACAATGCATTAAAATAGAATGATGGTGATAAAAATTCTATGCTACCCTTTTCACAATATTGTCGTCATTAACAATAATTAATTACTTTTCTGTTATGCTTCTAATACTAAATTATTAAATTTATAATTAAATATCATAAAAATTATTTATATATATATTTATACATGAACATATTGCTTATGAAATCTATTTTATTGTTCATATATTCATTTAATACGCCTAGCCTTCAGTACTGGTTTTATAGAGGCTCTCTCATTTAGGCCCTTACCCTTGTCTGCCCTAAATCTCATCATCCAATTAACTTCTCTCCTTTCGGTAGTATTACTTAATGTTGCCTTCCTAACCATAGGGAGAATGTTATCTATGGCCATAAACGTAAAAGTATGTTGTTGACCATAATTACTGACGTGTTTAGCTAAAGCATTATTCATATACTGAATTCTGATGGCATAAAGGTGTTCTCTAATCCTAGTCCTAAGTGTCCTGTTGGTCTTACCAACATAGAACTCCTGGCATACTTGGCATATAGCTAGATACACCAAGTTTTCAGTATTGCAAGTAGCATTAACTTTAAAGGAGAAGGTTTGTCGTGTGTCTGGATGTATAAATATGTTACCTCTTTCTATGTGATTACAATAATTACATCTTCCACAAGGATATGTTCCTAAAAATGAATCATTGTCCTGTCCCTCTCCACGATGGCATAAAAGTTTTTTAAGATTGCTTTTATTCTGATATTGAAAAGTAGGTTTAGTTCCTACTATCTGTGCAATCTCCTCGCTGCCAGTCAAAATCCTCCAATGTCTGTTAATGTCTATAATATCCTTTCTGTCATTAGTATAGTACATTTTTATTCGCACATGGTTATTAGAAATTCCTGTAATCTCTTTTTCATTAGTTTGATTAGAATAATATGGGGCAGCTCTACTCGTTCTTAATTTGTGTATATCCATTAAATTACATTCAATTTCACTTTGTTGATAACTACGTTGTGATAATCTACATCTGAATCTATCAATCTCTTGCTGGAATCCATCATGTGATGCATTAAGCCTGGAAATTCTCATACCCTGTCCTTTCATTATGTTGTCAAATATGTGACGTGGATGCATACTTGTCCAATATAGAAGTGCATTCCTATAGCAATTCTTCCTATAGACTCCGGTGTTAACATGATCTTCCAACACTCTCTGTACAAAAACATCCAGAAACTCTATACGATCAGTTGAGTATTCATATGTAAACTTGAGGTGGGGAGTTAAGTTATTAATAACTCTAACAAAATTATGCAAATCTACATGACTGCCCTCCCAAACAAGGAAGACGTCATCCACAAAACGCCTATAAATCGCACATCAAACGATACAACGACTCTTGAATAATATCTCTTCCTCCCACATTGCAAGGTACATGTTGGCGTAGCTGTTGGCACATGATGTGCCCATCGCTACGCCCTCTACCTGTATGAATACATTATCCTGATAAACAAAGACATTGTTCTCCAATATAATTTCCATAAACATAGCTGTAAGGTCTATATGTTCATCTGTATAGCAACTGTGTATGGTCAAATATTTTTTGATGGCTACTACGCCATCTACATTGGGAATGACAGTAAATAATGATTGAATGTCTAAAGTGACAAATGTCACATCTGCTGTCATATTCACTCGGCTGAAATGATCATATAGATCACCAAGAAATTGTTTGGTCTCCTTTAAAATGAAGTCATTCTGTTCTACGATGGGTCTAAGGTACTTCTCAACATAAAGGGAGAAAGGCTCTGTTGACCATCCACCACCAGAGACAATAGGTCTCATTGGGGGATTAGTACCATGTTTGTGAATTTTAGGGATCCCATTAATGCTCGGTAATAAAGGGTAATCAACACGTAGGAAGTTAGCTAGATCACTATCTATAGTGTGACTGTTCGCCAATTCGACAACAATGTCAGCCATTTTTTGTTTAATATTATCAAGTTGTTGTTTAGTGATGGCTTTATAATATCTACCATCTGATAACATATTACTCATACTTGTGTTATAATGAGAGGTGTCCATAACTACCAATGGACCCCCTTTGTCAGCTGGTCTAAAGACTATATTCCTATCAGATCTAAGTTTACTAAGTGCCCATCTCTCTTGGAATAACAAGTTGTTAAACCTCCTATATTTATTAGTATTAGATGCAAATTGCTCATATACATCGTCTTCCACCATTTTATAGAAAGCTTCTAACAAGGGGTGATTATGGGGTACAAATTCACTTAATCTCTTCAAAGGTCGTTGTGAGATACCCAAGTTGTCTCCAAAATTATGCCTAAACATCACATTTCTACTAAATAGTTTCAAATACTAATAAATATAGGAGGTTTCACAACTTTTCATTCCAAGAGAGACAGGCACTTAGTAGACTTAGATCTGATAGGAATATAGTCTTTAGACCAGCTGACAAAGGGGGTCCATTGGTAGTTATGGCACCTCTCATTATAATACAAGTATGAGTAATATGTTATCAGATGGTAGATATTATAAAGCCATCACTAAACAACAACTTGATAATATTAAACAAAAAATGGCTGACATTGTTGTCGAATTGGCGAACAGTCACACTATAGATAGTGATCTAGCTAACTTCCTACGTGTTGATTACCCTTTATTACAGAGCATTAATGGGATCCCTAAAATTCACAAACACGGTACTAATCCCCCAACACAGCCTTTCTCCCTTTATGTTGAGAAGTACCTTAGACTCATCGTAGAACAGAATGACTTCATTTTAAAGGACACCAAACAATTTCTTGGTGATCTATATGATCATTTCAGCCAAGTGAATATGACAGCAGATATGACATTTGTCACTTTAGACATTCAATCATTATTTACTATCATTCCCAATGTAGATGGCGTAGTAGCCATCAAAAAATATTTGACCATACATAGTTGCTATACAGATGAACATATAGACCTTATAGCTATGTTTATGGAAATTATATTGGAGAACAATGTCTTTGTTTATCAGGATAATGTATTCATACAGGTAGAGGGCGTAGCGATGGGCACATCATGTGCCAACAGCTACGCCAACATGTACCTTGCAATGTGGGAGGAAGAGATATTATTCAAGAGTGCGTTGTATCGTTCGCATGTGCGATTTTATAGACGTTTTGTGGATGACGTCTTCCTTCTTTGGGAGGGCAGTCATGTAGATTTGCATAATTTTGTTAGAGTTATTAATAACTTCACTCCCCACCTCAAGTTTACATATGAATACTCAACTGATTGTATAGAGTTTCTGGATGATTTTGTACAGAGAGTGTTGGAAGATCATGTTAACACCGGAGTCTATAGGAAGAATTGCTATAGGAATGCACTTCTATATTGGACAAGTATGCATCCACGTCACATATTTGACAACATAATGAAAGGACAGGGTATGAGAATTTCCAGGCTTAATGCATCACATGATGGATTCCAGCAAGAGATTGATAGATTCCGATGTAGATTATCACAACGTGGTTATCAACAAAGTGAAATTGAACGTAATTTAATGGATATACACAAATTAAGAAGGAGTAGAGCTGCCCCATATTATTCTAATCAAACTAATGAAAAAGAGATTCACGAATTTCTAATAACCATGTGAGAATACAAATGTACTACACTGATGACAGAAAGGATATTACAGACATTAACAGGCATTGGAGGATTCTGAGTGGCAGCGAGGAGATTGCACAGACAGTAGGAACTAAACTACTTTTCAATATCAGAATAAAAGCAATCTTAAAAACTATTATGTCATCATGGAGAGGGACAGGACAATGATTCATGTTTAGGAACATATCCTTGTGGAAGATGTAATTATTGTAATCGCGTAGAAAGGGTAACATTTATACATCCAGACACACGACAAACCTTCTCCTTTAAAGTTAATGCTACTTGCAATACTGGAAACTTGGTGTATCTAGCTATATGCCAAGTATGCCAGGCGTTCTATGTTGGTAAGACCAACAGGACACTTAGGACTAGGATTAGAGAACACCTTTATGCCATCAGAATTCAGTATATGAATAATGCTTTAGCTAAACACGTCAGTAATTATGGTCAACAACATACTTTTACGTTTATGGCCATAGATAACATTCTCCCTATGGTTAGGGAAGGCAACATTCGTAATACTACCGAAAGGAGAGAAGTTAATTGGATGATGAGATTTAGGGCAGACAAGGGTAAGGGCCTAAATGAGAGAGCCTCTATAAAACCAGTACTGAAGGCTAGGTGTATTAAATGAATATATGAACAATAAAATAGATTTCATAAGCAATATGTTCATGTATAAATATATATATAAAAAATTTTTATGATATTTAATTATAAATTTAATAATTTAGTATTAGAAGCATAATAGAAAAGTAATTAATTATTGTTAATGACGACAATATTGTGAAAAGGGTAGCATAGGATTTTTATCACCATCGTTCTATTTTAATGCATTGTTGAGGTATTTTTTGTCAGTTTGCACTCTATGTATTATTTCTGAATGGTATGGATAACTAATGAGTGTTTAGAGGTATATGAATATTTGGCTGTAGTAGCAGCAAGTCATTTATCTCTTTTCATTCATGTAAGTTACTATGTATGTTGAAACTATTATTGTAGTAAGAATTTTGTATTTATTTATTATTAATTATAATATGAAGAGAGTTTGTATTTCTTCAAGCGCGATCTCACAGTAACAACAGTGAGTTAGTAGATGGGTACATTTCAATGTTCTATTACGTTTAGCACGCAAATGTGAAGGATGCTTTTTAGACATGTATTAAATTAACAGCTGACATTCGATAACTATAGCAGGTTTGTAGCATGGAATATACTTGCGTATTATATATATATAGTTATTCGTTTGTAGAATTGAAAATATCAGCACATATGATCAGTTAGGATTTGCATTTGTATTCGTTGATGCTAGAATACTTTTTAGAAACATGCAGTATTTCTCTGCATCCATAGCTTTAAAGCAATTGATAGCTTTCACTAAGAAAACTCCATTTTATTTGGTAATATCTAACAAAGTATACGTTTATATTACTTGTATAGTTTGGCGTCAAGTAGTTATGAGCAGTTGACGAGTGAACATCTTATATTTATACCAACAGGTTTTTTTATTGTTCAATGCATTTTTATTATGAGTATAAGATTGATTACGGCATGAATTCACGTTCTGTTAGCAAAATGCTGCACGTCTTCACAGCAACATCATTTCGCTTAGTTTTTTACACGTTGCTGTTGAGGTATATATTTTTATAAAACTCATATATATTGAATTTTAATTATTATGTTGCAGTTTTGCTAGGTTGTTTGTAAGGGACATCTGTAATACAATGTTTACGCACTTTAAGGAACTTGTGAATATGATATGCTCTCACAATTGTCGTGAATGCATAAAATGAAGTGTACAGCTTTAATGTCTTGATTGTAAGTGTTTAACTAGGCATGTGATCTATATAAAAGTAATTAGGAAGGTATTTTTGAATGTTAACGGTCTGACAAAGCCACAGTGAAAGCGCTTACCGATTTGTTTTATGTAATAAACAGACTTTTTCATTTTTATATGGTGGATTTTTACATCTTTCTGGTTCGTTACTTATATGGTGGATTTATGTTTTATTGACCAGTATATGTATGGAACACTAAGATGCCTTGGTCATCTCTCAGCCACAGTTACTATTGCATTAATTGGTCTGTGTTTGGTGGGCAGAGAGAAATTTACATCGTTGGAGACGCACATTTACATTTTGGTCATATATATATATATATATATATATATATATATATATATATATATATATATATATATATATATATATATATATATATATATAATCTACACACACATATATATATATATATATAAATACACACACTGTTTACTATAGTAAGGTCAAACTGGACCCCATCGACTGAAGGGATCATTGACCCACATCCGCGAAAACGACAATGACACATTTCCCACAGACCTAACACAAACCGCTACTAATGCAATGTGCAGACTTGTAAATCATTCCTTAAGTTATACACATCACAGTATCTCACTCCAAAAAAAGCCAACAGCCTATTCACTACAGCTAGATCCTCCTCTAACTCAGCCTCACCCCACAAAATCTTCACTGAACACTATTACCCCTCCCTTGGATCTAAACTGGAAGCAAAACACTCGACACTTCCTACAAAACTAGGATAACAATGCCCTTGTAACTAGTAAGGCCTCCATTCAATCCTACCAAATGGAGCAGCCTTCAACAAATAAAACTAGTTATTGGTTACACAGCTTTTAGATGCAACCAATGTGACTACAAGAAAACGCTACAAATGCACCTGTAATCTGAGCAAAGGATAGTGTTACAAAATGCATCCTACACAGCAATATCTATCATGCTTCTTCCACTCTAAAGTCTATTCAAGAGAGTAATTGATGCCACCAACTATGTAAATATGTTGTAAAACTTTCTGCATGTATTCTTGAAAAGTCTAACTACAAATGATCCAATCCATTTTCATTCTGTAGTTGAAAACTTCCAAAGAAGATTTACTGTTAAATGATTTACACAGAAATGACAATTTGTCTATTACTGATAACCCTAAAAATCATTCGACAGTGCATCTTCAGATACTATGTCTGCCTGATGTGATGAAGGCCACTGGTATTCTAGATGAAAACCTTCTGGTTCCTGCAGTGCTCTTTATGAAACTTTTTCATTTGAGTACATATTTTGGAGGAATCTACTGGTGAGAAAAAGTTTCAATGTACCAAGCAGTAGGACTACGGTTTGGTCATGTGCTTTATCTGCTGAAGTTACTCACCAAGAAACTGAATTTGCATTATTTACTGAGGGACTTATTTGTGAGAATAACTGATAGTTTAAGTATGCTACTAGTACAATTACCCACCCTCCCCCATTATATAGAGTACACAAACATTTGAATTGGCTTGTGAGGCTTACATTAGGGCTTTATTACAAAAGCCACCTAATAAGTTTAACCTTACTCCACCTTTGCTCAAAACTAGGATAAACTATATATCCTTAAATGTGAACAGGTACCTCTTCATTCCTTATACCTCCTTCTTACTCTCCCTTCTTCACTTACTTCCTTACTGCTATCTAATTCTCTTCACTGACGTTCTCTCTAAATATACCATAAGCCTGTTTCCTCTCACTTCATACTGCAATTCCTGTTGCATTAGACTAACTTACCTTTGATTTCTCTACAAACAGATTTCTCTAAATATTAAATGATTGTCATATAACTTGTATTAATATAAAAAAACACTGGTTAAATGTCTGATTTGTTGTAATTATTTCAACTGCACATATTTCTGAAGACGGTAAAATTATTGTTCTTAAAATGTTTTGTAATAATTTGGAGCTTTTCTCCCTGGAGTTCCTCTGAAAACAGGCTTCTACCCAGTTGGACTGTCCCAGTACTCAAATGTCAGTAAATAAATAGACGGGAAGAGAAAGTTGATAGTTATATAGTCTAGATCAAACTAAGGACATCAGGATCATGAAAACAGTTGAGAGGATGGATTAGCACTGTTGAATACAAGCAGATATATTTCCAAAGTTATAAGTCATCTGAATTCATATAAAACAGCGACACTTGACTTTGTTTTGACTTGTACAGTTTTCTGGGTATCAAGTTCCACAAAATTTCTAACTGCTTGGGTGTTTAAAAAAAATTATATATATATATATATATATATATATATATATATATATATATATATATATATATATATATATACACACACACACACACACACACACACACAGATCCCCAACCCTCCCCCACTTTTGCCAGACATTTTCAGCCACAAGTTGTAAATCCAAACCTTTAGCTATATTAATAGACAAGAATTTATCTCGGTCAGTGCAGAATAGCAGACTGTGAGAGATTCCAGTCAATTCTTGGAACCTAACGATGCAAATTATGGTTATGTACTTGTTATCTACCCTTGATGTTAAGGTCATGTATCCAGTGATACCACAAGATAATGGTATTAAGATAGTCAAGAGTGTACCTACACTGCATTAATTGTCAGCTATCCTATTTTTAAAAATAAAATATTCACCTTTATTAAAAGGTGACATAGGCAAAAACTTAGTGGGCAACCTCTTATCCCCACATTTGGTAATCTGGTCATGACAAAACTAGCAATGTCCATGGTGGTCCATTCTGGGGCACAGTCAGATTCTACATTTGTTACATTGATGAAATATTTTTAGTTTGGAAGAACACTGAGGAAAGACTTTGGTAATTCCTTGATTTTGTTAATTCTCCCACTTTTTCCCTGTTATGGCCAACTTGTCCAACACAGATATAAACTTTCTTGGACATCAGCTTGAATACTAACCTCACTGAAGGACAATGCAAGATGAAAGCTTTACAGAAATCCCACTTTAATAATACTTGCATATGTGCATCAAGCAGCCACCCTAACTTCATTTAGGGCAATGCCATTAAAGGGTCAAGAGATCAGGACCTTCTAGACTGACATCTTCAACCTGTGGGAATACGGATCCATATCGGATCTGAGCCGGCAACTTTACCAGCATCTGCTCCTAGCTCCAAGCTCCTCCCCTTACCCATAATACACCTCCACTAACTTCCATCCCCACATCGAGTTTGCTTAACCTTATACTGATAACCCGACCCCAAAAAAATACTTGTGACCTATAACTGCAGCCCCAGCCCGTAGGCTGTTCATATGCCAAGGTCCAGGGGAAGGAGGGAAGGAAGGCTGAAAACAAATGAAGTAGAACTACTCAGATGGAACGTTATGGTGAGTACATATCTGAAGCAGTTTACTTCATTTGGTCTTCAACCTGTGGGACAGAGTCCCCAGCTACTGAACTCCAGGGAGTTCCCTCATGGAAGGATATTCCAGAGCACCGTGGAACCAAAGGATGCTCTCTTTCTGGAAATTAAATCCAATTTGTAATGAGAAATAAACGTATGAGATGAGGACCAAGTAGCTGCAGAACAAATATCATCCAAAGACACTCTAGACCAGGGGTCTGCAACCTAAGGCTCTGGAGCCGCATGTGGCTCTTCCACCCCTCTGCAGTGGCTCCCTGTAGCTTTGAAAAATAATGGCCACTCTCTCTCTCTCTCTATATATATATATATATATATATATATATATATATATATATATATATATATATATATATATACACACACACACACACACACACACACACACACACACACAGCAATCCCAACAAAAACAAAAATAGGGACGGATTTTAAATATTGCTCTTATAAAAACTTACTTCTTTTATATTTAGTATAATAACTATATATAAAACTTTATACGCTCTTATCTTCATTTTAGGGGTCAAATACATTTTGTGGCTCCCAATGAATTTTATTTGGTGGGAGAGGGGCCAAAATGGCTATTTTGATAGTGAAGGTTGCAGACCCCTGCTCTAGACCAAAAGGCCGCAGACGTAGCCATGGACCTAGTGGAATGAGCTTTCACCTGACCTGGAGGAGATATGCTTCTGTTCTTAGATACCTGAAGGATGCATCAAGAAATCCATCTAGCAATAATGACCTTAGAGATAAGTTTCCCCAAAAAGGGTTTACAGAAAGATACAAACAATTGATCAGATTTACGGAAATTTTTAGTCCTGTGTAAATAGAATCGTAACTGTCTATGAACATCCAACAGGTGGAGTTTCTATTCCATCTTGTTAGAAAAATTAGGAAAAAACACAGGAAAATTGATGGTCTGATTGAAACTGATTGATGCCACCTTAGGGAGGGTAGCCTAATGGTTAAGGTGTTTGTAGCCTACGGTTAAAGGTGTTTGCCTTACAAACACAAGGTGAGGTTTTGAATCTCACAGGGGATAAATGGCTAGGGCTTAAACTATGAGCTATGAGGAAGAAAGAATGGATTGGTTCGAAGGGAAACCCCATCTTTGTGAAAAATCATGTAAGGAACTTTGATGGACAAGGCCTGTAATTCTGAAACTCTTTTGGCAGAGGTAATAGCAACCAGAAAAGCTGTTTTCCAAGATAAATATTTCAGATCGGCTGTTGCAGCAGGCTCGAAAGGTGGAGTGACCAAAGCTTGAAGAACCATAGTAAGGTCCAACGAGGGAACAGGATCTTTGACCGGGGGGGGGGACATAACAAAAAGGTGCCTTTAATAAAGGCTTTACACAAGTCTGGAAGAGGCTAAAGAGGCAGAATTCTCACCCACATGAAAATGAGAGATGGCAGCCAACTAAACCTTGACAGTAGAAGAACTAGCTCCGTGTTGAAAAATATCAGATAAAAAATCAAGAATGGCAGTGTTAGGAAAATTTGTAATAGTAACATGCATGCTTAGTGCATTTGAGGTTTAAAATGGTTAATACATTTATTCTGTTCACACTGCATGAATCTGCACAGCTATTAGAAACTTAACAAGAAGCATTTCATTTCTGCTAATGTCATGAAAATAACAAGAGACATTTCATTTCTGCTAATGTCATGAAACCTAACAAAGAGATATTCTTTTCTGCTTATGCTATGAGAAAGTATGCAGCTGCTAGAAGCTTTGATAAAGGAAATAATAGATGCTTGAAAGTACAAACCATAGTCAGCATTACTTGTACCAAAGTTAGAAATGTACCTTGAATCTAGACAAAATGTAACACATGTATTAGAACAGTACAACTGAAGAATTGAAAAGTTAAAATGGGCTAATAAGCCCAAGTTGTTCTTCTCAAAATGTTTTGCAAGCTAGCAAATAATCTAACCTAGTCAGCAATAAGTCTAGTAACATTTTCTCTAGGACATACAGAAAGCTGTGTCTAACTACGTCAGCAATAGAATAGTAACATTTTCTGTGTGACAGGAAAAGAACTGTATAAGAGTAACATACTAATCATTAATTCAGACAAACCTTGTGCCTACATGCTTTGTCTCCTTGCTGCAAGTAATAAAGGGTGCCTTGCTTGAACCTAACGTGAATTGGTCTTTGAAGTTTTTTCCTTTGACAGATTGGTCCTTCGGACCGGAACCCTCTCTTCACTTCGGATCAGATGGCCAGGTGGTTGAAACCATACAGGGAAGAAACCAAATTGGTTCTTCTTATATGGAAAGTCCTTTGAGTGAATTGTCGTTCAAAAGAGGCCAGCCACTTTCTGATCTGTGACTGAAGGACGGGTCTCCGTGAATTGGTGATCAATCACGTGGGCTCAGGTAAGGTGAATCTACTTTTTCCTGTTTTCTGTTTTAGATCAGGGACTAGATGTGTATTGTTTCTGTCCGACTGTATTTTTCTTACAAGTCAGGGACAAAAAAGATTACTGTCTTGTCATAGATCAGGAGAAACAGAATAAGTAGGCAGTCATTCTGAAGAGACTATAACAAAATCTGTGGTACCACGTTAAAAAAATAAGAGAAGTTACGTAACGATCAAAGGGTAGAACAAAATGGGTAATAATTGCACAAAAAGACCCCAAAATCCACTTTTAACAGAAAACGTGAAATATATGCAGTCGCAGCGCACCGATAATATTAGATATTATTCAAAATGGGTTAATAAATACAAATTCGACGGAAAATTAAAAAAATCCTCGCTTATCAAACAGCTCAAAACCGATTCCAAAGGTCGGGTAAAAAAAGCAACGTCGATTAGGAATTCCTCAGGCACACAGGTGGCTTGAGGAAGTAAACTGTAGGGAACAAAAATTCAAAAGCAATGTTTTTAGATAAGGAGGACAATAACTTAGTAATAGCATCAGCACCTCCCTTACCAGAATATGAAGCAAGTGAACAGGTTAGTCCACCCCCACGGTATCCTGTAGTCACTGAAGATAGAGATATTATGAAACTAAAACTGACTAAAATTAGAGATCCCATCGGGACCAGGTCCCGAACAAAGGCAGGTAACTCAGATGAAGGCATCGAGTTGCGGCAAATGGTTAAGAATTCACAATCTATAAGTGAAGAAGAAGAAGAAATATGCCCACTTATAGAAGTACCCAATCCTCAGGCAGGTGAAGACAATCAGGACCCAACTATTTTAGTGTATAGACCTTGGACTCCAGAACATATCCGGAAAGCCACTGAGGGAATTCCCCATCCAAAGGTTAATTTTAGAAAATTCTCAGAAGATTTACAAGGAATGAGGCTGAGTTATAACCTAAACGGAGAAGAAATAGAAAAGGTAGTTCAACAGATTGTAGGGCCAGACTGGTACATGATTAGTGGGAACTGGAATCTCCGTGACGCTGCACAAAGACCCCTCCCACATAGCAGCGCAGAATTAGACACCAGAGTAAAAGGTCTTACAGACCGCATCTCTGAAAAATGGAAACCTAGGGCAGACTGGACTTGCATTAATCAATGCATCCAACAAGGAGGTGAAACAATTGACCGGTACTATGCCAGATTATTAGAATGTTTTAATAACCACTGTGGAATGCAGGCCCCTGAAGATCAAACACAAGATTCCCCAAATGAACAGCAATTAAAGAATGCATTTTTAAAGGGCAGTATTGCACCTATAAGCAGTTTTATTACAAAACATATGGTAGACCATCGTACAAGCAGGTTACAATCATTACTTGAATATGCTAGGCATGCCGAAAGGCATTTTAATAGCAAAAAGAAAAAGAAAGAAAGCTCAAGTATTTTCTGTAGAAGACGGAGCAGAAGTTTATGTAGTACAGTCTGGGAAAAAGGGCAAGAAAAAAGCACAGGGAAACAAACAATCTGATCAACGATCAAAGTTCTTTGAAGGGCGAAAGAAAAGAGGAGAATGTTTTAAATGCGGTAAAAAGGGACATTTGGCAAGGGATTGCAAGAAAAACAAAAAGGCAACAATGGAAGACAAGGAGGGTGAGGACTGACTGTATGGTAGTCAGGAATCACTAGAAGGGGCTAGCGAAGAAAGGACAAATGAGAATGTGACAGAGGGAGTAGAGGAAGTGCAGGAAGTCAGTGACAATGAAGAAAATGAAATATTAGACCTAGCTCTATTGAGCTTGGAGTTTTATTTAACAGACACAAAACCAGAAGTTACACTCTTGGTAGAAGGGAGGGAAGTCAAATTCTTGTGCGACTCAGGGGCATCACGAACCCTGATACATCCCTCCAAACTGCCAGAAAACACAGTCACCTGATTACATACTGGTCAAAGCAGCTAATGGACAGCTGTATCGGGAGCCTCTCTCCCGTAACACTGCAATAACTGATCCAGTTTAACGTTTGACACAGAAAAGCAAAATTGTTGTTTCTGCAAAATGCCCAGTGAACCTCTTGGGCAGAGACCTCATGCAGCTATTTGGTATAGCAGTAGTCCCAACCATGCAGGGTATGGAAGCACAGCGACAAATTGATACCTTTGCAGTGCAACCGGAGGGTGAAATGTTTTATTGGTACAGCCAGGACTGGTCCAGGGACTGTGACCAAAGTGTTAATGAATGTAGCCATCAGCAAGTTCCCCTCCCTTGACAAGGATAAGCAACACCTGTTGCACTGTACCCTGTATTATTGTAACACACCAGGACCTGATAAAGAATACGAGCAAGAATTATTTAAGAATCATGCAAACAGATTGGTATTGCGTAACCTGTACTGGGACACAGAAGGGAACAGTTTAGCCAGTTGTTCATTGCCCCAGGAGTTCTTTGCACTTTATAAATCTAATCGATTACCACATGTTAGCTTAACAAAAAACAAGAATGGGCAGACCTAGGAGAAAAAGTCACGAGATGGGAGAAACAGACAGAACTAGAACTGTCAGAACAGGGAATACAAATACAGAAGTTGAATTGGATAACTCAGACCAACCCAGCTGTGCACTTGCAGTCTAGCGAGGACAGCCGATTAACACTCCTGTTAAAGGAAGAAGAAAATGCCTTAAGAAATATACCAGAGACCCTCTAGTCAACAGGAAAATCAGATGTAGGACTCATTCGTACAGCGGGACTAGTTACTATCATGCCAAAGTCAGCATTCAGACCACAAAAAAGACAGTATCCCTTAAGAAAAGATGCAGAGGCAGGGATAAAGCCTATTATAGCAGCCTTACTTAAAGGAGGGATACTAGTAGAATCTCCCGATTCACCATGTAACACACCCTTATTTCCAGTTAAAAAGGCCAATGGAGAATGGAGTATGGTCTAAGATTTACAAGCTGTAAATGATGCAGTAATACCAAGAGCACCTACACTGCCAGACCCACACACCCTGTTGAATGATCTGAAACCTCAACAGAAGTATTTTTCTGTGGTAGACATCAGCAATGCGTTCTTTTCGATACCGATACACCCTGATAGCCAGTATTGGTTTGCATTCACATTTCAGGGGAAAAGGTATACATATACGCGACTACCACAGGGATATTGTGAAAGTCTAACAATATTCTCACAAGAAATGGCAAGCAACTTGGTGGGATTCACCTCACCATGAGGTAGTCAGATTTTACTTTATGTTGATGACATCTTGCTGGCAGCCCCCACCCAGCAGGAATGTAGAGAAGATACCATAGCACTTCTACGATTTTTAGCCGCTGAAGGGCATAAGGTAAATAAAAGTAAACTGCAGCTTTGGAAAAAACGTCAAATACCTGGGATATGTAATATCCAAGGAAGGTAGAACATTAGATGAGGACAGAAAAATAGCAATTTTGCAAGCACCAAAACCCACTACCAAGAAGGAAATTATGTCCTTCCTGGGTACAACCAATTTTTGCCAGAGCTGGATTCCAAACTATGCCTTGGAATCTGCACCTCTGACTGACCTTATATATAAAAAGCCTATGGCAGCGCAGGATTTGTTACAATGGACACCAGAAGCAGAGTCTGCTTTCTGCAAACTAAAGCAGTTAATAGAGTCCTCATTAGTTCTGGGATTGCCAAACTACCATAAACATTTTTTCCAAACTGAAGATTGTAAGCAGGGTTACATGACATCAGTACTAACACAACAGCATGGGGATAAGCAACGCCCCATTGCTTACTATTCATCACAACTAGACCCAGTGGCACGATCCTTACCCCACTGTGTACAAGCAGTAGTTGCAGCTGCAATGGCAGTACAGGCTTAAGCCTCAGTAGTTTTGTTCCACCCTCTCACTTTGAGAGTACCTCATGCAGTCGCGATTATTTTACTACAAGAAAAGGTGGCATATCTTTCCGCTGCTAGGCATCTTTCCGGTATGACTATATTGTTAAGCCAACCTCATATGACAATTGAACGCTGCATGACTTTAAACCCTTCTACTCTGCTCCCGACCCCTGCAGACGGCACACCACACCGCTGCCTGCAGGTAATTGATCAAAAGACACTACCTAGAAAAGATCTCACGAATGTCCCCTTGGATGATGCCGAGGTGACATACTACGTGGATGGCTCGTGCAGAAGGGGTTCTGCAGGACAGAACCTAGTAGGATATGCAGTAGTTTCTGATACTGGGATTATAGAAGCAAAACCTTTACCACACAACTTATCTTCACAGGCAGCAGAATTGATTTCCCTGACATGGGCATGTACCTTAGCAAAGGGCAAATGTGTAAACATTTTTACTGATAGCCAGTACACTTTTTCTACTGTACATGTTTTTGCGCAACAGTGGATAAACCAGGGAATGATAACATCTACTGGCAAACCTATAAATCATGCACAGTTTATTTTAGATCTTTTAGAATCTATTCAGTTACCTCAGAAAGTAGCCATTTGTAAATGCACAGCTCACACCAAGCAACAAGATAGGATTTCAAAAGGTAATGCAAGAGCTGACTGATACAGCTGCAAAACAAGCAGCCACAGAAGTATTTCTTTTAAATGAGGAATTACAACCCTCTGAGATTTTAGATTTAGATATGTTAAAAACAATGCAGACACTCACTACGCAAGCTGAAAAACAACGATGGATAAACCGAGGAGCAATCCTCGAAAAGGAGCTGTACACCTCTAGAGAAGGAAAACTGATACTACCCTCTAATTTGTTTTGCTATGCAGCATTGTTGAGCCATGGGCAGTGCCATGTCTCAACAGGGGGGATGGTACAGCTGGTGAACCAGGTGTTCACAGCATATGGATTTACAAACTACTCTAAAAAGTTTTGTTTGATGTGTCAGATTTGTAACAAACATAATGCACAGGGGGCGATAAAGCCCAAGCAAGGGAGTTTCCCTACACCACCATATCCGTTTCACACTTTCTGTATGGATTTCATAGAATTGAACATAGAATTGAACAAATGTGAAAATAAGAAGTACTGTCTTGTCATTGTAGATATGTTTTCCAGATAGGTGAAAGCCTTTCCAACCAAAAATCCAGATGTAGCTACGGTGACAAAGGTACTTGTCAAGGAAATCATTCCTAGGTTTGGTATTCCGGAAAGGATCTACAGTGACAATGGTACACACTTTGTAAATCAAACCATACAGCAGTTGAGTAAGCATTTTGGTATTTCTTTAAAAAATCATTGTGCATACCATCCACAATCTGCAGGGCTAGTTGAAAGGCATAATGGTATACTAAAAAACAAATTGAGAAAATTAATAGCTGAGACAGGAAAAAACTGTTAATACTGTTTGCCCCTGGCACTGTTGAGCATGAGAACTGTCCCTACAGCAAAAGGATTGACTCCTTTTGAAAAATTATTTGGAAGGGCTTATTAAACCCCAGTGGAAACTTCTCATGTCATCAGACCAGGAAGCTGATTTCACACTAGCTGAATATATGAAAAAGTTGTTGAGTTCTAAACATCTGTTGCAGTCAAATCCTGTTTCAGATAGAAAACAAAATGAGACATCAGAAGTGGCAGTGACGCCCGGAGATTGGGTGTGGATCAAAAACATCAAGAGGAAGAATTGGTCATCACCAAGGTGGGAAGGTCCCTACCAGGTGCTTCTTTCAACACCCACTGCAGTCAAGATAGCAGAACGAGCTTCGTGGATACACCTGTGCAAGATGGTTAAGAACTTTGAGTTGGACAAAAATCTTACCTCTCCATCGGGGCCCTCAGCACAAAGTCTGGCTACAAAGGGGGGTCAGATCAATAGGACTGATCCGTCTCAACCCCAGTGAAGAAACCATCGGTGCTGAAGGTCCTATTAGGGCAGAGAGTAAGAGCACGTGTCCAAGATGACGGAAATTCAGTATGATCCAAATACACCTACTTGGAAGAGTCAGAAAAAACAGAAATGCAGAACAACCATTTCCTCAAAAGTATTGCATAATCATTCTGTTGACTGTACTAGTGACAATAATCTTTTTGTTGTGGCCATTCCTTTTCCCAGCCATACAAATTGAACTAAACAAGCGTGCAGAGTGGCACCCGAACTTTAACACTTACCAGGCAATCAAATATGTGTATGCTGAGACCTTCAATGTTTTGAATTGCTGGATTTGCACAGCTTTGCCAACAGCATATGGGGGGTTACTGTTAACTTCAGTTCCCCTAGCAGCCAACAAGACCTGGGAAAACTTAATTTATGATACATCAGATGTCACATCACAAGATAAAGTAGCATTGCACTTGTCTGTTCGACAGAAGGGAACTGTGTGTTTTTACAAGAATGATACAGTTCAGGTGGGTTGGAGCAATTGCAATGTGACTGTTCCCTATAGATGCTACACTAAACCTGATAACACCAGATCCTATTGCAACACGAGCTATGATACATTTTTTGAACTGATGCATAGGACAACTGAAGAAGTAAAACATAATGCTGATCTCTATAAGCAACTGTCTATAAATAGACAAAAAAAAATGTTTCATGCAGAGCCAGGGCATAGTAAAGTTACTACCAAAGTAGAAGATTGTTACTTTGTATGTGGTAGGAAAGCATATACATGGTTACCTGAGAATTGGTCCGGCAGTTGTTTTTTGGGGTACCTGGTTCCGGCCATACGACACACAGCAGTTTTACCTCAAGGGAAAATTCGGAATGTTCGAGAAATCAAGAAGCCTGTCAATCCAGTGGGGCAAATCAATGCACGCTGGAAAAACCATCATGCTGTGGGCTTAGGGAAAAATAGACTGTCACATATCGACTTGAGTGATACTGTTATCTCATGGGCAGGTGTACTGCCAGCATATGGAGCAATGAAATCAATCTGGGAACTGACAAAATTGTCTAAGCTTCTCGAAATAATGAGCAATGCAACCTTGTCTGCCCTAGAATTGGTAAATGATGAACTGACTGCCATGAGAACAGTGGTGCTTCAAAATCGCATGGCTCTTGACTTCACCTTACTGGCGAGAGGAGGTACGTGCGCTTTAAACCAGGAGGAGTGCTGTTTGCATATTCCTGACCACAAACACGAGATAGACAACCATCTTGAGGTAATTCAGCAGGTGTCAGCCATGACCAAACCAGGACCAAATCCACTGACGGACTTTTTCCAGAAATTGTTTGGGGGGTGGGGCAGTATCCTAATGAACATTCTGATTGTCATCTATGTAGGAATAATCCTACTGGTGGTATGTGTGTGCTGCTGCATTCCCTGCATAAAAAGACTGATTAAAGACTTTATAGACATTTCAGTTTCAGAAACCTTATACCAAGGTGCTGAACTTAAAGAATTGCTAAAAAAAACTGAAAATGCTTTCATAAGTTTAAACTGAATGACTCTCAACTGCAAACCCCGAGTAGGAAGAGGTTAGGGGAAGAAAAAACTGTTTATGCTTATCTTGAAAGTAGAATAAAAGTATTAAAAGGGGGGGAATGTTTGGAAAATGTGTAATAGTAACATGCATGCTTAGTGCATTTGAGGTTTAAAAGGGTTAATACATTTATTCTGTTCACACTGCATGAATCTGCACAGCTATTAGAAACTTAACAAGAAGCATTTCATTTCTGCTAATGTCATGAAACCTAAGAAAGAGATATTCTTTTCTGCTTATGCTATGAGAAAGTATGCAGCTGCTAGAAGCTTTGATAAAGGAAACAATAGATGCTTGAAAGTATGAACCATAGTCTGCATTACTTGTACCAAAGCTAGAAATGTACCTTGAATCTAGACAAAATGTAACACATGTATCAGAACATTTCAATTGAAGAACTGAAAAGTTAAAATGGGCTAAAATAAGCCCAAGGCCAGGTTATTTTTCTCAAAATGTTTTGCAAGCTAGCAAATAATCTAACCTAGTCAGCAATAAGTCTAGTAACATTTTCTGTAGAACATATAGAAAGCTGTGTAACTACATCAGCAATAGAATAGTAACATTTTCTGTGCGACAGGAAAAGAACTGTATAAGAATAACATACTAATCACCAGTAATTCAGACAAACCTTGTGCCTACATGCTTTGTCTCCTTGCTGCAATTAATAAAGGGTGCCTTGCTTGAACCAAACGTGAATTGGTCTTTGAAGTTTTTTCCTTTGACAGGCAGAAATAGGAGACATGAAAAGGTCTAAACTCCTTTGAGAGGCCCAAAGAAAAAAATGTTTCCACTTGCTGCGATAAACCTTCCTGGTCAAAGACTTATGGGCAGCCACCAAAATAGATCTAACTGAGGAGGATAGTCCAGGAGTCCTAGCAATCACGGGAACTGGAGCAGCCAAGCTGTGAGCTTCAAACTGTCCAGATTCGGACGAGGAACCCCCGAAGGGTGTGAGATCCTGAATGGGATCCAGGATCCAAGGCAGAAACAGAAGGTGAGACCAAAGGAAGAAAAACCATACCTAGCGAGGCCAAAAACAGGGAAATGAGGATCACTTTGCTCCCCAGTCGACGAGCTATCTGTAGAAACTTCAGAATTAGAGGTACTGGCGGGTAAGCATACAGAAGACTGGGAGGCCAGGCATGAACTAGAGCATTTCTGGGGTACTCCCCCGGCAGGGGGTTCAGAGCGAAAAACTTGCTGCACTTTGCATTGGAAGGTGATGCAATGAGATCGCAGCAAGGATGACCCCACTCCCGGAAGATCTGTTCCACTACTGAAAGATTCAGTGACCACTCGTAACGCCTCAGAATGGTCAGACTCAGCCTGTCCGCTAGGATGTTGGACCGTCCCGGAATGTGCATTTCGATGAGAAAGCGACCGGTGGAGATCACCCATTCCCACACTCTCATGGTCTCACGACAAAGGGGGTAAAGATCTAGTCCCTCCCTGTTTGCTGATATACCAGACCACTGACATGTTGTCTGACTGAATTGAAATCGTTCCCAGAGGAAGAAAGGCATGAAGGGCCTGCAACGCTAGAAGGACCACCCTCATCTCTAGGACATTTATGTGCAAGCTGGTCTCTATAGGTGACCACAGGCCTTGGACTGTCCTGCCCGAACAATGGCCCCCCCACCCGAGTTGGGAGGCGTCTCTGGTCATTGGGGCTTGGGCCGGGGCTGGAACAAAGGGTCATCCCACCAAAATGTCAGGAGAACACATCCACCATATGAGGGATGACCGACAGACTCGACCGAGTTGAATTGGATATGCCAATGGCAGTTCCAACAGGGACCACTGTACCAGCTAGAGTCCACTGTAGAATTCTTGTGTGTAACTGGGCACACAGGAGAAGAGTTATGGTCACCGCCATCGAACCTAAGGCCGTCAACACTGATTCTGCCGTTGGGAGAGGAGAGTGATAGATCAGGAAAGACATGCATCCTCAGGTGTTGTACTCTCTCCGAGGTCAGGAAGAGTTTGCACTGAAGAGTATCTATCCTGGCACCAATGTAGTCTATCACCTGTACAGGATCTAGGAGAGATTTGGATGTGTTGATTGTGATCCCCAAATGCAGGGCAAGAGTCAGGAAATAATCCCTGCCTGGCCTCATCCACCAAAGAAAGTCCTGCTTGCAGCAATTGGTTATCTGAATTTGATAGCACAGAGGATGGTAATTCGGAAACCATTGAGATAGCAGAAGCCACTGAAGTATTCGCATATGCAGCTTCGCAAGAGGCACTATTGGTATGGAAGCTGCCATGGATCCTAAAACCTGAAGAACCTCCCTTGCTGAGGATTTTATTTGATAGAGTATCACCCAGAGCTGGAACCTCAATCTCTAAAGTCTGTGAGCTGGGAGAGACACCAGACAAGAATGGGTGCCAAAGACTGCTCCAATAAATTCTATGTTCTGAGTTGAAGCAAGGCTGGACTTCTCCCAGTTTATTGTTATCCCCAAAAGTCTAGTCAGGTAAAGAGTATATTGCAGGGTTGTTACCAGAAGATGCTTGGTGGGGGCGGTAAGGAGCCAACTGTCCAAATATGGAAACACCCAGAATCCGAGCTGTGACCACCATCATGTACTTTGTGAACACTCTGGCGGCTGAAGAGAGTCCAAACTGCAGGGCACGAAATTGGTAGTGATCGACTCCTAGCCGGAAGCGAAGTAGACTCCTGGAGCATTTGTCCATTTTGATGTGGTAATACACATCCCGGAGATCTACTGAGCACATCCAATTGCCTTCCCTTACAAAAGGAAGAATGGACTGAACCATGACCATCCGGAATTTCGTTTGGGCAACGGACTTGTTCAAATTGCTGAGATCCAGAATTGGTCTCCAGTCCCTTGTCTTTTTTTGGCACCAAAAAGAATCTCGAGTAGAATCCGGATCCGCATTGGTCTGGTGAAACAATTTGGATGACTCTTTTTTGAAACAGCTTGTTTATTTCTGCAGCTGCTTCTTCCCTTTGACTGGGTGGAACATCGGGAAGTTTGTCAGAAGTTTTAGATAATTGATGAGGGGAATGGTATAGCCTCTGGTTATGATCTTCTGCACCCAACAGTCAGAAGTTATTGAATGCCAGGCAGCATTGTGTAGAGAGAAACGTTCCCCGACTGTTTCCAGAGGAAATCGATTTTGCCACTCTTCAGGAGCCCTGGTAAGGCTGCCCAGAGAATGAATCTCTGGGTCCCTGATTACACAGACCCCCTCTGTATCAGTAGGGGAGTCTTCCAGAATTGTTAGACCCTCTGACCCTGGGTGTATCATCACCATGTGTGGCACGGAAAGGACCCTGAGATTTTTTGTGCCATATTTTTCTGCTCCCCTGGTTCCTGGAAAAAGAACATTGAGGGTTGGAAAAATGTAGACCTACAGCAGACAGGGTCTTACCGTCCTGCTCACACCTGGCCAGGGTGTCTTTCTCCTTAGGGCCAAAAAGGGAAGATGCTTCGATTGGAGCGTTCAGAAAGGAAGACTTTAAAGGGTCCACGAAGTCACAGAGGCACACCCAGGCATGGCGTCTTATAACTATGCCTGAACCCGCCGTTCTAGCCGCCCCTTCTGTTGCATATGAAAGCAACCTAATGGACGAATTGGAAATCAACATGAAAAACGAAGAAGAAATACCAACGATGGTATTTAAGAAATACCACAAGGGTAGGAAGAAAGGCAGTACCACCAATGGTACTTAAAAATTACCAAAATGGTAGAAACAGAAGTGTAAAAAGGTCTAAAGATAGCTTCAAAGTTTAAGAAAAATTAAAATTACCAACAAGGAATAACAGATAGACAAAATATCCAGAAAACAAATCAAATGTTTTCCACTTAGCTGAGAGCTTGGCTTGAACGGGGCTTTACGGCTATGCAGCAAACAAGATCTGAGGTAGCAGGGAGAAAGGCACTATGGGTAGAAGCTTAGTTAGAAAGATTTTGGCTGGCACGAGCTTGGTATTAGACCGAGTTGGTTCCGAGGGCATTTTCCGGCTTGCTAAAGTTTATCTGTAACAGTAACAATACTTGGAACACATCTAGAGCCTGTTTACTGCATTTCCTGTGTTGCACTTAATTTAAAATCGTTTTTTTCTCTAAAAACTGCATTTTACCTGATTTTGGCCTAGCACTCAAGTGTGGGGTCATTTATTGCACTGTTGTGATTATTTTGCTGCTTGAATATCTCTGCTACCTTTAAACTACAACAAAAAGAAAAAAAAAAAAAAAATCTTGCTTTTTTCCCACTTTCTGAAAGTTAAGAAAGTTCAGTTACAGATTTTCTGTTCTGAACTGTTTGGAAGTTTCTAGAAGGCCAGTGCTTGCTTGGGCTAAAGGGAAGTCTCTGTGTTCACCAATGGGAGTGGTTAACACTGAACAGCCTGCCTGTCCCTGGAGGAGTGGTTACTAACTAGAAGCTGTAGTTTTATTGGCCATTTTGGGTCAATTCTAAACTCCTTGATCTCTCTCTCTTAAAACCCTACAACTCTCTTTTTGCTGTTTTATGACTGAGCAGCGTCGGGCAGCGCCGCCTAAACAGGTTTAAACTATTCCAGGCTCCACAAAGTCTGCTCTTCACTTTTTCTATTAGAACTGTTCAAACTCTCAAAGTAATCACTCTATTCTCTTTCTAAAGCCCTGCACTTGCTCAGCTCTTATAAGGAAACACTAACTAAAGCACTACACCCTCCTTGACTTCTCATAAGTATTAGGCTCCCGATTGGTCCTTCCTGATCAAGTGAAAAATCAGTTCCCTTCCCTAATCTCATCAGTAAAAAAACAGTTCCCTATACTAATCTGGTATGTCCAAGGGTCAGTTTCAAGGTTACTCTCCAGTCCAGCTGGTGAATCTGGGAATTTTGAGGTAATGTTACAATTGCCTTATGTACACAGACAACCCTCTCCTCCTTCCAACAAACTTTAATACATGTGAGAGATGCAGTTACACAGCCAAACTTGAGGCAGAGCTCTCTCAACCCAAGACTGGCACAGTCAGTCAGGAGGAAAAGGTAACCACCCACACCACAAATCCAGTCTCACACAGATCTATTGCATCTACATACCCAACACATAAACACACAAAAACATACTCGGAGGCTCTAAATAAAAATCTGCCTAAACAGCAAAGACGTCCTAAGCAGATATCCAAGCAACAGCCACCCTTCAACAATACCCACGAATCACATATCTCACAAAATCAGAGTGCCTCACAGTCACAGCCCTTAAGGCCAAACAACACACCAAATACCCTTGTTATAGGGGACTCTATTGTCCGGTACCCCGACGTCCCGCTCACCAGATTGAACAAGGAGAAGGTCACTGTAAGCTGCCTGTCGGGTGCCAGGATCCGCCACATAACACAAGCACTCAGGTCACTCCAAAGCAAGTATAAGTATGACTCCGTCATTGTCCATGCTGGTGTGAATGACCTGAAACGTACCACCCTGGACTACATGAAAAGAGACAGAGGAGCTCTCTGACCATGTAGCCCAGGCTTTTATGACCCTGACCTTGAGTAGCATCTTGCCCTCACCAAGAATGATGCCACAGTATAAAGACAAAATGATCAGTTTCAACAACTGGCTAAAGTATTGGTGTCATTCAAAGGGGATCCAGTGTCTGTCAGCCTGGGATGACATGCTCAACAAGCCACGTTGCTTCGCTAGAGATGGCTTGCACCCATCACCCTTAGGCTTTCGTATACTGGCCAAGGCTCTTGCCACCCCCATAGTGCCTTTTTTAGGCAAGGCTCAAAGGACAAACCCACCTCCATCGACAACCCAAGGATAAAAAAACTAAAGGTAATGCTACTCAATGCCAGAAGTCTGAACCTCAAGATGCACGCACTCGAGGCTCTCCTCAGTATAGAGAAAATCGATGTCTGTGCAGTAACAGAAACATGGTTCAAGGCTCCTGAGAGCACCCCAGTACTACCAGGTTATAACTCATACCATGCGTTTCGGCCCCAAAACTCGGACCAAAGCACAAAAGGAGGGGGAGTATCTATATTCATCAAAGATACCTACACCTCCAGGTTAGTGGCACTGCACGAAGCATCGGAAACCATCCATGTGCAACTAACAGCGGGCAAAACTGCCTTTCAGTTTGTAGCCTGCTACAGAACACCCTCCCTATTACAGGAACCCCACTTGGCATTCCTGAGAACACTGGAGAATATGAAGGTCTCTCCAAACACTATGTTATTGGGTGACTTCAACTACCCAAACATTGACTGGGAAAACTACTCAAGCCCAAACACCCTCGCCCAATGGTTCCTTGAATTTATAAACTCTAACACAATGAACAACTGGTCACCACTCCCACAAGAGGGAACATATTAGACCTGGTCATCACCAACATGGGGACTCTATGTTCCACACCAGAGGTAAACCCCTCATTGGTCTGATCAGACCATAAACAAATTTCCCTGGACATCCATATCCCGTCCCCACCCCCAGCCAAGGAAATCACTGTAAAGAATTTCTCAAAAGCCAACTTTGCATTTTTCAAGACTGAGGTGGAATCCTTCAAAGCCCCTGGGCCAGAGGATAATACAGCCCAATCCGCAGAATCCTTTACAAATGCATTCTATGAGCACCTGCAGGAATGCATGGATCATGCTATCCCAAATTAAACCAAGACTCACTGCTCCAAAAACAGGAGACCAGTCTGGTGGACCCCGGCCATAAATAAACTATACAACAGAAGGAGGAAGCTACTACATGACAGAGCAAAATCCCAAAAAGGGAAGGAATCTCTGATCAGTATTAGCAAGAAACTTCGATCCCTCATAAAATCATCAAAGGCCAGTTTCAAAAGAAAAATTGCCCTAGACACTAAAGATAATCACAAGGCCTTCTTTAGTTATGTCAGGAACATGGGCGGAAACTCCCAGATATGCTCTGAATTGTTGCATAACGGTACAAAATAAACCAAAACTACAGACATAGCCAACATCCTGGCAGACAGATTCAGCGCAAACTTCTCCCCCCCCTTCCCCCCCCCAAAGGAGCAAATGCCTATCCCAACTGAATGTAGCCTCCCTGACATCACAGATGCACAGGTGAAAGCTGCCCTCTCCAAAGCAAAAAACACAGCATCTATGGGACCGGACGGTGTCCCAGGATGTGTCTTACACGAGCTCCAAGAAGAACTGAACCCTCACATTAAGTCACTGCTCAAACTTAGCCTTATTACAGGATATGCACCCAAAGAATGCCGTACAGCTACAGTGGTCCCACTCCACAAAGGTGGTGCCACAATGGACCCCAGAAACTATCGCCCCATAAGCCTGACTAGTCTGGCCTGTAAAGCTATGGAGCGTATTATCATGGAACTCGAACAAAGACATTGGGAGCCTACAGACACTGGACCCTACCCAATTCAGCTTTAAGGGCAGATCTTGCCTCTTAAACCTAGTTGATTTCTTTTAAACAGTTACCAAAGCCATAGATGAGGGCAAGGTAGTCCACACAGCCTACCTGGACCTCACAAAAGCCTTCGACAAAATACTCCACTCGGGCATCATAAATAAGCTTACCAGCTTAAATATCAACCCCTATATCACAAGATGGGTTGCAAACTGGCTCAGAGATAGGACCCACAAGGTCAGAATCGCAGGTGCCATGTCAGAATCCAAACCAGTTACAAGTGGCATCCCACAGGGCTCAGTTCTGGGACCTCCTCTTGTTCAGTATATACTTCTCTGAGGTTCAGACCAACACGGGGGGATTATGGCTGACAAAGTTTGCACATGACTGCAAACTGGGGCCATAATCGAATCTCCAGCTAACACAAGCATCCTCCAAAAGGGTCTCACAGAGACGGATGCTTGGTGCCAGAGCCACGGTCTCAAGCTAAATGCTAAAAAGTGCGTAGTCATCCCCTTTGGGAAAAACAAGGTGCCCACAAATTACCACATAGGTGGTAAGCCATTAAGTACGGAAGTAGTAATTAGAGATGTGGGGACCAACGTAGATAGTAATCTCTCCTTTGATAATCATGTTGCCAAAGTGGTTAGAAAGACCTTCTATATAGCCCACCTTATCACGAAAGGGTTCGCATCTAGATCAAGAGAGGTCATTGTGCCCCTCTACTCATCAGGCCCATAATTGAATACAATGCCCCTTTTGGGATGTACCTTACCCGACACCTGCAGCAACTGGAGATACCCCAAAAGTACCTCACCAAGATGATCATGGGCTACAAACAGATGTCCTATGCAGCTTGACTAAAAAAACTCCAGCTCTACTCAGTTGCTTACCGCCTACTCAGAGGCAATCTATGTCTGATGTACAAAGCCATGTCAAACCCAGAATTAAATGGACATGCTCCACCTCAAAAAATCCAAGTCCCTTAGAGCTACACGCTCCAGGGACCTAAACCTCACCACAAAAATAAATAGGACATGCTGGAGGGACAGATTCATTTCCCAGAGGCTCCCCTCACTCTGGAATAGAATCCCAATTCATGTTAGACATAGCCCCTAGCTGACCCTCCAAGCAAAATCTAGAAGCGTGGATGGGAAATCGCAAATTCACCCCCTGGGATCTCTTCTGTGTCCCTGCTAGACAGAGGCACAGTAAACTAATCTTAAAAGGGTACCTTCTGTGACCTACTTTACAGAGTCACAGTAGGCTAATCTAATAGGGAGGCGGAAGCCAAATACACTCTGGCTAGGCTTATAAATGCCCTAGGGCAAATAGCCTAGTATCTACCTATGAACCAAACCCATCAGTGATGAATGGAAAGAATATTAACATCATCAGATCTGTGAATTCAGTCAAGATAACATCAGACTTATCCATGGATATACAAAGAATGTTACATCCTTTTCCCCTCATTTTTAGCTTCTGGAAAGAGATGGATAGATTGGCTCAAAGTAAACTCTGATACCACTTTAAGGATAAAAGGAGGATTAGTTGTTAAGGAAACCCTATCTTTGTGAAACATTAGGCAAGGCTGTTCCACAATAACAGCTTGCAACTCCAACCCTCTGACTTTTGCAGGAAGAATGATCACCAAAGCAGTTTTCCATTTTACGAAGCATAAATCAGCCTGATTAACTGGTTCAAAAGGAGTAAGAATTAACTTTTCCAAAACAATGCTGATACCACGAAAATGAGCAAACATGACAAGAGGACAGTAACTTTCAAAAATATTTGAGAATAGTACATAATCCCTTGTTTGGGCTCTGGTTACTGGCTAGGCAACAACTAGAAATTTTTTTTCTATTTGTATATGTAGGATTTCCTAGAAGCAGGTTTTCACGCTTCCTTTACTACTTGGCTTCATGTCCTCATGAAGAGGTACTTAAAAGTCATCGGAAAGTACAGTTGTGTAAGTAAACTTGCAATAAAAGAAGACGTTCAAATGATTACTGCTGCTGTAGCTATATGGGTTATATCCTGCCAAAGATACAAGTGGTCAGCTTCCAAAACTTCATGGCACCTTCTACATGCCCAAACTGTCACGAGGCTTGAGCTAAGCTGACTAAAAGTTAAGTTTGGGTGCCAAAACCTTCTGATCCTTCAGTAACAAGACAGGGAGGATGTGCCCTGTAAGGACAATGCTAGGAAGAACATAAAAAAAAACAAAAATAAAAATAAAAAAAAAAACAACCACACCAAGGCATAACCACCACCAAGAAACAAGGAGGATGGATGGAATGAGTACTTATTGCTGCATTGATCACTAGAAAATCTCGTGTTCTAGTAATTTTACTTAAGCAACTGTACTATGTTCATCATATTAAACACTGCTGCAGTAACCTTAGCACTATGGGTAGATTATCTTAGCCAACTACATTTGGGGGATGGAAGGAGAAAAGACCAGAAGCCCATGGAGAATGGTGCTAGCAAAGCCTAATCTAGGCATACAGAAGGAATCAAGCTTATAGTGTTTGGTACATGTACAGAGGACCAAGTTGCGGTTTCTAGAATCCATCTAAAATCCCACACTTTCCAAAAAGCCACAGATGAAGCCAAGATCCTGATAGAGTGGGCCCTGACCCTGCCTGGAACATAGTCTTGCTGTGGTGGGTTTAACAAAAGGCAGTAGTCTTTTACAACCACTTGGAAATAGTCTGTTTTTGACACATGTTGTCCCCTGTTACCTTCACAAAAAATGAAAAAGTGAACGAAAGATCTGAAAGACTTTGTTCTGTCAAGCTATACCTTGGATGTCTACAGATAACTCTGGTAGTGAAGTATCCTTTCTCATATTTAGGTTCAGGAAAGAAGTTGTACAGATGAATGGTACGGCTTAAAGTAAACCTAGATACCACTTAAGAGCATAAAAAGGATTAGTTTGCAAAGAAACTCTGTCCTTGTAGAAAATGAGGTAGCATTGACTCACCACAAGAGCTTGCACCTCAGATACCCTTCCTGCAGAGGTCAGTGCAATCAGTAAAACTGTTTTCTTTGTTAAGAACCTTAGTCAGCTGGTAGAAATAGAGCAAGTGTTAGTTTCTGTAACACAAATTAAGATCCCAAGGAGGGGGTCACTAGTTAGCTTGGAGGCCTCTTATGCAAAACCTCTTTCAAAAACATTTTTCAAAAACATTTTGACATGAGAATGCACTGAAAGAAGAGGATCCCTGGGTAGACAGTGGAATGGCCAAATAAATGAACCTTGATAGAAGAGTAGAAAAGGCCACAGGATAGTAACTCACAAAAATACTGTCAAACCAGACAACAACTATCCCTGAATGGGTGCCGGTTATGTTTGCCGGCACCAACCAGAAAACCTTTTCCATTTGCTAATATACAATTTTCTAGTAGCAGGCTTTCTTGCCTCAATTAGTAATGTGCTGCACATCCTCAGTAAACAGGTGCCTAAAGGAAATGAAGATCCTATCATCCAAGCAGTTAAACTAAACTGACTGATGGCAGGATGCATCAAACACCCCTGTTCTTGTCCGAGTATATCTGGTCAGTGTGGAAGCTTGTCGTAAATGCCCCTGACCATTTATCAAAGGGAGAGCCACTGGTGCCAGGGCCAGAAGGGAGTTACCACAATGATCTTGGGGGATTCCTTCCGAATCTTCAGCAGTACCCTGGATATTAGTGGGAAGGATGGAAAAGCATTAGGAAAATTCATGTCCAAGGAAAACAAAAGAAAAGGCATCTATCTTCTAGGTCCTCTTACATGGAGTTCTGAAGCAGAAACTTACCAGCTGACTGTTCAGAGTACAGGCAAATGTGTCTACCTGAGGAACTCCCCGGCAGACCAAATCTTAGAAGCGCCCCGATCTAGTTTCCATTCGTGATGGTCTGTCCTTGTCCTGCTCAGCTTGTCTGCACAATTTTGCAGTGACACAATGCAGAATACCTGTAGAGTGAGACTGTGTTGTGAAAGTATATCCTGACCAACATGGCTAGTCGGGGTGGGGGGGGTACAGCTGGTTCTTCTCCTTGCTTGTTCCTGTACCACAGGACTGTGGCATCCTCTGTAACAACTTGACAAGGTCCCAAGGACTTAAGAGAATTCCAACAGTTGAATGTGTTGATCAGGGCAAGAATCTCTTGCGTGCTTGCATCAGTCCTTGATGTCCCACACACCGTGGACTTTTATCTTCCCTGAAATTGCTCCCTAAGCAAAGTCCGGGGAGTCTGTGGGAACTAACTGCTTTGGAACGAGAAGGGATAAAGGGAGACCTGGATTAAGGGATCTGTTGTCTCCATCAAGGGATTTTACTTCTGACAAAGCAACAGGATCTGATAAGACAAAGGAACTTGGTGCTGGGACCAGATAGACTTCAGATACCACTGTATCTTTCTCACATGGACTCTTGAGAATGTGAATCATTAAAAGCCATGAGACCCAAAATCATGACGCATTGCCCTCAGTGACCGAACTCAGTGGAAAACCCTAGAAATAGATCTAGATATATCAAGATCCAATTTTTCCTATGGAAGAAAAGCTCTTTGAATGGAGGTGTCTACATGACATCCCAAAAACACAAAGTCTTTAAAAGGCACTTTGTTTCAAAAGCACTGTAAAAAGCATTTTAAAGTTGTTTTTAGTTAGTGTAAAAGTACAGTTGTGTACCTACCATAAATGTAGATGTTAGAGTGTATTCACTGTTGCAGTCATTACAATTGGGTTATCCTGCTGGCAGGCTACCTGAAGTCAGCCTGAGTTCCAAAGTCTAGGTCCGGCGTCAGTTGCTGTCGCCTCTTCCCTGAAGTCAGTGCGCCAGGGGTATAAAAGATGCAGCCGACGCCATTTTCGTCAGTTTTTCTTGCCCCAGATGTCAGGTGCCCCTAAAATGGTAGGCTAAATTATGCCAATAAGCATGCATGCACAAAAAACAACTTTTCCTTCATCTACAAGCAAATACACCACATAGGTTGTATAGAGTCGGAAAGTACAGATAGGTCCCTGCAAGGAAAAAAGGGGGATGGTGGGTGAGTAACCTGGACTGCAACAATGAATACACTCGAACATCTACATTTACGGTAGGTACACAACTGTACACTATGTTCATCGTGTTTCACTGTTGCAGTCATTACAATTGGGTTGAATCCCAAAGCTAAGGTTGGGAGGCTGGAGCTAAATAGGATTAGGAGGGGCAATCAGGCCCTGCAGAACTGCAGTGGCAAAGCCTGCCCTGGATTTAGAGTAGAGAGGTAGGTGATAGTGCTTTGTAAAGGTATGCACTGAACTCCAAGTTGCAGCCTCTGAGATGTCTTTGGTTGGTACTCCTCTGAAGAAGGCTGCTGAAGTGGCTGCTGCTCTGGTTGAATGTGGCCTAATGCCCTTAGGCACTGATTTGCCATACTGTGAATATCAGAAACAAATGCAATGGCCTATCCATTTTCTTTTGAGATGGGCTTTCCTTGTGATGCTGCAGCATATGCCTCTAGAAGTTGTTCAGTCTATCTGAAAGCTTTGGTTCTGTCCAAGTAGAAAGGTAGCTGTCTGTGAATGTCCAAAGTATGCAGAATTCTCAAACCCTTATTCTGTGGGTTTGGATAAAAAGTAGGCAAATGAATTGTTTGGTTAAGGGCCACACTGGATACTACCTTAGGCATAAATGTAGGGTTTGTCCTCAGCGAAACCCTGTCAGGATGGAAAATGATAAAAGGTTCCACAGCCATGAGTGCATGTAACTCTGAGAGACTTCTAGCGGAGATAATTGCTAGGAGCAGAGCTGTTTTCCAGGATAAGAATTTTATATCAGCTGCAGAGGCTGGCTCAAACGGAGGCAGTGTGAGTTTATCCAAGACATAGTTGAGGTCCCATGCAGGTATTGGTGCTCTCCTTGTAGGTCTTATGTTTTTGGCCCCTCTGAGGTACTGCCTTAGTAACAGATGAGAAAAAACAGGTGGTTCTGTATTGTAATGAGCTGAAATGGCAGAGGCATGAATTTTAAGTGATGAAAAGGAAAGGCCTTTATCCAGCATCTCAGTTAAGTATTGCAAAATCTGAGGAATATTTGGAACAATCGTGTCAAAACCTTGTGCTTGGTTCCAAGCACAGAATCTCTTCCATTTGTCTGCATAAGATTTTCTGGTGCTAGGCCTCCTGGCCTTCAAAATAACATCCATCACTGCTTTAGAGAGAGGTGTGTCTTGAGAGGCTACATTATCTGCCATGCTGCCAGGTTTAAGGTCTGGAGTTGGCTGTGCAGTATCTGACTGTCTGGCTGGGTTAATAAGTGAGAAATTTGAGGTAATCTCCAGGCTGGGCAGTGAGACAAGCTCTTTAGTATTGGGTACCAGTGCTGGCGGGGCCAGTCTGGGGCAATCCATATCATTTTTGTTTTCTCTTGTCTGACCTTGAGGAGTACCTTGGGGAGGAGAGGCAGAGGAAGAAAGGCATATACTGTCAGATTTTTCCAGCTGAAAGATAAAAGCATCCACTTTCCATGCTTGCTTGTGATAAGTCATTGTGCAGAATCTTTGTAGTTGACAGTTGTGCGGGGAGGCAAACTGGTCTATGTCCGGGCATCCCTAGGTCCTTGTTATCATGCTGAAGACTTGTGGATCCAATTTCCACTCGTGGGGATCCATTAGGTTTCTGCTTAGTTCGTCTGCCAGAGTATTTGTCCTTCCTGGCAGGAACTGTGCTTGCAGATGTACTTGGTAAGTCAATGCTGTGTTCCACAAGTTCATGGCTAGCCTGCAGAGGGGGTAGGAATGTGTGCCTCCCTGCTTGTTTATGTACCACATGACTGTAGTATTGTCCGTCTTTATTAGTAGTTGTCCTGGATGAAGTACATCCTTGAAGGCTGTCAGGGCATTCTGAACGGCTAGCATCTCTTTTTGATTGATATGTAGATGCATTCGACTTGCAGACCATGTGCCCTGAATACATCTTCCTGCCATATGGGCCCCCCAGACGTAATCTGATGCATCTGTTGTCAATGTCTGCCTGGCTGTGGGTAAGGAGAATGGCTGTCCCGTGTTATGGTGACAGGCTTTTGCCCACCATCGAAACTCCTGTTGCAGGCAGGGAATGAGGGTAATTATTGCTTCCAGGCTGTGGCAATGTTGAGTCCAAACACTTTTTAGATACCACTGAAGTTTCCTCATATGCAGTCTTGCATATGGAATTAGCAGAATGCAGGACACCATGCAAACCAAGGCCTGCAGAATTTTTCTTGCAGATAACTGGGTCTTTGTTGCCAACATTTTGAAATAAGTAGTCAGTTGTCTGTGTTTGTCTGGCGTGAGATAAGCCATCTGGGCAGTTGTATTTAAGCTTGCACCCAGGAATATTATCTCTTGAGAGGGTACAAGTTTTGATTTCTTCTCGTTTACCGTGTACCCTAGACTTGCCAGTAATCTTTTTACAAACGCTAGATGCTGTAGTAGAATGTCCTTGTTCTCCGCTTGAATAAGGCAGTCGTCCAAATAAGGATATATTTGTATTCCTCTTTGTCTGCAAAATGCAATTACTGGTGCCAGGCACTTTGTGAAGACCCTGAGTGCAGTAGATAAGCCAAAGGGCAGTGCAGAGAATTGGTAGTGCATTGAGCCAGCTTTGAATCTGAGGTATCTTCTGCATGTTTGTCTAATTGGGACATGCAGGTATTCCTCTTTTAGATCTAAAGTCACAAGCCAAGCCTTCTTGCCCCATCATGGGCAGAAGCTGCTGTAGAGTCAACATTTTGAATTTTGGAATATCTAGATATGTGTTTAGAATACATAGGTCCAGTATTGGTCTCCAGGCTTTGTCTTTTCTGGGTACCAAGAACAGTCTTGAATAGAATCCTTGTCCCTGCTCTTGCTCTGGTACTTGTTGAATGGCCCTCATGTCCATGAGGGATGAAACTTGTTTTTGTGCCTCTGCCCATTGATTGCGTGGCAGGTCTGGCATACCGTTTTGCCTTGGCAGGGTGTGAAAGTGGAACCTGTAGCCTTGTGAAATTATATTTAGAACGCATTTGTCCTGGGTGATAATGTGCCAATTTTGTGAAAAAAGTGCTAGTTTTCCCCCCAAAGGGGCTGCCAAAAGATGAGTGCTTGGTGCTGGAAGTGGAAAGTCATTGAGACTGTTTCCTGTATGGCTGTGATTTTTTCTCTCCGCTCTTGGAGGTAGAAGCACCCCATTGTTTAGGCCTGTATGAGCCTTGGATCTGCCTCTGGGGCATCTGTATCTGCCCCTTTGTGGTCTGTCTGACACTGGAAAGGACCAATTTTTTGTAGGCCAGTTCCTGCTAAATCTGGGAGGCTGTACCTGCAAGAAATCTTTGACTGTTTGCATAGATTTAGCTTTGCCCTCCATTTTCTTCAACACCACTTCTGCTTTAGCACCAAAGTATCATGTTGTAAAGGAGCATCTAATAGTTTTGCTTAAACATGATCTGGCAAATTTTGTTCTTTTAACCAAGCATGCCTCCTAATGACAGAACCTGTAACAGCGGCCCTGCACGAGGCCTCAAGAGAATCAAAACCACATTGCAAAGTATGTTTTCCAACTTGCTCAGCTGCATGCAATAAATCCTGCATTTCTTTATTGTCTGCACATTCTGTATTTGCTGGCATTTTCTGTTTAAGCAAAGACATAAGATATTGCTGATACTTAAGCATATGAAATTGGCAATTTAAGGCTCTTACAGCCAAGGTAGCAGAGGTATAAATCTTTTCGCCCCATCTGTCTAGGGCCCTAGAATCCTTATCAGAGGGGATAGTATTTTTTGCAGTAGAAGCCTTGACCCCTTTGGGACCCTGAGAGATGGTTTCTGGGTCTGCTGCAGGGTTCTTCTAGAGAAATTTATGTGACTCAGGAACCCTATAGCATCTGTCTGGCTTAACATGGGGCTGGTGGTAAAGAGTCTGGAGAAAGACTGGACTCTGAAAAAACATCATCTACAATGTCAAACAGGCGGGATAGCAAGGAGCCTGTGCTGGGGCAATAAAAGGAAGTCTCTGAGCCTTTTCTTGGATTCTGAGTAGTCTTGGCTCTCCCAGTGGAAATGCTCCCTCATAGTATGCAGTGTTTCCTCAAAAGAATAATCCTCGGGAGGAGAGGCTGAAGGGATAGATTCTTCAGCATCCGAATCCTCATAGGGAGGAATAAAGTAATCCTGTTCAGGGGAGGAATCAGAGGAAATGGAAACCTGGTCTGAAGATTCATATTCTAACTCTTGCCTAGGCCTCTTTTCAGGAGGGGGATGGGAACCCCTGATCAAAGTAATAAGGTCTTCGGACATTTTAAGCATCTGTTTTTTAGGCATGGAGGCCTGTCCAGATGAATGCTGTACTTGTTTCTTTGTCTTTAGAGCTGCTTTAGTCTTTGCCTTTGTAGCTGAAGTAGGTTTCACATATAACTGTGTAGGCCTGAAAACACCCTCAGAAGCCGATGCCTGCTCAGCGGCTCCAGACCCATCTGAGGGAATAGTTTCCGAGTGTCCAATACCTTGAGTTTCCAGAGGCCCAGTCGGCTCTACGTGGGAGTCAGAAGCGGCCTGTGGTTCTGAGGTAGCGGGAGTCAGAGGCCGCAAAAGCGTCTCACTGAGAACCGGCGACAGGCCTAGAAGAAGCCTCGTCTGTTTAGGATCTCGGATGCCTGTTCTTTTCTTTTTCTTTTCATTTTTTGTAAACTCCAGTAGTCAGCTGATCCGACGGCATTATATAATTAAATCTTCTGCCAAAGTAATGGAATGCAAAATTGTACCGACGCTTAATAGTACGTTGGTTAAATCTAGCACAAAACCGACAACTAGCAACATTATGGTTAGGGCCTAGGCAAGGAATACAGTAAGAATGAAAATCCTTATGAGGTATTTTCTTCCCACAAGAAATACAGTTATTAACTTTTTCTGACATCGGTCTGGAGCAAGAAAAAAGTTTCCCCAATGGGGTACTTAGCTGTAATGAAGACTTTGGTTCTGAAATTCGTATTCGAAAATCACCGGAGTCGGCCGACCGGCACTTGCGAACTGCTTTTGCTTCGGGCACCGCGTGGCAAGAAAGACTGAAGAAAATGGAGTCTGCTGCATTTTTTATACTCCTGGCGCACTGACGTCAGGGAAGAGGCGACAGCAACCGATGCTGGACCTAGACTTTGGAACTCAGGCTGACTGCGGGTAGCCTGCCAGCAGGATAACCCAATTGTAATGACTGTAACAGTGAAACACGTTGAACATCCATTGTTTCTGTGGAGAAAAGGTTTATGTTACTTTTTCGGGGGCTGGCAAAGTGTTTTTAAATGGACAGGAAAAAAAGAACGCTCCCATTTAGAAGTACAGTCAATCTCATAACAGTCTGTTAAAACACAAAATCTACTTTAAGATAACTTTCTAGAAGAGGAAAGTATTGATGATAAAAATAATAATGTGAGTTTTCCCTCCAAAGGGAACTTATCTGCCCAGCAAAGGAACAGCACAAGCTGAAAGTCAATCCTCAAAAGCCTCAGGAGTATTCTTTAGTGTTAGTAAAGCTATCAATGGCTTGGCATCCAAATATGTCTTTCAGTCAACTTGGCTCCAACTGGCAGGCAGTTTGGACACATGGAAGGTACCCTGAAGCTTTGGAAGCTTTCCAGCTATTACATCCTTAGCAGGATATAACCCATATAGCTTAGGCTACTGTGGCAACGATCAGTATGAAGAACATCTTGAGACTGGGATGCACCAAACACCCCTGGTCTTGTGTGAGCAGATCCGATCTGTGAGAAAGTTCATGGCATGTGCCCCTAGCCAATTCCCTAAGGGAGAAAATACAATTGTGTAAAATCTAACCAAAGCAGTAGATGTCCACTTCACTGTTGCAGTACTCTCCACTAAAGGGATTCCCAAGCATTACAAACTGGATGTTGTTTCCCAGAGCAAGAACTTGCTTTGCCAGGTCTACCCTGAAAGGGTTTGAGGGCTCGTCTGTGCCTTCCCTCCTCCCAATCTTCCTCTTGAGCTTTTGTACTCTCCCTTTAGTAAGAAATACTGCAACAGTGGCATGGAAGGGCAGAGTACGTTGTGTAAAATCTTAACAGATGTCCTTTTCACTGTTGCAATATTTGCTCCCTCCCTCCTCCCCCTTTTGCTCTCCTTTTTATTCCCTCCTCCTCCTGGTTGCACGTCTTTCCTCCTAATTCCTAGCACTGTTGTTCCTCCTAGGGCTTTTCATTTCTGAGGTATGTACATCCATAATTCACCTTTATGCCCTATGCTGTGAGTAGGCAGCATACGTGTGATAAACGTCTACAAAAACCTAAAGCTTTGGTTATATACACTGAACACTGGGCTATCCTTGGCAGAGAATCCCTTTAGAAAAGAACTCTGCAACAGTGACATGGAAGGAAAGAAATCTATGATTCTCTAGGTGTGACAGGATATTTAAAGATGCCCTCTAAATCTTGAGAATGGCCCTGTACATTAATAGAAAGGGTGGAAATGCATATGTTCCCTTGGTCATCCTGTAAGGAGTCCTGGAAGAGAACATGATTAGGTGTCTGTTTTGAAAGGGAGACAAACAGATCTACTTGAGATGCTCCTCACAAGTGTACAAAACCCTGGAAGACTCTCTCATGCAATTTCCGTTTGTGAGGGTCTATCCCGATCCTGCTCAGTTTGCCTGCCACTATATATATTGCTTTAACAGAATATAAGATGCTTGCAGGATACAGAAGTGCTAAAATGGTACCTTCCAAGCAACCACAGCCAACCAGCAGACAAGGCATTCTCTGCTACATGAACTGCCATATTACTGTGGCATTGTCTAATCACATCATGTAATGCTACTTCAGACACCAGATTAAAAAAAAAAGAGAGAGACAGAGGGAGATCTGCATTGATCACAGCCATTATATGTCCTTGATATGGATATGTTTTGGCCTGCCTGGCATGCCCCATTTTTATAACCTCAATGAAACTGCTCCCCATGCAATTTTGGAGACATCTGCTGGCAGACATTGTGTTAGGATACGAGATATCAAGAAGGAAGTGCATGGGTGGAGAGTGCATAAGACCCAAAACTGGAATCTGAAACTTCCGACGATGATGATGTTGGGTCATGAATCCTAGAAACCCAGTCCTGTATGACAGAATCAAAGAGGGGCTTTGAATATTTATCCGGAATCCCAGAGTGGTGAGGAAGGAGTCAATCCATGTTAAAGACTCCTGCCCTCCAGGAAAAGTCACTGTAAAGGTCAGAGAGTTGTCTAAACAAAGACATGACCATGCCCAAAAATAAGCAAAGAGCTACTCCAGGGGCTAAGCCATTTGTGAACACTTTTAGAGCAGTGGATAACCCAAAGAGTAATGCAGAGAACTGACTTGAGTGTGGATCATACCAAGAATCTGAGAAGAAAAGACCTAGAACTGTCTCCATGCAAGTTCTTTCTTTGGAAACAGAAACAATCTGAAATAAATGCCTTTGCCCCTATGGCCTAAAGGCACCGGATTCATTATTTATAGAGTTAGCACGTGATTGTCAAGGGAGATCTAAAGGTCCTGTTTCTGGGACAGAGTTAGAGATACAGTGGTGGGGGGATGCAGGTATAGTCATTATAAAGTCAAAGATTGCCCCATTTCTGAAAATATTCTGGTGTTTTGTTAATGTTGACCCCCTCCTACCATCTCTTTGTTGTTTTCTTGTTTGCCATAAATAGGCAGGTAATGCTGTTTTCTGAAGGAAGTGGAGGATCTATAATTTATAATGGGGGTCCTGAAAAAGTTCAACTCCCTGAACTAAGTGGTTGAGGACCTAAGTAGCAAAAGGACCAAAAACAGCAGAAGAGTACAAAATGTCAGATTTAACTTCATCTGCGAAATGCTGGTTAAGCTACTGGGCAAACCTCCTTAAAACAGTAGCAATGACCCTAGACACAGTACATACTCAATCACACACACTTTTACAGCACGTTTAGGGATCCAATTAATATAAGAAAAAATGGTATGCAGGAAGAATTTATCCTCTGAAGGCAATTAACCAGAATTCTTTCAATGTTTCAGCACAATGTAACAAACATCGACGTATGGCCTTGGGTAACTAAGAATTCTAAAAGCCAAAGTGTCTGAAGAGAAAATTCTCTTCCCAGAAATCGATCTAACTTCTTACCTTATTTATCCCCTGGAGAGGGGTTATGATGCGGAAACGGTTGCACAATCAGACAGTGTGAAAACAAGAATTTGTTCGCATTGGAAGCTCCATAATGTCTGTCTTTTTTAAGGAATGAGGACCTGGAATCAGGATTTTTAAAGGCAGCATTAAAGACATCCTCAAGGCTGGAAAACAGGAGGAATAGAAGCAACATGTGGGACATCCACTTGCTATAATTCACATCTTCATAGGTAGGTACTAGGCTATCTGCCCAAGGGCATTTATAAGCCTAGCCAGAGTGTGTCTGCTTTCGCCGCCCCATTGATTAATTAACTGAGCCACTGTCATGCAGAGCCAATGAAGTGATCCCAGGGGTGTATTTTCTGTTACCCATCCACTCGTCAAGGCTTCTCTTGAAGAGTGTTAAAGAGGGGCTCTGCCTAATGTAGTTAGGAATTTTGTTCCAAAGCATGGGGAGTCTCTGACAGAAATCCACCCCTCCAGCATGTTCTATTTATTGATGTGGCGAGGTTTAGCTCACTAGAGCGCGTGGCTCGCAGTGACTTGGATTTTTTTAGGTGGAGCATGTCCATCAATTCTGAACTGGACATGGCTTTGTAAGTCGGGCAGAGATCACCTCTGAGTAAGCGATATGCCACTGAGTACAGCTGGAGTTTTTTCAGTCGGGCTGCATAGGACATATGTTTGAGGCCAGTAATCCTCTTGGTGAGGTGCTTTTGTGGTCTTTCCAGCTATTGGAAGTGTCTTGTGAGGTACATCCCAAATGGGGCATTGTACTCTATAATGGGTCTAATGAGTGACGAGTACAGGGGCACTATAACCTCTATTTCTAGATGCGAACCCCTTAGTAATTAGATGGGCTACATAGAAGGATTTCCTAACTACTTTAGCAATATGATTGTCAAAGGAGAGATTACTATCTACCTGGGTCCCCAGATCTCTTATTACCTCTTCTGTATTTAGGGGGCTGCCGTCTATGTGGTAATTCATGGGTGCTTTGTTTTTCCCAAACGGGATGACTATGCATTTTTTGGCATTTAGCTTGAGGCCATGACTTTGACACCAGGTGCCTGTCTCAGTAAGGCCTTTTTGAAGGATGTCTGTGTCAGCTGGAAAGTCAAATATGGCTCCCAATTTGCAGTCATCAGCGAACTTGTTAGCCATAGTCCTCCTGTGTTTGCCTGTACTTCGGAGAAATATATGCCGAACAGTAGGGGTCCCGGAACAGAGCCTTGCGAGACACCACTTCTGACTGGTTTAGAGTCGGACCTGGAGCCCGCTATTCTTACCGTGTGAGTTCTGTCTGTAAGCCAGTTGGCAACCCATCTTGTGACGTAGGGGTTTATGTTCAGGCTGGTGAGTTTTTCTATAATACCAGAGTGAGGAATGGTGTCGAACGCCTTGGCGAGATCAAGGTAGGCTGTGTGAACCACCTTTCCCTCATCTATGGCCTTGGTGACTGTCTCGAAGAAGTCACCAGGTTTAGTAGGCATGATCTGCCCTTAACAAAGGCAAACTGGGTCGGGTCAAGTGTTTGAAGGTTCCCAATGTCTTTGTTAATGAGTTCCATGATGATGCGCTCCATAGCCTTGCAGACCAGGCTAGTCAGGCTTATGGGGCAATAGTTACCAGTGTCAGTTGTGGCCCCTCCTTTGTGGAGCGGAATAATCGTTGCTGTGCGCCATTCTACGGGCACGTAGCCTGTGGAGAGGCTGAGGTTGAACAGCGTGTTTGGGTAAGGGTTAGTTCGCTCTGTAGTTCTTGCAAGACGCAGCCTGGGACACCATCTGGCCCCATTGATGCTGTGTTTTTGGCTTTTGAAAGGGCTGTTTTCACCTGTGCTTCTGTGATTTCTGGGACACTACACTTTTCCGGTATTGTTGTGGGCCCTTTTGAAGGTGAGAGGGAGGTGAAGTTTGCACTGAATCTGCCAGGATGTTGGCAATATCAGTAAGTTCAGTATATTTTGTGCTATTTTGCACTAGCTCAGAGCATTTCTGCGAGTTGCCACTTAGATTCTTGACACAGCTAAAGAAGGCTTTGTGGTTATCTTTCGAATCCTTGGCTATTTTTCTTTCAAAGTTAGCCTTGGATGATTTTATGAGAGACCTTAGTTTCTTACGGATACTGATCAGGGATGTCTTTCCTTCTTGGGATTTTCTTTTTTTCTGAACTAGTTTCCTCCTTATGTTGTATAATCTGTTTATGGCAGGGGTCCATCAGACTGGTTTCCTTCTCTAAGGGGAGTGAGTCTTGGTTTTGCTAGGGATGGCATGATCCATGCATCCTCGTAGGTGCTCATAGAGTGCAATTGTAAAGGATTCTGCATCTTGGGCAGTGTTATCCTTTAGCGTGGGAGCTGTGAAACTTACCACCTCTGCCTTAAGTAAGGTGAAGTTTGCTTTGTTCAGGGGGAGCCTCCACTAGCTCCTACAAAAATACATTGTTCACAATGGAAACAGACACTGAAAAAGAAAACTCCTCTGAGGGAGATGGGGCATATGTGCTTTCCACGGAATTAGAGTCCTGGCCTTGATAATCCATAGGAGAGGAAGCTCTCTCTCTATTAAATTCAGATTCTTCTGTCTTATTTCAAGATTTTCTGTATTACAATAGTATTCCAGCAAGACTTTTTGCATTTCAGGATCAACTGCTTATGATAAACTTCTGGATAAAGTGAGAAATTCATCTTTATGCACTACAAGTATATCCTCAGATAAGCAATGTCTAAACTTTTCTTTTTCCTGGACAAAATACTCTGGAAGAAAGCCAACTGAGGGAAGGCTCTTTATTCAGGGCAACAGGCCTCTTCCCTGGCTACCCTGAGAAGAATCTCCCAGAGCATCTCCCAACCCAAAAAGGTAGACAGTTCTCCCATGCACTTATCAGACAGAGGCACAACCACAGAGGACATGTCTGACCCCAGATTCATGATGGCAGAAGCAATACAGAGGAACTCGGAGACCACTGGAGGGAACAGAGGAATAATGAATGGCCACTAGAGGATCCTTCACCAGCAGCTGAGGCACTGACTGTGCCTGCAGTGACTGCAAAAACTCACTTTTAGTAAGTTTTTCTTCCTTTTTGGGTACAATGGGAGAAAAACCAGCAAGACTAAACTGAGTATCCATGCTATAATGGAGGAAGAAGCCTAACTGCTAAGTAGGCAGTACTGGAAAGAGTTGTTCAGAAGGTAAGTTGTCACAAAGTGATCACAAGACAGACACAGACACACACAAAACAGTCCCAAAACCAAAGTAGATGCACAAGCAGTACATTAAAAATCCCTGAATGAATAACAGTTCCTTTCCCTGCAATGTCATAACTGAAGACAAATGCTTTGGCAAGTTGTCACAAAGTGCACAAGCAATACAATAAATATAGTGTTAGCATTCCCTGTAAGTAAGACACAAACACCTAATCTCAAAAGTTGCAAAAGCAGTACACTTAATACAAAAATGCTCCCAAGAAAAACAATAAGCCTCTAAAACTATTAAGGTGGTTCCCAACAGGACACTACCAATAGTTACACAAACATTATGTTTCTAAAAGAAAAATATGCCACTTTTAGTCAAAAATTAGAAAAAAAAATGCACCAATACTAGAAAAGGCAAAATTCTGTGTGGAAGGGCTGTCCGGTGGGGAGGAATCTGCCAGAAATTAATCTTTTAAAGCAAGCCAGTTGTTGCCAGCAAAAATCTCAGCGTTCGTGTTCCAAAAATGTAGGAAATGGTCCTGAATAACACCAGAGTAACTGTACACAAGGATATATACATCCACACCCTCGCAATACAAAAACACAGCAAAAGAATGGGGCTGGATGGAGGGAATGGCTCCTTGAAAGTAATCAAGTAGAGTATCTACTGTTACGATAAGTTAACATAAGCAACACTACTATGCTCAGCATCATATCAGTGTTTCAGTAGCCCAAGCTATCTAGGTAGAATATTATGGCTTAGAAATTCAGAAGGGAAGAGGAAATGAACTAGGCCTGGAGAATGGTGTTAGCAAAGCCTGTTCTAAACCTGGAAAAGCAATCCAGTTTGCAATACTTTGTAAATTTATACACAGAGGAGCAAGTTGCTGCATCCAGAGTAGAATCTACTCCTTTCTGGAAAGTCACAGAAAGTCAATGAAGAAATCAAAGCCCTGTGGGAATGGGCCCCAACCCTGCCTTGAAATGTCTTATGTTGAGAACAAAGGGAAACGGTATAAGACAAACATCTAGATGTAGCCTGCTTTGATAACTGATTATCGCTTATGAAAGTACGAGGAAAGAACAAACAAGCTGATCAGCTTGCCTGAAAGACTGTGCTTTGTTTTGCCTAGGCAGTATCAGAGTTGCCTCCGGAGATGTAGAATATGAACTGCTCCCTTGTTCTTTGGATCAGGAAAAGGGGAAGAAGAATAGCAGACTGGCTCAAGGTAACTTTTGAGACCATTTCTGACATAAAAGGTGGATCAGTTCTCAAAGAAACCTGTCCTTGGGGAAAATAAGGTAGGGCGCTCCAGAATATGTAGCTGTAAATCAGGTACTGTCCTACCTGAACTTAGAGCAATAAGTAAAGCAGTTCTCCATGTTAAGAGCTTCAATTCAGCCTGATGAAATGCTTTGAAAGAAGAAACAGGAAGCCTTTCAACCACAAAGGTATGATTCCAAGGAAAAGGCACCTGCTTCCTACGTGGACATATACGTAAAAACTTTTCAATAACTGCTTGACTTGAGGATGTTTAGAAAGGGAGGGATCCAGGGAGAGACAAAGAGAAGCTGCTACCTCCCGGGCTATCACAGCAAGTCTGTAAAGGAGGAAAAGACCCATGTCCCACCCCCATTATATGTACTACATCACTGTGGTGTGGTCTGTGAAAACCTGTGCAGGTCCTGGAGACCACAGATGGATTTAGGGCTTTCAAATCATTTACTACTGCCATCATCCTTTGACATTTATGTGGTTTGAGTCTGTCTTGTCTACTTTGCTTAACTTGCATTTTCACCGCTTTTCAAACAGTTCCCCATCCAGGTCTGAAGCATCTGCTGTGACAGGCTGAGAAGGTGGTGGAAGGAAGACTGGGAGACCCGGATTCACAGAGAACCAGTCTATCTACCATATAACCTCCTTCCTTATAAATTCTAAAACAGGGATATGAAAAGATAAAGGGTGAAGATGACAAGTCTAGACTGTCCCAAGGCACCGGTGAATATTTTTCTCATTGGAAGTCTGGCCAGGGGAATCATAAGACTCCTAGAAGTCATGCATCCCAGTGGTCTGAGGAACAAAGACCAAACAAGAGTCATCCATCAGTGACTGAGAAACAATTGAAGCCAGCCGTCTGACACCCAAAGACTTCCGGTCTAGTTTCTTCTTGCAGACAGGGAAGGAAGAACCATGAAGATCAGCATCTGCTTCACAGGTTCAGCCAAGTGCAACGCACTGAAGACTGGCAGCCAGGCATGAAGGAGTTGGCAAAGTCTTAGACAAAATCAGGTTCAGCTAAGAAAAACGGTGACAGTCTGTATAAGCACCAAGTCCTGCCCTAAAATACATAAACCTACTGAACATGTAGGACAAACGTAAAACAGATTTTTATTTATTTATTGTTACAGAGATGCATACACCAACATTTATACATAACATTTCCCTGATAAAAAGTCATTGTTGCGTCTTTCGGCTTTTCCCAGTTAGGGGTCGCCACAGCAGAACTCCGGTCCGCTAATGATTGGCAGTAGATTTTTATGTGCCGAGTTGCCAGCTCTGACGCACAACCTTCAACGAAGGTATGCCCATTCACGCACGTCTCCAGACAAAAGACGCTATAGCTGAGAATCGAACGGAACAACGTCTTACTGCCAGGCGACAGCGCTACCGCAGCACCAACATCGTAGTATATTTCCCTGATAAAAAGTGAAAGTCTGAAATTAAAAAAAGGCTTCCCAGCAAAATGCTATTTTTTGTTTGTTTTTATGGAAAAAAAAATATCTTCCCTTAAAAAAATTATTTTAGTGGAAGGTTTTTCCCAATAAATAACTTACCTGCCCAGTCCTGAAGGACTGCTAGCAACCAACAGTTTCACAAATACCTCCCAGGAGCTCTCTTCAGCAGCAAGAAACTGAGGTTTTTGGCCCTGTGTTGCTTCATGGGAGAAGTGCACCCTTAAGCTTTGGAAAGCCAGTTGGTAGCTGGGGGTAGGATCCCAAACAGCTTAGGCTACTGCAACAGTGATCCAATGTTGAGCATCATTCACTATAGTGATAATGCAGCCATAGGACATTAAGAATTGGTGTGAGAATTTGAAAAGTGATATAAGTTCAACTCTGCTAAAAGCAAAGGATGCACTCTATACGATGCGACTAAGATGATGCAAATTCATTTAAGATGCACACTCAAGGCCTAGATGGGTGATTTCTCAGTATAGCTTGAAACAAAATAGCACATGGACTGAGGAACCTACAAGTTTACTTTCTCGGTCAGTTAAGAATTGTTTGAAATTCTGACAACTGTATAAAGACTGGCAATTCCTAACACAGTAAAATAAAGTCTACAGAAAAATACACTGCCAGCCAATACTTACTGATGTGCAATAGTTGTTAATCGCTCATCATTGACAGCTCTTCGCACTTCTGCTCTGTGTCGCTCTGTAGAAATACTGAAGTAAAATAAATGGAGCACTGCATTAGTTCAATGGGTTACACGACCACAGCAATTAGCTAGCATACTTCAATACAACCATACATCCAAAACGGACACAACGTTTGGAAAAAGTAACAGTGCTGCAATAAAAACATATTAAGACACATCCTCAGAACATCTTACTAGCCACTTTCACAATATCCTAAAATAGACATAGGATCATAGGTAGGTACTAGGCTATCGGCCCACGGGCCTACGTAAGCCTAGCCAACAAGGTTCCCTGGCTTACGCCACCCAAGAAAGTTATTTTCCAGTGCCACTGTCGGGCAGAGACACAGAAGTGATCCCTATGGTGTATTTCCTATTTCCCATCCACTCATCAAGATTTTTCTTGAAGAGTGCTAATGAAGAACTTGAGATGATTAACAGGACATCATAAGAAATGATTAACATGACATGTAACTGCATTGTATTTAACTGTATTATGTTGCTACCTTTAAATTTATTATTCATGTGCAAACGTAAGTATTCAGCCAATTCTGACAACTCCAACAGAAAAGGAACACAGTCTGGTTGAGACTAAAACAAAAAAACACTCCTGTCAAATTGAAAGAAGTAACGTATGGCAATTCTGGTTTAATTTCCTACTACTAGTTTACAAAATGAATTAAATAAAACAATAAACATAAAATGACAAGTGTATATCTACATAATCATAAACACCAGTTATAACTGAAGCACACTGATGTATTCAAGTCCAGAAGTTTGTAAATGTTATGCCAAATGAAACAAATCAGTGATGCAGACTCTTCTTAGACAAACAAAAACAAGAAAAATTAACTTTCTGTAGTGATAAGTACTCTCAGAGTTCAAGAGACCCAAATAATCAAAGGCCACAGTCTCGAACAAAGTCCAGTGAATCTCTTCTAGGACAGGAAAAATGAAGAAATACCCACAAAACACATGTACTAAGTAGTCTCTTTTGTAGAAAGATGCACAGGTTTCCTCAAGTCCACAGCGAGTCTTCTTAGTAAGGCACTACTCAGAACCGCTGATTCAGACAATCTCCCTTCTAAAAGAGGCCAAATTATCTGAATTAGTACGGCTACAGCCATCTCAGAGAGCACTTAATCACACCACTGAACCACACAAGAATCATCTCTTATTAATACCAACTATTTAAAGCAACAGCTGTTCTGATATCCCAAGGTTATGCTGGATAATATGCATTATATGTGTATAAGCTGCTTTCCTTTCTGTCATATTAAAATGTTGAGTTGTCTGCCTCATGACATGTAACTGCAATAATTTCACTTGTATTTCACTGTATTCTCTCTGTAATGTGGAGCTTTTCTCTCCCTGGGTCTCCACTGAAAACAGGTTCTTTATGACCCAGTTGGACCTTCCCATCAGCTAAATAAACATCAGGCAAAGTTCCATCTGTAATATTTCTTCATTTGCCTCAATTTGATGCACCATTCTGATAAGAAGCACCACACTATGGTAAAAGAACTAGTGCATATATAAAAAAGAACTAGTGCATATATAAAAACACATGTGCATACATATGCACACATTTAATTATACATTGGGTATAAATATATGTCTAAATACACATTTCACACATTTGTAGCATAATGACCAACGAGACTGAAAAACAATGCTCATTGTAGTGTTGTGTCTGCTAGAGTTGCATTTAATACAGGCTGTTACAGAAACATGCAAAGTTAACTCTGAAACAGGTGAGAAAGCCAGAGAAAACTGCAAGTCTCCGTGGTAACCAGAAAGGAGCAGCTGTATATACAAATATATCATAACTACACCCTGAAAATATCAAATTCCAGATGTCTGGCCACTCCAGTGGCATACAGGGATAAAGCCCTGACAATAACCTAGCCGATCCACATTTGATCAGCGGGTTGAGTGACTGATCAGAAGGGAAGGGATGGGCATGCCTGTCCTAGGTGGGAGGGCACTGGTTGATATAGTCTCATGGGGAAGCGTCGTCCAAAATAGGGAGTTACCATCAGACAATCAATGAGCATGGGGGGTATAAACAAAAAAATATATCTCCCACCCCTATTTCAAGCAGAGTTCACGGGACACCTTTAGGTAGACCTGGTGTAGCTGTGGAGCACTGGCACCTGGGATGGTAACAATGAGTTCTGAGGGGACCGAAAGTAATTACAGCCCACTGGGCTTAGAGAGAGTTCTGAAGAATCTCCAGGGAACTACATATGAGGGATGAAGGCAGTCTGGAAGGCATCCCTGAAATCAGGAAAAGGAATACAAACGATCATCCTGCAAAGGAATTACACCTACTTGAATGGGAAAGCAAAATGTAAGAAAAACTACGTAGTGTTGGTCGCCTGTCCAACTTTGGAAAGAAGCCAAGTACCATTTGTTTTCTGAACAGTTTTAAAAAGAAGTCTGAAAGTGTGATGGACTTGAAATTAACTTTAGGAAAGGATATTTATACCAGATTTGTTTGTATTTTTGCAAGAAAGTATTTTTCCTCATTCCTGTAAATACCTTAAAATATTTCAGAGGCTGCTTTTCTTCAATACAAGCACAGTAAATTGCTAGTATGTATGTGCTCGCAAACATGCACAGAAACAGAAAAAAAGATTAAGAGTAACAAGACCTTTCAGCTGCCAATTCACAAGATGTCTTATACTAAAGTCTGACTCAAGTCTGCCTAACATGGAAAGGGGGGGAGGTGGATTGCAAAAAAGAACTCCAAACAGCAACTGACGGCTGGAAGTCGAGCTGGTACCGCGGCACCGTGAAAATCTACTGCCAATCATTAGCGGACCGGAATTCCACTGTGGCAAACCCTAACCGGGAAAAGCCAAAACAAACAGCAACTGACAGTAAAATAAATGTTCCGTTTAAGTAGTAGAAATATCAAATAAAGGGCTAGAAAAGAAGAATTAATGGCAAAGGCAAAAACAGGCAGAATTATGCAAGCACAAAGGAGTGAAACAGAAATTCTGAGTTTAAAAAGGCACCTGCTGGGAAAGGAAGAAAAAGAAGCTCGAGGCAAAATAGGCGCAGCTTCGCTTGAACATACGTAAAGACACAAAATGGAAAAAAGTGGCAGACAGACTATGAAAAAGACTGAAGAATAAGAAAGTCAAACCTAAGAGGGCTGAAAGCAGCTGGATATACTTCAACAGGTTTGCAAAGAAAATGAGAACTACATATTTTATAATAAATCTAACGAGAACTAAGAACATATAATGCCAAATACTAGTAATGTGGAAAAAGGAGGAGGAGTGCCTTCTCTGGGTGTTTAACAAAACATAACGTTTTAAACCCCTGTACTTAATGAGACTAGAAAAAAATACATACAGTGACGACAGGAGGTAATGTCAGTTATGCCAGGAGGACTAGGGCAGTGGATGTGCAACATATGCTAGTACAGTTAGCTGGAATTTAGTAAAGAATTATATGTTATTTGAATATCAAACTGATTTGTACTGATGCTTGTGTTTAAAAATGTATTTGTAAAGGTGCTTGTGTTAAAATGTATCAACAGTATTTCCTGCTGAACAGAAAAGAAATGTACATGCATTAGGAGGAGTGTTCCCAGCACAAGAATCTGGTAGTCTATTGGCCGTCTTGGGCCAATTTCTAGCTCTTTCAAGTCCCCCTGTATAAAACCCGCTTTGGCGCGGTTTTTGTGCTTGTTACTACTCAGCCAAGCTCCTCGTGGTCCTGCAGAGTGGTGCTAGCAGCAGAGGCTAAAAGAGCGACTGCTAACCTGACAAAAGTGTTTTTCCTGCTACTACCTGGGCAACTGTCCGATCTAGCTAAACTGCAAGTATTTCTGCTTCTTGAACTGTTTTAAACTGTTTAAAGTTGTTTTTGCACCTGCACTTTTAAAGTTTGTCCAGTTTGTTGTGGCAGTGGGAAGCTTAGAGCAGCCTATCTATCCCTGGAGGAGTGTTCCCAGCACAAGAATCTGGTAGTCTATTGGCCATTTTGGGCCAATTTCTAGCTCTTTCAAGTCCCCCTGTATAAAACCCACTTTGGCATGGCTTTGCGCGATTTTGCGCATAACGCAGCATCGGGCAGCTCCACTTAACTGGGTTTAAACCATTGTCGGCTCCACAAAGTCTGCTCTTCACTTTTACCCTTAAAACTGATCTAGTTCTCATAATAAACACCCTATTCCTACTCTAAAGCCTGGCACTTGCTCAGTAAAGCAATTATATAAGTCAGCACTAAAAAATTAAAAGCACTACACCCTCACAAACTCCCCTTGAGTACCTTGTTCCCCATTGGTCCTTTTTTTCAATTATAAAGGAATTCCCAATACTATTCTGGCATGTCCAAAGGTCAGTTGTCAATCTCCTCTCCGGTCCAGCTGGTGAATCTGGGAATCTTAAGGCAATGTTACAACTGCCTCATGTACACAGACAACCCTCTCCTCCTCCCAACAAATTCCAACACATGTGAGAGATGCAACCATATAGCCAAACTGGAGGCTAAGCTCTCTCAACTCAGTACTGGAGTAACCAGTCAGGAGGAGAAGGAAACCACACTCACTACAATTCCAGTCTCACACAGACCTACCACGACAGCAAACCAAACACATAAACACACAAAAACATACTCGGAGGCTCTAAATAAAAATCTGCCTAAGCAGCAGAGACCTCCAAAGCAGACACCCAAGCAACCGCTACCCTAAAACAAAACACGTGCAACACATAGCTCACAAAGCCAGTGTGCCGAACAGTCACAGCCCTTAAGGCTAAACAACACACCTGATACACTTGTAATAGGTGACTATCGTCAGGCACACTGACGTCCTGCTCACCAGGCTGAACAAGGAGAAAGTCACGGTGAGCTGCCTGTCGGGTGCTAGGATCCGCCACATAACACAAGCACTCAGGTCACTCCAAGGCAAGTACAAATATGACTCAGTCATTGTCCATGCTGGTGTGAATGATCTGAGATGTACCTCCCTGGACTACATGAAGAGAGACAGAGGAGCTTTCTGAGCATGTAGCCCAGGCCGGTATGACCCTGACCTTGAGTAGCATCTTACCCTCACCAAGAATGATGCCACAATATGAAGACAAGATGATCAATTTCAACAACTGGCTTAAGTATTGGTGTCATTCAAAGGGGATCTAATGCCTGTCAGCCTGGGATGACATGCTCGACAAGCCACGATGCTTCGCTAGGGACGGCTTGCACCTGTCACCCCTGGGCTTTCGGATATTGGCAAAGGCTCTTGCCACCCCCATAGTGCCTTTTTTAGGCAAGGCTCAAAAGACAAACCCACCTCCATAGGTATCACAAGGGATAAGAAACTAAGAGTAATGCCACTCAACGCCAGAAGTCTAAACCTCAAGATGCTCGCTCTCTAAACTCTCCTTGGCATGGAGAACATCGATATCTGTGCAGGAACAGAAACATGGTTCAACGTTACCGAAAGCACCCCAGCACTACCAGGTTATACCTCATACCATGCTTTAAGGCCCCAAAACTTGGACCGAACCACAAAAGGAGGGTGAGTATCAATATTCGTCAAAGATACCCACACCTCCAGGTTGGTGGCACAGCACAAAGCATCAGAGACTATCCATGTGCAACTAACAGTGGGTAAAACTGCCTTCCAGTTTATAGCCTGCTACAGACCACCCTCCCAAACCCAGGAACCCCAGTCGGCCTTCCTGAGAACACTGGAAAATATGAAGGTCTCTCCAAACACCATTATATTGGGCGACTTCAACTACCCAAATATAGACTGGGAGCATTACTCTAGCTCCAACACCCTAGCCCAAAGGTTCCTAGAATTTATAAACTCAAATGCTATGGAACAACTTGTTACCACTCCCACAAGAGGGGAAAACATACTTGACCTGATCATCACCAACATGGGGGCTCTATGCTCCAGACCAGAAGTGTATCCCTCACTGGCAAGATCAGACCATAAACTAATCTCACTGGATATTCACATCCCAACCCCACCCCCTGCCCAGAAAACCACAGTGAAAAACTTCTCTAAAGCAAATTTCACACTCCTCAAAACCGAGGTGGAATCCTTCAAAGCCCCCGGGCCTGTGGAAAATACGGCCCAGACCACAGAATCCTTTATAAACGCATTCTATGAACACCTTCAGGAATGCATGGATCATGCAATCCCAAATAAAACCAAGACCCAATCCTCCAAAGGCAGGCGTCCTGTCTGGTGGACCCCAGCCATAAACAAACTATACAATAGAAGTAAGAAGCTAATACATGATAGAGCAAAATCCCAAAAAGGGAAGGCATCTCTGATCAGTATCAGCAAAAAACTACGGGCACTCATAAAATAGTCTAAGGCCAGCTTCGAGAGAAAAACTGCACAGGACACCAAGAATAATCACAAGGCTTTCTTTAGTTATGTTAGGAACCTGGGTGGGAATTCTCAGATATGCTCAGAATTAGTCCAAAATGACAAAAAATACACCAAACCCACAGACATTGCCAACATCCTAGATGACAGGTTCAGCGCAAACTCCCCCCCCCTCCCCACCAAAAGGGCAAATATCTATCCCAGCAGAGTGCTGCCCCCCTGACATCTCAGATGCTCAGGTAAGAGCCGCCCTCTCCAAAGCAAAAAACACAGCATCAATGGGACCAGACGGTATCCCGGGCTGCGTCCTACATGAACTCCAAGAAGAGCTAAACCCCAACATAAAACTATTGTTCAATCTCAGCCTTACTACAGGATATGTACCCAAAGAGTGGCGTACAGCAACAGTGGTCCCTCTCCACAAAGGTGGTGCCTCAACGGATCCTGGAAACTATTGCCCCATAAGCCTGACTAGCTTGGTCTGCAAAGCTATGGAAAGGATCATCATGGACCTCATAAGTAAAGATACTGGGACATACAGACACTGGATCCTACCCAGTTCGGCTTTGTTAAGGGCAGATCCCGCCTCTTAAACCTGGTTGATTTCTTTGAAACAGTCACCAAGGCCAATGACGAGGGGAAGGTGGTCCACATAGCCTACCTGGACCTCGCAAAAGCCTTCGATATAATACCCCACTCGGGCATTATAGATAACCTCTCCAGCTTAAATATAAACCCCTGTCACTAGATGGGTTGCAAACTGGCTCAAGGACAGAACCCACATGGTTAGAAATTCTGGAGCCATGTCAGACTCCAAACCAGTTACAAGTGGCGTCCCACAAGGCTCAGTCCTGGGACCTCTCTTGTTCGGTATATATTTCTCGGAGGTACAGGCCAACACAGAAGGACTGTGGCTGACCAAGTTCGCAGATGACTGCAAACTAGGCGCCATAATAGACTCTCCAGCCGACACAAGCATCCTACAAAAGGGCCTCATAGAAACAGACAACTGGTGCCAGAACCATGGCCTCAAGCTAAATGCCAAAAAGTGTATAGTCATCCCTTTGGCAAAAACAAAGTGCCCACAAATTACCACATAGGTGGTAATCCATTAAATCTGGAAGAAGTAATTAGGGACCTGGGGACCCAAGTTGATAGCAATCTCTCATTTGAAAACCACGTGGCCAAAGTGGTTAGAAAAACATTTTATGTAGCCCACCTAATCATGAAGGGATTCACATCTAGATCAGGGGAGGTCATCGTGCCTCTTTACTCATCCCTCATCAGGCCCATAACTGAGTATAATGCCCCTTTTGGGATGTACCTTACCAGACACCTGCAGCAACTGGAAAGACCCCAAAAGTACCTCACCAAGAGGATCAAAGGGCTCAAACAGATGCCATATGCTGCCCGGTTAAAGAAACTCCAGCTCTACTCAGTGGCATACCGCCTGCTCAGAGGCGATCTGTGCCTGACCTATAAAGCCATGTCCAACCCGGAATTAATGGACATGCTGCACCTCAGAAAATCCAAATCCCATCGAGCTACGCGTGCGAGAGACTTGAACCTCAGCACTGAAATAAATAGGACATGCTGGAGGGACAGATTCATAACCCAGAGGCTCCCTTCACTCTGGAATAGAATCCCAGTCCAGGTTAGGCAGAGTCCCTCATTGACTCTCTTCAAGAGGAATCTTGATGAGTGGATGGGAGATCGTAGGTTTACCCCGGGTATCACTTCTGTGTCACTGTTAGACAGAGGCACAATATACTAACCTCGAAAAAGGGCATACCAAAATTCATAAAATGGGTGGCGAAAGCCAAACACACTGGCTAGGCTTATAAATGCCCTAGGGCAGATAGCCTAGTATGAACCTATGAACCTATTATTGCAATGGTTTAAATGTATACAGCGTAACTGCATTTACTAGAAGAGAAGAGGTTAATCAACCTGACTTTGAAAAACTATTCTTGAAATTAAATTTCTTTATGGTTAAGCCATAAAGATGTTATCCCACAGTTTTGAAGGGAGCCAGACACACGTCTGTACTAGAGAATAGCTTGTAGCTCCTGTAGGAAGAATTGAATGGTTTTATTGCTTTATGGCTTCCAGATGCCACTTTAATGACATCCTATTTTTGCATGCCATGGTTCCAATGACAACATTCAAAGTTTTGTGGAATATTTAAATACAACTACAATTTGTTTGTGTTTTACCATTGAGAATACCGGTAGAATAGACAATTTTTTGGATGTTATATTAGACCTTAGTGAAACCACTGACATTACATACAGCAAGATTTTTTAAGAAAACAGCATTTACAAAAAACTACATAATAAAAGTGCACATCTGGGTTGTATGAAAAAGAATATTCCTAGGGGTCAGTTCATTAGAGCTTCTCATTTAACATCAGAAGAAAGTGGTTTGGGATGAAGTTAAAAGGTTTATTTCTTCAGAGTTTACCCTGGGGATGTTCTACATAAGACAATAAGAAATGTTTTGGAGGTTAGAAACACTAGGTATTCTCCAATTTTAAAAGAAAGAATCTCATCATATACAACAAAAAGATATTGATGGTATTAATAACAAATATGTTTATTTTACATTGTAGATAAGTTGATATATCCTTATAATGCAACTAAGAATTAGAAGATTTTATTTGGAGATAAGGAACTGGACTGATGTAGTAGAGCAAGGTCCATGTTTTGTTTATAAAATGGTCAACAGTTTAAAATTGTTATTAGCAAAAGCAAATACTGAAATATCTCTAACCTCAAAAAATAAAGGCATGTACAAATGTGGTAACCGTAAGAGCTGCAGGTATATTAATGAAGGTTCACATATTATGGTGAAGAATTATCCCCAAACCATAGGTAGTAAAAAAATATTGCAACTATAAATCAGATCATGCTATTTATCTAGCTTCCTGTTTCAGCTGTCCTGCATGTTATGTGGGTATGACAACCAGGATGAAAGGTAAGAGAATTTCCAAGAATATATATGCTATACAAACCATGAATGAAAATAAATTAATGTCCTCACCATAACTAAGCATCCGTGTTGGCCATTTTCATTCTTCCTCAATGTGTGGGGTACCAAATCTGACCTCGAACGCAACTTGGCCGCATGCACTAGACTTTGGATCCAATTCTCAAGCTCCTCCCTCTACCCATAATGCCCTAGTGAGTCAACATTACCTCAGATTGAGTTTGCTGTCTTACAGACCCAAAGACAGAGCAGAAAAGGTAAAGAACTGCAAAGCTGGCGTTCAAACCTGGAACAGAGGTTCCCCAATATCCACAAGGTCACCCCAAAAGAATAAGAAAAGGGGTAAGGTGAGTTGAGGAACGAAAATGGACAACATGGATGCACAGTTACAGTGAGTACATAACCAATATCCAAGATGTTGTCCTTTTTGTAGATCAATGTGTGTAAGCATCTTTAAGAAGCTATTCAAGGACTTGCACAAGTGTATAAATACTGAGCATGTGCAAGTCTGACTGCCATTTTGGAGTAAACTGTTGAGATGTAAGCGTTTATGTATGCAGGCATGTAAGGTCTGTCTGTTAATCAGTTCATTCATATTTAGTGATGCTGCTATCCATCATGATGTACTTCTATGTATTAATGCATCTAAACTAAATACCCCGCCTGCTTGTCATCTACGTTAGAGAAGGATGAGCGACAGTGTCAGAAGTGGCATGTCTAAAGGGACATAAGGTTAGGAAAAGAATGGCCAAAATTATTTGTTGCCAGAAAGACTTTGTTTCTTCCACTCAAGTCTGAGAGGCACTCGGTTGGCAATGGAGGAATATACAGGAGTGAATCATCCCTAATGCATGCATAATTAGCAAAACAGGTCAGAAACAAACTTCAGATATTAAAACTTGCTCAAAACTATTTATTTGCAAAATATTAAATGAGGCATACAGAATGCCCTAAATGATATTCAAAAACTGATACACGATACTGATAATAATATTCAAATTACTAAGAAAAATGTTTGAAATAAAGTCCGAACTGAATAAAATGGATAAAATAAGAGGAAATGGCTGCACTTTTGCTAAGCACGTATTTTTTGTATTAAAGATATCCAAGTTATTAGAAGTGTATAAAGTGTTTGCATGTTTGTGCAGTATTACAGTAATGTTATTTCACAAGATACAGAGCATATTTTGCAAAGTACAGTATTTCGAAGAGTTTATTGTGCAAATGAATGTTGTTACAAGCTCACAGAGCAGTTTGTACAGAATTACAAGGGCCGTATTTTCAGTGTGTTTAACATACTTTTTGGGCATGGCAGACTGATTTCAAAAACCCAGTGCACTTGCGTTTGACAATAATACTGCAGAGAACTGGACAGCGCTTTAGCAACAGTATGACATTTTCATACAAGCTACATTTTATGATAAAGATGTACATACAAAGGCATTTATACTACTTAATTCAGCTGGGTCAGAAACTATTGAAAGGAAATGTTCATTTGTGTCTGCACCTGTGGTCTATGCAGGAGAGGGGGACAAACCATCATATTGTTGTACAGGTTGAATCAAGGGAGGACCCTGAGTGCTTAACACAAAAATTTAGAGAAATGTGTAACCCCCCAGACAAATGTTACAATGGAAAGGCACTTATTTTACACAAGGGAGAAAAGACCTGGTGAACCTTTTGCAGCATATATAACAGACTTGAGAAACAAAGCTAAAACATGCAGATTTGGTGATTTAAGGGAGGAGATGATAAAAGACAAACGTGTGTGGTATTGAAGATGATGCCGTGAGAAAGACTTTGCTTCATGACGGTGATTTGACTTTGAATAAGGCCATTGAGATTTGTCAGATATACGAGTTCACAGAAAAGCACACAAGTATGCTTACAAATGAGAACAGCTCTAGAAGGCACAGTGACAAAGCTCATGTTGATAGTATGCATAATGAGGTTAAAGAAACAGGCCCAAGCACATGGCAGCAACTGTAGCCCCTGCAGCACTCACTGGTAAACCCCAGAGCTTTTTAGCAACTTCCAGAGTTCGCACAGTCTCACTGAAGCATACGAGTGAGTCAGCAAACTCAAAGCATGGGCCTCAATCCAGGTTCATTGCCAACTGCCATAACTGTTGTGGAAATCATGAATATAAAGGGAGAAATTTTTAGCTTTTGGTCAACAATGCCACAAAATGGAATCATTTCAAAAGGTTTTGTAAATCAAAAGGCCCACATTCTTTTATTAAAAGGAAACATTTTAATAAACAAGTTGATTATAGAGCTGCAACCCTACTCTCTATGTTGATGGCATGTCAGTGCTTAATGAAACAGTCAATACAGTACATTTAAGGGCAAAGAATGAAGTATTTTGTATTGTTCGAATAAATGGCAAACCCGTAGAGCTCAAAGCTGACACAGGTTCCAAGTGCAATGTTATGTCAGCAGAAACATTTGCTAGTGTGTGTCATGGTGAAAGGCTTGATTTGGCAAGGTCCAAAGCTTGTTGCTCATGAAGGTGAAGAATTTCAAATTGAAGACTCAGTAGTGCTTTCATGTTACCCTTCTGGGAGAAGCTATGACCTGTTACTTTATGTGGTCAAGAGGCACGTTCAGTCATTATTAGGGCTCAGAGACAGTTTGAAAATGGGACTGGTTTCATTTAACAAGTCCATTATGTTAGCTTGAAAGACCACTACTCTAATTTCACCCAGTACCTTTTTTCTACCTATGCTGATCTCTTCAAAGAAAAACTACAGAAGCTTCCAGTTGTGTACTCCATGAAGTTAGATGCAGATGTCAGTCCAGTTAAAAGGCCAGCTTGAAAAGCTCTAATAGCCATGCAGGACAGAGTCAAAGCCAGATAGATAAAATGGTGCTACAAGGTGTGATTTGCTCAGTTTTAGAACCAACTAAATGGGCATCTTCCATGGTGGCAGCTCATAAGAAAAGCTCAGATGACATCAGAATATGTACTGATCCACAAGATTTGAACAAAACACTAAAAAGACCTCATCATCCAATGCGCACAGTCGAAGTTGCAGCACTTATGCCAAATGCCACTGTGTTTTCTGTCTTAGATGCAAAGTGTTCATTTTGGCAAATTCAGGTTGACAAGAAATCATCATTGCTCACTAAGTTTAGTACTCCGTTTGGCAGGTACAGATTTTTGAAAATGCCATTTAGGATAAATTCTGCAAGTGAAGTTTTTCAACGTGCAATGGAGCAACTTTTTTCTGGATATCCTTGTGCTATTATAGTAGATGACATACTAGTAGGGGGGTAATGGTAAAGCTGAGCATGACAGAAACCTCAGAAAAGTTCTGGAAAGGGCAGATCAAGTGAATCTTAAGCTCAAATCCACAGAAATGCAAATTCAGGCTATAAGAGGTTGCTTATGTTGGTCATTTATTTACTAGTTCAGAGCTATGACTAGACCCTTCAAAGCAAACAGCTATTCTCGAGATGCCAGCTCCAATGTTCAAGCCCTGCAATGTTTTTTAGCATGGTTAACTACCTAGGTGATTTAATTCTAGACTTGAGCCAACTATCAGCACCACTAAGAGAGACATGTACAGATGTACCCCGGTCTTGGTTAGAGCAACATAAGAGAGAATTTGATGTCCTGAAACAGAGAATTACTAGTCCACCAACTCTCAGATACTATGATGTTCACAAATCAGCTACTCTTTCATGGGATGCTTCGAAATTTGGTCTTGGTGCAGTCATTCTACAAGAGGGTCAACCTGTTTCCTACGCATCGAGAACTCTCACCCAAACTGAAATACAGTATTCCTAGATCGAGAAAGAGCTTTTGGCAATTGTGTTTCATGTTCGAAGTTCCATGATTAAGTTTATGGTAAACATATCCAGATCGAAACAGACCACAAACCTTTAGTCACTATCTTGAGAAAGCTTATGCATTCAGCTCCAGCCAAATCGCAACATATGATGTTGAGATTGCAAAAATATAATTTTACTCATCTACAAGAAAGGCAAACTTCTTTATCTTGCAGATATTATTATCCAGATCACCCAGAAACACCACTGACCACCATGAGAATGAGAATCTTGATTTTGAAATCACGGAAGTGAGAAATTTTTCTTCCACGTGTCTTGATGAGCTGACAAGATCACACAGCCACAGATACAGTTTTACAAAGGCTCAACCACCTAATCAAGGATGGCCGTCAAAGCAATCTAATTTACCTCAAGAAGTGCAACCTTACTTTCCATACAGAGATGAGATTTTGTCTGACAATGGTATCATTATGAAAGGTCCGGAAGTAACAGTTACAAAGTCTTTGCAACAAGAGTACATTACTATCTTGCACTGTGGTCACCCAGGAACTCAATCTACCAAAAGAAGGGCGGGAGGTCTAGTATTTTGGCGCACTATGTCACAAGATATTGAGAGAGCACTTTTGTTCCGTGTGTAATAGTACAAAGCCACATCAGCAGAAGGAACCACTTCAGCTAACACAGATTCCAGAACTACATTGGTTGACAGTAGCCACTGACATTTTCAAGTGGACGGTCAACATTACTTGGTGTTAGTAGACTCTTACTCCAATTGGTTCGACCTACTTCCTACTCTAGCATCCAGTACTGCCATTACTAAGATGAAGCATCATTTTGCAGTCCATGGTAGTCCACACAGAGTTATTTCTGACAACAGCACACAGTTTACGAGCCAAAAGTTCAAAAGATTTGCTGAAGAGTGGGACTTTTCTCATGTCACTAGTAGCCCAGAGTACCTGCAGTCAAATGGTTTGGCAGAAAGTGCAGTTCTAAGTCCAAAACAGTTACTTGAGAAGTCAAAACAAGACAATAATGATGTTTCCTGAATTTCCTGAATGTGAGAAACATTCCTTGTGATAAACATCTTGGATCACCTGCTCAGAGACTTCTCTTGAGACAAACCAGAACCACATTACCAATCAGTAGTCAATTGTTGGTTCCATGTGTCAAGAACAGGTCAGTGAAAACCAACCTGTTGAACGTTTAACCCAGAAGTCCTACTACAAGACCAGCAAACCGCTCAATCCATTAAGAGAAGAAGTGGTAAGGATGCAAACGTCCAAAGGTTATGATCAGATTGGTGTTGTGAACAGTACTTGCCCAGAGCAGAGACTGAACACTGTGGAATCACAAGGAGCAGAGTTTAGACGGAACTGGAAACATTTGAGACCAGTGTCTGAGCCTATACCATAGCACATAGCATGTGAGACTACCTCAGAGTTCGTTGTCCTGTGTTGCAATTCCAGAGGAAGTTCCAGAGAATATTCCCATTCCTGTGACGAATCCATAAGTTCCTGATACGAGTTGTTCGACTAAGACTGACTGCCCCTGTTGCTAAATTCAGTTCAGATTGTTATGTTACGAGACCCAGTCATATCTCCAGACCACGTAACAGATACACGGCAACCTGGACATGAACATTGCGTTTGTTTCCAATATCTATAATAATGCATGTCTAACTTTAATGTTTTTACCAAGGGCAATCTTTTTTAAGAGGGAGGATGCAAGATCAATGTGTGGGTATGTATCGTTAAACTATCCAATGGCTTGCACAAGTATATAAATACTGAGCATGTTCAAGTCCGACTGCCACTTTGTAGTTAGCTGTTGAGATAGAAGCATGTTTGTGTACGTAAGGTCTGTCTGTTAATCAGTTTGTTTATATTTTATGATGCTGCTATCCATCCTGATGTGTTTCTGTGTATTAAAGCATCTAAACCAAATACCCTGCCTGCTTGTCATCTATGTTAGAGTCGAGCGACACTTTTCATTCTGCAACATGTGGGACACAGTCCCCAGCTACATGAATCTTGGGTGACCGTCATGGAAGGCTATTCCAGAGAACTGATGAACAAAATGCATCTCTGCTTCTGGAGGTCAAATCTAGTTTGTAATGAGCAATAAAACTTGGAGCATTAGACCAGGTAGCTGCTGCCCAAAATGTCAAAGGAAATAGTAGACCAAAAGACAAGTGGCCATGGACCAAGCAGAATGTGCTTTACAAGGCTTTGACAGGGATAGGTCTTGTTGACTATAACAAAGAAATGCAATCAGCAATCCATTTGGCCAGGGTAACTTCAGAAACTGGTAATCGTAGTATTTGGTGAGAATCAGCTGTTCGGATTTCCTGAAATCCTTCACCCTGTGTACATAAAAATGTAGTTGTCTATGCAAATATAAGAGATGTAACACATACTCTGCTTTGTTTGAAAAATTTGGGGAAAAAGACAGGCAGGTGAATTGTTTAACAGATACTAGACTCAGACACTACCTTAGGTAAAAAGGATGGGTTGGTTCTTAAGGTAACTCTACCCTTGTGAAAACCAATGTAAGAAGATTTGAAAAGATGGAGCCTGGAGATCAGAAATCTAACTAGTGGATGCAATAGCTACTAGGAATGTGGTTTTCCATGACAAAACATTTGTTAGAATTAGCTGATGGTTCAAAGGGGTGTTGGGTGGGTCAAACTCTGGAGCACAACTGTTAAATTCCAAGTTGTTGATAGGAGTTTCTCTGGATAAAAAGGTGCCTTTGAGAAAGGCCTTACACAATTTGGAAGAAGCTAATGAGAATGCATTTACTCCTCCATGAAAATCAGAAAATTAGATATAGCTGTTAGTTGTACTTTAATTTACTCCTGTAGATCTTCCTTGTAGAAACTTTCTGGGAGGACAACAGTATTTGAAATACTGGGGAGGAAACACTAGGCTGTCTAGGGGTTGGCAGTGAATGAAAATAAAATTTGTACCCCTGAGATACAATGTTGAGGACCCATCGGTCATGAGTGATGGGCATCTAGTTTTTTGCATTAAGGGCAAGTTTTCCTCTAAGGGCACAAAGCAATTGGGCAGGGCTGGGGGGTAGAGCTGAGAGGTCATTGTGAGCTTTTTCCATTGGGAGGTGGCTTACCACTCCCTGTTTTAGGGGTGGGGGCACTCCATTGCTTAGATCTCTGCATACCCTGAGACTGTAGTCTGGTGGTCTGTTTCCCTTGGGTCTTGTCTGGGAAGGCCTGTAGGGGGCTGGAAAGGACCAGTGTTTTGAAGGGCAATGCCTACTGAATCTAGGTGGTTGCACTTGCAAGAATTCTTTAACAGTTTGCATTGATTTAGCTTTTTCTTCCATCTTTTTAAGAACTTCTTCTGCTTTGGTACCAAACAGTCCTTATTTAAAGGAGTGTCTAGTAATTTGGATTTGACATGATCTGGCAAGGTCTGCTCCTTCAGCCAAGCATGTCTTCTCAATACAGAACCAGTGACTGCAGCCCTGCAAGATGCTTCTAAGGTATCGAAGCCACACTGCAAATTATGCTTACTAACTTGGTTTGAAGAATGTATTAGCTCTTGTAAATCTATTTTCTGCACAATCTGGAAATATTACCATTTTCTGTTTAATTAGTTTCATAATATGTTGCTGGTATTTCAGCATGTGAAACTGGCAATGCAATGACCTGATAGCAAGAGTTACAGAGGTACATACCTTCTTACCCCATCTGTCTAAAGCTCTGGAATCCCTGTCCGAAGGGGTAGGATTTTTGGCTGCATTAGCCTTAATACCTTTAGGTCCCTGGGAAATGATCTCTGGATCAGCAGTAGGATTCTTGAAAAGAAACTTGTGAGAATCAGGTACTCTGTAGTACCCGTCAGGTTTCCTAGAGGCCGGAGGTAAGGTGTCTGGAGTAAGACTGGATTCCATAAAAACATCATCCACAACATCCAGGACAGGGGGTATAGCTAAAGGCCTGTGCTGAGGCAACTCTGAAAATTCTCTGAGTCTCTTTTTGGACTGAGGATAGTCTTGGCATTCCCAGTGGAAATGCTCTCAAAGTATGCAAAGTTTCACCAAAAGAAAAATCCTCAGGAGGGTAGGCAGAGGGAATGGATTCCTCTGCATCTGAATCCTCATAGGCTAAAGGCATGTCCTGATAATCAGAAAGGTCAGAATCATCGGACTCCTGATCTGTAGAATCTGAAGGTAACTGAACTCCTTTGTCACTTAGCAGGGGAAGGCTAGCTTCCCCCAATTACCATAATAAGGTCTTCCACCATTCTAAGCATTTGTTTCTGTGGCATGGGAGCTTGAGCATGCACACTTTGGTCATCAGTTTTCTAGGCGTACTGCGTACTCTGAGCCTAAGAAACTTGGCAGTTTTGGCTAAAAACGAAGTTGTCTGTTTGATTCAAACATCGGTAAGACGGAATACACCCTCAGAAGCCGGTGCCTGCACAGCGGCTCTAGACCCATCCAAGGTAGAGACATCCGCAGGTTGCATAGTCGAAGAAGCATCTTGCGGCATACCGGACTCCGAATGGGTCTCAGTAGAGGCCTGCGAATCCATAGAAGCAGGCATTAGGGGCTGCAAAGGTACCTCACCGAGTACTGGCGACTAGCTTAACGGAAGCGTCATCAGCAGTTTTGGACTTATGTGGTCTGTCTCTGTCTTTATCCTTACGTTTTTTCGGAAGATTGGAAGTCAGATGGCTTACCGAAGCCATTTCGGAATACGGAGAATGACAGCGAAAGAATTTAGCGACAAAGATAGCCCGAAGATGAATGGTTCGGGCGTTAAACAAAGCACAAAACTGACAGTGAGGGATGTCGTGGTCTGGGCCTAAACATGTGATGCAGTAAGAATGAAAATCTCGGTAAGGTATTTGCTTTCCACAGGCAAGACACTTATTAACTTTTTCTGACATCGGTTAGAGCAAGAAAAAAGGATCCCCAATGGGGTACTTAGCTTTAGAAGACTTCAGGATGATCAACACGAAAATTAAAATTTCAGGTAGCAGCCGACCGACACTTGCGTACTGCTTCTGCTTCAGGCTCCTCCTCAGCAAGAAAGACTGGTGTAATGGCATCGGTTGTCTGTTTTATACCCCTGACCAACTGACGTCATGGAAGAAGTGACAGCATCCGATGCAGAAATATTAAGACTCTGGTATTCGGGCCGACTGAGGGCTACCTGTAGGCAGATAACCCAAGTGTGATGACTGCAACAGTGAAACACGAAGAACATCTTTGACTTCTTCACCAATTGGTTTAGGCTGCTTAGATCCAGCACTGGTCTCAGATCCCTGTAGTCTTTGTCACTAAAGAACCTCAAGTAAGTTTTAAATCCTCTTTGGTATGGTGGGACCCTGGATGACTCTTGTTAAGCAGCTTTTGAAACTCCTGATCTGTGACTTCTCTCTGACTGGGTGGGAGGTTGGGAAGGTTTCTTCTTTTGTTTGGGGGAGTCTGGGAAAATGGTATGAAATAACTTCTGGATACTATCTTTAACACCCAAACAACTTTTATCGAAGCACAAGCATCTAGGTGCAAAGACAAGCACCCCCCAAACTGCCTCCCAAGATGGGCAGTCAGGCAACCCTTCAGGAGAGCTGAAAGGGTTTATCTGAAAGAATCTTGGAAATCCTGGTTTTGTAGGCCTCCTGTACGAGGAGAATGGCATCTTCCATTTGAACTCCCCTCTTGCCTCTGGAGGTGTTGTTCCCACATGAATCCTAGAAAGGTCTCTAGGATTTACAGAACATTTTCTTACCTCCTCTATGATCCTGGGAAAAGGATTGTTGATAGGTATAAAAGCATATCCCTACAGCAAACAGGGTCTTTCCATCCTGTTCACTCTAGAAAAGCACTTCTTTTATGGAAAGAAGAAACAGCAATGTTCCATCAAAGGAAGCATTGATGAAAGAAGACTTTAAAGGCTCCACAAAGTTGCATAATCGCATCCAGGTAAGTCTTCCAATGGCAATGCCTGAACCAGCTGCCTGTGAGGAACCCTCTGCAGCCTGGGATATCACCTTCATGGATGCATTAGAAATGGACAAATGAGTGGCCAGCTGTGAAGAGGACCTCTTGCAGTCCTCTGCAGTCATGGACTCAGAGGTATTTGGAGAGTTCCTTGGTCAAATCCCTCTGTAATCTTGTGAAGTGTGCAAAATAATTCAGGGACCTCTAGGTAAAGGTTGCTGAAGAAAATATGTGCTTCCAAACATGTCTAGCACCCTGGAGTCTCTATTAGGGGAGATTGACAGAGGCACTCTGCTCCACTATCTCCTTTTTTGTGGCTGCCACCACCACCACAGCTTCAGAGACACTTTGCTCTAATGAGGTCTGTCCTTTAGTGGCACCAAACTTTTGTCTAGGTGTCAGGGAACCGATTCAACAGAGTTCAGTTCCTTCTATGCCTAGTGGGACATTAAAATTGACAAGCTCATCTACTGGGGAGTCACCCATGACAGATGGGCAGGAACCAAAAGCTTTCATAAAAAAGTACAGTTGTGTAACACTTAACCATAAATGTAGATGTTAAGAGTGTATTCACTGTTGCAGTCCTCACATATGGGTTATCCGGCTCCCGGTAGCCCTCAGTCGGCCCGAATACCAGAGTCCTTGGTATATGACGTCGGCTGCCACCGGTTGTAAAACTGATGTCAGCACGTCGGGTATAAAGGGGGCAGCCAACGCCATTTCCTCAGTTTTTCTTGCCTTAGCTGTCAGGAGCCCCCAAAAGAAGGCTAACCCAGGAAAGGCAACACCCTGGACACATGTCATACAAAAAATAAAAACCTATAGTATGTGCCTTAGGAAAAAAAGGGGGAATGGGAAATCAGGACTGCAACAGTGAATACACTCGAACATCTATATTTATGGCAAGTGTACACAACTGTACTATGTTCTTCATGTTTCACTGTTGCAGTCCTCACATATGGGTTGATTCCCAAAGCCCAGTAAGAAGACAAAGGGGGGAGGAAGGATCACAGATTAAGGGTTGGTAAGGAGGCCCTGCAAAACTGCAGAGGCAAAACCAGCCCTGGATTTAGAAAACAAAGGTAGATTGCAATGCTTTGTGAAAGTATGGACAGAAGACCAAGTAGCTGCTTCTAGAATGTCCTTAGTAGGCACACCTCTCAGAAAGGCTGCAGAGGTAGAGAGAATGGGTCCTAATACCCTGAGGGGGAACCTTCCCATGCTGCAGGTAACAAAAGTGAATACAATGAGCAATCCATTTGGAGAGGATTTGTTTTGAAATAGCTTTACCCTGAGCCCCAGGAGCAAAACTAACTAATAACTGTTCAGATTTTCGAAGCTGTCTATGCACATCAAGAGAGTGCAGAATCCTTTCCCCTTTATTTTGGGGATTGTTGAAAAATGTAGGCAGGTGAATAGACTGGTTAAGGGTTAAACTGGAAACCACCTTGGGCATAAAGGAGGGATTGGTTCTCAGAGAAACCTGATCCGAGTGAAAAATAATGAAAGGTTCTACTGCCATTAAGGCTTGCAGCTCCGATACCCTTCTAGCTGAAGTAATAGCTAAAAGGAAAGCAGTCTTATAGAAACTTCAAATCTGCAGAGGCAGCTGGTTCAAAGGGAGGCAGAATAAGTTTTTCCAGGACAAAATTAAGATCCCAAGCAGGAGTAGGAGCTCTTCTGGGAGGTCTAAGATTGCTAGCTCCCCTCAGGAACTGCTTCATCAAGGGGTGAGAAAAATGGGTTGCTCAAAAGAACAATGAGCCGAAATTGCTAAAGCGTGAATTTTGATGGAAGAAAAGGAGAGTCCACCATTAAGCAATCCTGCTAGGTAGTCAAGAATGAGTGAAAGAGAAGGATGAGAGGAGTCTTCTGCTTTAGCCTGCATCCAAGAGCAAAATCTCTTCCATTTATCTGCATAGGATTTTCTTGTGCTAGGCCTCCTGGCCTCATGAAGAACTTCAATCACCTGTTGGGAAAGATTTAAAGTATTAGCCAGGCAGTTAAATGCAGAGTTTGAAGACGAGGATGAAGGAACTTTCCCTCTCCCTGAACCAACAGATATGGTACCAGGGGAAGATGCAAAGGCTGAGCCTGGGTAGGGCTGCAAAGTAGGGGATACCAATGCTGCCTGGGCCAATCTGGAGCTATCAGAACAGCCTTTGGTTTTTCATCCCTTATCTTTAGCAGCACTCTGGGAAGAAGAGGCAGAGGAGGGAATGCATAAACTGACAGATGTGTCCATGTGAAGGACAGTGTATCCACCCTCCAAGTTTTGTTGTGAAACTCCCTGGTGCAGAAGGTTGGAACAAGATGATTGGTGTGAGAGGAGAAAAGATCGACTTGTGGGGTGCCCCAATGATGAATGATGCAATGGAAAATGTCCCCGTTCAGTTGCCACTTGTGAGGATCCAAAACATGTCTGCTCAAATGATCTGCCAAGAAGATTAGTCTCCCTGGAAGATACTGGGCTATTAGATGTAAGCCCATGGTTGCTGCTATGGACCATAGTCTCATGCTTTGTCTACACAAGGAGAGTGAGTCCCCCCTTGCTTGTTGATGTACCACATGACTGTGGTATTGTCCGTTCTGATCAGCAGATTTAGAGTAGAGTGGTAAATGATGGTACTTTGTAAAGGTGTGCACTGAACTCCAGGTAGCAGCCTCTAAAATGTCTTTGGTTGGTACTCCCCTGAGGAAGGCTGCTGAAGTGGCTGCTGCTCTGGTTGTATGCGGCCTAACGCCCTTAGGCACTGGCTTGCCATGTTGTGAATAGCAAAAACGAATGCAGTGGCTTATCCACTTTGAGATAGTCTGCTTTGAGATAGCCTTTCCTTGTGATCCTGCAGCATATGCCACCAGTAGTTGCTCTGTCTTTCTGAAAGCTTTGCTTCTGTTCAAGTAGAAGCGTAGCTGTCTGTGTATGTCCAAAGAATGCAGAATTCTCTCCCCCTTATTCTGTGGGTTTGGATAAAAAGTAGGCAGGTGAATAGTTTGGTTAAGTGCCACACTGGACACTACTTTAGGCATAAATGTCGGGTTTGTCCTCAGAGAAACTCTGTCTGGATAAAAAAATGATAAAAGGTTCCACAGCCATGAGTGCCTGTAGCTCTGAGACTCGTCTTGCAGAGGTTATTGCTAGGAGCAGAGCTGTTTTCCAAGATAAAAACTTTAAATCAGCTGTAGCGGCTGGCTCAAAAGGAGGCAGGGTGAGTTTTTCCAAAACATAACTGAGGTCCCATGCAGGTATTGATGATCTCCTCGGAGGCCTTAAGTTTTTGGCTCCTCTGAGGTACTGCCTTAACAAGGGATGAGAAAAGATTATATTGTAATGAGCCAAAATGGCAGAGGCATGAATTTTAATTGATGAAAAGGATAGGCCTTTGTCCAGCATCTTAGTTAAGTATTGCAAAATCTGAGGAATATTTGGTACAGCTGTGTCAATTCCTTGTGTTTGGTTCCAAGCACAGAATCTCTTCCATTTTCCATCGTAAGATTTTCTGGTACTAGGCCTTCTGGCCTCCAAAATGACATCCATTACAGCTTTAGTGAGAGACGTGTTTTGTATCACTACATTATCCGCCATGCTGCCAGATTTAAGGTCTTTAGTTGGCTGTGCAGGATCTGATTGTTTTGTTGGGATAGTAGATGAGGTATTTGAGGCAAGGTCCAAGCCGGGCATTGGGACAAGTACCTTAGGATTGGGTACCAGTGCTGGTGGGGCCAGTATGGGGCAATCAGTATCATCTTTGGCTTCTCTTGTCTGACCTTTAGGAGTACCTTGGGGAGGAGAGGCAGTGGAGGAAAGGCATATACTATTAGGTTTTTCCAGCTGAAGGATAAGGCATCCACTTTCCATGCTTGCTTGTGATAAGTCCTTGTGCAGAATCTTTTTAGTTGGTAGTTATGAGGGGAGGCAAATAGATCTATGTCTGGGCATCCCCATTTCCTTCTTATCATGCTGAAGACTTGTGGATCCAATTTCCACTCGTGGGGATCCACGAGGTTTCTGCTTAGTTAGTCTGCCAGAGTATTTATCTTTCCTGGCAGGAATTGTGCCTGCAGATGTACTTGGTAAGTCAATGCTGTGTCCCACAAAGTCATGGCTAGTCTGCAAACGGGGTAAGAATGAGTGTCTCCCTGCTTGTTTATATACCACATGACATGGTGTTGTCTGTCTTTATCAGTAGTTGTCCCAGATGAAGTAGGTCCTTGAAGGCTGTCAGGGCATTCTGAACAGCTAGCATCTCTTTTTGAATGATATGTAGATGCATTTGGTTTGCGGGCCATGTGCCTTGAATACATCTTCCTGCCATGTGGGTCCCCCAGGCATAATCTGATGCATCCGTTGTTAATGTCTGCCTGGCTGGGGGTAAAGTGAATGGCTGTCCCTTGTTCTGGTGACAAGCCTTCGCCCACCAATGAAACTCCTGTTGCAGGCAGGGAATGAGGGTAATTATTGTTTCCAGGCTGTGGCAATGTTGAGTCCAAACACATTTTAGGTACCATTGAAGTTTCCTCATATGCAGTCTCGCATATGGAGTTAGTAGAATGCAGGATGCATTGAAGCCCAAAGCCTGCAGAATTTTTCTTGCAGATAACTAGGCCTTTGTTGCCAACAGATTGAAATAGGTAGTCAGTTGCCTTTGTTTGTCTGGTGTGAGATGAGCCATCTGGGCAGTTGTATTTAAGCTTGCAACCAGGAATATCATCTCTTGAGAGGGTACTAGTTTTGATTTATTTTCGTTGACTGTGTGCCCTAGGCCTGTTAGAAATCTCTTTACAAACGCCAGATGCTGTAGTAGAATGTCCTTGTTCTCTGCTTGAATGAGGCAGTCGTCCAAGTAAGGATATATTTGTATTCCTCTTTTTCTGCAGAATGCAATTACTGGTGCCAGGCACTTTGTGAAGACCCTGGGCTGAGTAGATAAGCCAAAGGGCAGTGCAGAGAATTGGTAATACTTTGAGCCAGCCTTGAATCTGAGGCATCTTCTGCATGACTGTCTGATTGGTACATGCAGGTATGCTTCTTTTAGGTCTAAAGTCACAAGCCAAGCCTTCTTGCCCAGCATGGGCAGAAGTTGCTGTAGAGCCAACATTTTGAATTTTGGTATATCCAGAAATGTGTTTAGAATAGATAGGTCCAGTATTGGTCTCCAGGTCTTGTCCTTTCTTGGTACCAAAAACAGTCTTGAATAAAATCCTTGTCCCTGCTCTTGCTCTGGTACTTGTTGAATGGCCCTCATGTCCATGAGGGATGAGACTTGCTTTTGTGCCTCTGCTCATTGATGTTTTGGCAGGTCTGGCCAACAGTTTGTCCTTGGCAGGGTATGGAAGAGAAACGTGTAGTCTTGTGACACTATGTCTAGGACCCATTTTGCCCTGGGTTATTATGTGCCAGTTTTGAGAAAAAAAGTGCTAGTTTTCCCCCTAAAGGTGCTGCCAGAAGATAAGTGCTTGGTGCAGGCAGGGGGAAGTCATTGGGACTGTTTCCTGTATGGTTGTGATTTGTCTTCTCCACTTTTGGAGGTAGAAGCACCCCATTGTTTAGACCTGTACGAACCTTGGGGCTGGGATCTGCCTCTTGGGTGTCTGTATCTGCCCCTTTGTGGTCTGTCTGACAATGGAAAGGACCAATTCTTTGTAGGCCAGTGTCTGCTAAATCTTAGAGGCTGAGCCTGTAAGAAATCCTTAACCGTTTGCATAAATTCAGCTTTGTCCTCCATTTTCTTTAACACCTCTTCTGCTTTAACACCAAACAAAGTATCATGCTTTAATGGGGCATCTAATAATTTTGCTTTGACATGATCAGGCAAACTTTGTTCCTTTAACCAAGCATGCCTCCTGATGACAGAACCCGTAACAGTGGCTCTGCAGGAGGCCTCCAAAGAATCAAAACCACATTGCAAAGTATGCTTTCCAACTTGTTCAGCTGCATGCAATAAATCCTGCATTTCTTTGTTTTCTGCACATTCAGAATTTGTCAACATTTTCTGTTTAAGCAGTGACATAATATATTGCTGATATTTGAGCATATGAAACTGACAATTTAAAGCCCTTATAGCCAAGGTAGCGGAAGTGTAAATCTTTTTTCCCCCATGAGTCCAATGCCCTAGAATCCCTGTCAGAGGGGGTAGGATTTTTTGCAGCGGAAGCCTTGACCCCTTTGGGACCCTGAGAGATAGTTTCTGGGTCAGCAGCAGGGTTTTTGAAAAGGAATTCATGAGAGTGAGGAACCCTGTAGTACCTGTCCGGCTTAACAGGAGCTGGAGGTAGAGAGTCAGGGGTCAGACTGGACTCTGAAAATACATCAACAATGTCTAACACAGGTGGAATAGCTAGGGGGCCTGTATTGTGGTAGTAAAAGGAAGTCTCTAAGCCTTTTCTTAGATTCAGAAAAATCTTGGCTCTCCCAGTGGAAATGCTCCCTCATGGTGTGCAAGGTTTCCCCAAAAGAGTAATCCTCAGGAGGAGAGGCTAAATGGATAGATTCATCAGCCTCAGAATCCTCATAGGGAGAAAGAGAGTATTCCTGATCAGAAGAGGAATCAGATGAAATGGAAACCTAATCTGAAGATTCATATTCTATCTCTTGCCTAGGCCTTTTATCAGGTGGGGGATGGGAACCCCTGATCAAAGTAATTAAGTCTTCGGCCATTTTGAGCATTTGTTTTTCGGGCATGGAGGCCTGTCCATGAGGCTGCTGTACTTGTTTCTTTGTCTTTAAGGGTGCTTTAGTCTTTGCCTTTGAAGCTGAAGTAGTTTTAATGTATAATTGAGTTGGTCTGAAAACACCCTCAGAAGCCTATGCCTGCTCAGCGGCTCCGGACCCATCTGAGAGAATAGTCTCTGAAGGTCCAATACCTTGAGCTTCCAGCAGCCTAGGAGACTCCACGTGGGAGTCAGTAGTGGCCTGCGGGTCTAAAGTAGCGGGTGTCACGGGCTGCGAAGGCACCTCACTGAGAACCGGTGACTGGCTTAGAAGAAGCCTCGTCATCGGTTTTGGACCTCTGATGCCTGTCCTTTTCTTTGCGTTTCTTGTGAATTCCGGTAGTCGGATGGCTATCCGACGACATGGTATAATTAAATCTTTTGCCAAAATAGTGTAATGCAAAATCGTACCGACACTTAATAGTGCGTTGGTTAAATGTAGCACAAAACCGACAACTAGCAACGTCGTGGTCAGGGCCTAGGCAAGGAATACAGTAAGAATGAAAGTCCTTATGAGGTATTTGCTTCCCACAAGAAATACAATTATTAACTTTTTCTGACATCGGTCTGGAGCAAGAAAAAAGTTTCCCCAATGGGGTACTTAGCTTTTAATGAAGACTTCGGATCTGAAATTCGAACACGAAAATCTCAGGAGTCGGCCGACCGGCACTTGCAAACTGCTTATGCTTCGGACACTGCGCGGCAAGAAAGACTGAAGAAAATGGCATCGGCTGCATCTTTTATACCCCTGGCGCACTGACGTCAGGGAAGAGGTGACAGCAACAGACACCGGACCTAGACTTTGGAATTCAGGCCGAATGAGGGTAGCCTGCCAGCAGGATAACCCAAGTGTAATGACTGCAACAGTGAAACACGAAGAACATCTGCGCATAATGCCTACCTCGACCTGGTAAAGGCATTCAACACACTACATCACTTAGGTATTACAAACTAACTCAAAAATTTAGACATAAATCTGTATGTAACCTGATGGGATAGTGAAATGGCTCATGGATAGGACACAAAGTTAGGGTGGGGGGGGTAAACACCTCCACCAACAGGCCTGTTAGTAGTGGTGTTCCAGAGGACTCGGCACTTGGACCTCTCCTGTTTGGAATACACTTCTCTGAAGTCACAGCAAATAAAGAGAGTCTTTGGGTGACCAGATCTGCAGATGACTGCAAGTTGGGTGCAATGACTGATTCTTCCAAAGATGTAGATATCCTTGAGGAGGGCATGAGAGCCAATTAACTGGTGCCAGAAACATAGCCTAATACTCAATGCAAAAATGCATATTTATACCCTTTGGAAATATGACCACTCCCGCAAATTACAACATTAACAACACTTTCCTAAGAGACCCAGTGATAAGGGACTTGAGAACTCAGGTTGACAGTAACCTGAACTGTGATCACCATGTGTCCACGGTGGTGAGAAAATCCTTCTATGTGAGGCAAGTTATAAGTTATGGCAAGGCATCCCGGATCTAAGGAGATCATAGTCCCGCTATGCTTAGCCCTCATTAGACCAATAATAGAGTACAATGCACTCTTCAGCATGCACCTGACCAGGGATTTGCAACAAGCATAGTGGCCACAGAGATTCCTCATTAAAAGAATACAGGGTGTAAATAACATGTCTTATGTGGCTCACCTCAAACTCTCAGTCTCCAGCTATAGTGGAATGTAGGAAAAGGTAGGGTACTGGTTAGCAATGAACTTTTCTTTAAATAAGCTATACTTTACTGGGTATGACACGGATGCATACAGTGTATTTTATATAGCATACATCATGGATTGAGGTAGAGTAAAAAAAGACTCATTAAAAAGTGTCGGATCCTCATAGGTGCACTGGTTCCAGGACTGGAAAAACTGACAGTGTAGAATCTTCAAGACACAGAAGCATTCCAACAATGGGGTTAGGCCAGGTTTAGGGGGATGATCCCTCTTCCCCATTGTAGAAGGAATTACTAGTCCACAAAAACTGATAGGTCAGAAAAAGAGCCATAAAGATGATAGACTGGACTGTTTAGGATAAGAAAGAAATGATGCATCGTTACTATTATGCAAGATGCCCATAATTTCCAAATGCAAGAAATTCAAAAACATTGAGAGAAATCAGAGAAAAGGAAAATACACAAGAAAAACTGTCAAAACCTTCAAATGCATCTGTGTTCATTAATACAACTGATCCATGAAAAGCATTAGATAGACAAAAACTTTGGGCCATTTGGAAAAAGCAACCAAGGAAGTGCAAAAAATGTAAAGAATAAAACCCAGATATTTTTGAAAGGCATGAAAAATAAGCATGGATATGGGAAAGAAAGAGATCTGTTATGCTGCGATACTTACGCAAAGGAGACAGCCAAAGTAATCAATACCAGACAGCATCGGCAAAGGAGACAGCCAAAGTAATCAATACCAGACAGCATCGCCAAAGTTATTTGAAGAGAAATACAGGCAAAGTGTCCTGATATGGAAACTTTCACAACACAAAAACAGGATCACAAAGGGGTAAAGTAAAACAGAAGATTAGTAAAGGGGAAGTTAAACCAATAGAAGCTAAAGTCAAGGAATACTTCCAAAGTCAAGGATTTAGTGTATAAAGTCTAACACAGTTTATGTTAAAGCATGATGGAACAATTAAAGTAAAGAAAACAAAGAGCAGGAGACATCAGTGGAAGAAATATGGGCATGGGATGTATAATAACTTTCATGTGGCACAATAATTATGCAAAGGAGAAAAGAAAAACAAATCAATACAAAAAAGTGGCACCAAAGATAGTTGCAGAGAAATACAGGCAAAGGCATCCGGATATACAACATTTCACAATACAAAAAATAAGAAAACAAAGGGGGGAAGTAGAAAAGAGGATTACTAATGGGGTAGTTAAAGAAACAGAAACTTTTAGTTATGTACTTACCATAACTTCGGATGTATGGGATCCATCTCGCCTACATTCATAACAGATGGGTTCGGAGCCGATCCATCGGCTCCGACTCGGCAACTAATACACTAGCACGAAGTCTCTCATTGGCTGGGCTACTCCCTATCCCAGGATGCACTACACCTGCTTCCCCAGATCTTGTTTGTTCGCTTTCATACATCCATGCAAACACAGAAAAACTAGTAGTCACTATAACCAACTAAAGTTCTTCAAGAAAGATCACCAAAAAAGGACTACAGCTCCTCTAAATCCGAATGGAAGGGGAAGGAGGTAGGTACTTATGAATGTGTGAGATGGATCCCATACATCCGAAGTTATGGTAAGTACATAACTAAAAGATGTAATGGGATCCTATCTCGCCTACATTCATAACAGATGGGACAGCGTCCTAGCACCTAAATCCCGGGTGGCTCATTGGAAAACACTCCTGAGAACTGTGGAACCAAAGGAAGCTCTGCCTCGAGAAACCACATCCAATTTGTAATGAGAAATGAAAGTGTGCGGAGAATTCCAGGTTGCCGCAGCACAAATATCATCTATTGATAACTTGGAGTGAAAGGCTACAGAAGTAGCCATTGCCCTGGTAGAATGAGCCTTGACTGAAAAGGGAGCTCTTTGTTAGCCTGTGAATAAATAAAAATGATACAATCTTTAATCCATTTAGATATGGAGGTTTTTGTTACTGGTTGACCCAATTTGTTCATTGCAAAGGAAACAAACAATTGATTCGATTTCCGCGTGGGAGCGGTTCTATTCAAGTAAAAACGCAGTTGTCTATGTACGTCCAATTGATGCAAGGTATATTCTGCGTTATTAGAGAATTCTGGGAAAAACACAGGGAGTACTATAGTTTGTTGAATACAGAAAGAGGAGGCCACCTTTGGTATAAAGGAAGGGTTTAATTTCAATGAAACTCTATGCTTGTGAAAAATCAAATAGGGAGGATCAGAACAAAGAGCCTGAAGTTCTGAAACTCGCCTGGCAGAAGTTATGGCCACTAAAAAGGCCGTTTTCCAAGACAGAAATTTTAAATCACAGGTAGCAGCTGGTTCGAAAGGACGGGCAGTTAGGGCAGCAAGAACCATATTCAAGTCCCAAGGGGGGACAGGATGAGATAATGGAGGCCTAAGGAGCCACGCCCCTTTAAGGAAAGCCTTACAAAGTTTGTGAGACATCAATGAAGGTTCAAATGAGGCATGAAAATTAGAGATTGCCGCTAGCTGAACCTTAATGGTAGAAACTGAAGAGCCCAACTGAAAAAGGGAGGCCAGAAAATTCAGAACCTCCGATACTGGTGCAGTGAGAGGATCTATACCCCGTTCCTGAGCCCAGAAGGCAAACCTTTTCCATTTACTGGAATAAAGTTTTATAGTGGAAGGTTTATGAGAAGAAGACAATATGTGGACCACGTCCGGCGAAAGAGCATTGTCTCGGACTAAGGATGGAACTGGAGTAACCATGCTGCCAACTTCAAGGACCTGAGAGACGGGTGAAGCCGTCCTGACTGATGAGTCAGCAGGTCTGGCACCGGATCCAGAAACCATGGACCTTCTATCGCATGCCTCTGTAGGAAAGGGAACCAAACTTGACGAGGCCAGTGCGGGGCAATCAAAATCATCTCGCTCTCCAGGTAAATGGCCTTCTGTATCACCCTCGGTAGGAGGGGAACGGGGAAGGCGAGAAGACCGGGGGGCCAAATGTGGGTCAGAGCGTCCCTGGGAATCTGTCCCTGAGAAGGGAACAGTGTGAAGAACTCTCTGCATTTCGCATTGTGAGGGCTGGCAAACAGGTCGCAGCAAGGAAGACCCCATCTGTCGAAGATTTTCGCAGTTACTCTCTGGTTGAGGGACCACTCGTGGGGTAAAAGAATGGTCCTGCTTAATCTGTCCGCAATCACATTGGATTTCCCCGGTATGTGCGTTGCCATTAGAAAGCGCTTGGCAGCTAGCCCAGTGCCAAAGTCTCATGGCTTCTCTGCACAGTGGGTAAGACCTGGTTCCACCTTGCTTGTTTATGTACCACACCACCGACATGTTGTCGGATAGGATAGTAATCGGGCCTTGTGGGAGAGCGTGATGGAGAGCTTGGAGTACCAATAGTACCGCTCTCATCTCCAGGACATTGATATGCAAATCGCTTCCTGGATCTGCCATGTGCCTTGGACCGACCTGTCCAGGTAATGACCCCACCCTACCTGGGAGGCGTCCGTAGTCACAGTGGCAATGGGACGTTGAGGTATAAAGGGTCGCCCCTGGTCGAGATTGGATTGGAGAAGCCACCAACGCAGATCTCGACGGCAACTTTCCGTGATCATGATTAAATGGTTCAAGGGAAGTTCCTGATAAGACCATTGAACCGACAGTAGCCATTGTAAAATTCGCATGTGAAGTCTGGCCAAGGGAACTAAAAGTATGGTTGACGCCATCGAGCCCAACAGTTGTAGAATCCGATGGGCGGGGCTCTTAGTAGGGAAGACAGGATTTGACTTGATCTTGTAGGACCTGAATTCTTGCTGCCGGTAAAAGGCGCGCATTCTTTTGTGTCTAAGTCTGCCTATAAAAGTAATACGCTGAGATGGCTGTAGTACAGATTTTTGCAAATTGAACGTGATCCCTAAGAAACGGCCCAGGTGAGCGTGGCGCTGAGCCTGGAATAGTAGATGCTCGGAGGTGGCAGTAAGGAGCCAGTCGTCTAGATATGGAAACACTTGGAATCCCAGACTTCTCAGGTGGGCAGTTACCACTGCCAGACACTTGGTGAACACCCTGGGGCTGTGGTGAGACCAAAGGGCAGTGCTCGGAATTGGAAATGACCGACTCCGGAGCGTAAAGTGTCTCCTGGACTCTTGAGCTATCGGAATGTGATAGTAAGCGTCCTGGAGATCTATGGAGCACATCCATGCATCTTTCCAGCAAAGGAAGAATAGATTGAAGAGTGACCATTCGAATTTGGACTTTTTACAAAGCGATTCAATGAACTGAGGTCCAAAATGGGCCTGAAGTCCCCTGTCTTTTGGTACCAAAAATAATCTTGAGTAAGTTCCTAATCCGATCTGGTCGATGGGGACAGGCTGGATGGCTGCTTTTTCTAGCAGCTTTGAAACCTCTAATGCTGCCTGATCCCGCTGACTGGGTGGTACGTCCGGGATTTCCCTTAAAGAAGGGGGGGGTTTGTGGAAGGGGATGTTGTATCCTCCGGTAATAATCGCGCACCCACTGATCGCTTGTTATGGATTCCCAAGCTTGTGGGTGCGCCAAGAATCGACCCCGACTGGCTCGGAGATGCACAGTCGGGCAACAACTCAGGGGCGCTGGTTGTATGAAGAACCACGAAAGGAATCGCGGTCTCCAGAGTTACGGTGGCCTCTGCCACCTCTGGGGGACGTCTTCCAAAATTCCCCCCCCCTGCCTCTGGAGGGGGAATCACTGGGTGGAGTAGGGAAAGACTTCTGAGATTTTCTAAACCACATTTTCCCTCCTCTCTGAGCCTTGGGGTAAGGCCTAGAAGGAGCGGAAAATCGGGCCCCAACGGCAGTCAAAGTCTTGCCCTCCTGCTCGCACCGAGTTAGTGTGTCCTTCACCTTGGGTCCAAACAAAGATGACCCATCAAAGGCGCGTGAAGGAAGACTTGAAGGCCTCCATAGCGAACACAAGCGTAACCAGGCGTGTCTCCTGAGGGCAACGCCTGTTCCGCTGCTCTACTCCGCCTTCGCCGCATATGAAATGAGCCTCATGGACGAGTTAACAACAGAAAAGAGGGTAGTCATCTGCGCCAACAGTCGGGCCAGCGCCTCAGGTAGATTACCAACAAGGAGTCATTTAGCTCTTTGAGGAGATCCCTTTGGAGCCTCGTAAAATGACATAAGTAGTTCAGCGACCGTAAGGCAAAGGCCGCTGAAGACCGGCACGCTTCCGTACCTATCCATGCTCCTGGAATCCTTATTAGGAGGATGAACAGACGAAGCCTCTGCCACGTCCTGCTGTGTGGCAGAAGCCACCACCAAAGCATCTACAGGCACACCCTTTGTGAGAAATTCCTTCTGGGGGGGGGGGCTGACAAAAACTTATTGGGCCTCGCAGGCACCGGTTCCACAGAATCAGGGTGTTCCCACCCTTGAGAAACCAAATCAAGGAGTTCATCGAAGGCGGAGACACCCAGGAGGCGGAAGGCTGGGCCCCAAAGGCCTTGAGGAAGACTGACTCCTCAGCTGAAGGGGTTTTGGCTTGCCAGTCACCTCTCTGTCTCAGAATCTCCAAGATATCCGAGAAGGAGATATCATCCGAAGATGATTTGGGAGACCCTTCTCGTCATCGAGGTCAGTATCCGATGTAACAGACTCATCTTGGGAGTCTACGTGCTTCCTCTTACACAATTTCTTCCGTGGGGTTCGTCCGAAGCAGTTTCGGACGAACCACCGGAAGAAGGAACCCGATGGGGTATCCTCAGGCCCGGGGCCCGCTGCGGGAGCTGCAACACAACAGAGGCACCAGTCTCCAAATCTAGGGACGGTGAGGTAGAATCTTGCTGAACCGGCAAAGGCATGGCCAGAGCTCCTCATGGCCTCAAAGGCCGGACCTCCAGAATCCAAGGAGGTCACTGGTCTAGAGGCCACGATGGCACTGGGAATTCCAGCAGCCGGTGCTCCGAGAGGAAGACTAGGCACCAAGCACCCAAACCCAAAGTGTTCCCCTCGGGCCCGGCTGAAGAGGTCGCAGTACCAAACCCTGAACCGGAGGACAGGGTAGGAAGCACAGTCGGAACCGAGACCTCAGGGTCTCTGCTCCGACCGTATGGCTCCGCTTTGCTCCACCACCACCGACTCCAACGGCTCCGAGGAGGTTGGAGGAGGAATCGAATGTGTTGGAGGGGGGATCGGCTCCGAAGCTAACTGTGCTGGAGCCGAGACCAATTTAGTAAAAACTGGAGATTGGAATAGCCTCTGTATCACCCTATCCAGGTCCGAATCAGAAAGTCTCGATGATTTAGAGGAGGTAGACAATCGAGAAGACTTTCCTCTCGGCTCCGAGAGAGAAGGGGACCGGCTCCGAAACGGCTCCAACGCTATCGGCGCCGGTTCCACCACAGCATGGACCACCATCGGCGCCGAAGGAGCTTTCTTCGGAGCCGAGGGGGAAGAGTCTGAGCTGCACACCTCCACCGGCTCCGAAGCCATTGGAACCGATGGAGGTGATTCACCTCTCGATACTCCAACCTGCGGCTCCGAAACCAATGGAGCCGAGGCAGGAGGTATCGAGGCAGACCCTTCAACCCTCGGCCCCGAAGTCAGTGGAGCCGAGGAAGAAGAAGTCAATTTTGGCTTTTTAGTAGACTGCTCCGACGGACTTGTCGGAGCCGACGATCTTTTCTTTTTGGAAGCAACAGGTGGATCCAAGGCTTCCTCAAAGGAAGCTTTAACAAGCCCTTTCAAAATTAGCTTGTTCTTGAAGAACTCTAGAGGAGAACGCATGACAGACGCTACAAGTCTCTTGCAGATGTTTCGGCCCCAAACAATAAACACAGACTGAATGGCGGTCTGTAATGGACATTTTATAACTGCACCGAGTGCATTTTTTAAAGCCTGACTTTTGTTCCTTAGACATAATACAGGCCCTTCAACAAGTAAAATTCTATGAAAATCCTGACTCTACCACAACAAGTATAGCACTATAAACAAATTGCGCCAACTGAAAAGCGCGAGACACACTGGCGCGAGTACTGAGGAAAAAAAGTTTACCTCACAACAAACAGTCACAGACAAAACAAGTTCAACGGCCCAAAGCCCTCTAATTTAAACGGGCTTGGCCCGAAAAACAATTAACCAAAAAGTTAATTAAGGCTTGATAGCACTCAAAGGTAGGGCAAAGGCCCTCTAACTTAAACGGGCCTTGCCCGACTGAAAAAAATAAATTACCAGAAGACACTCAAGCACACAAAATATATCAAATAATAAGGAATAGCTGTTAAAACAGCTGTTTGGTTAATATAGACAAAAAACCCCCAGGTCAAAGACCAATAAAGGTAAAAAAGAATCACTTAGCTCCAGCCAAGTCGAGACCACGTCCAGCTTGTAAAGCGGCAAACGAGATCTGGGGAAGCAGGTGTAGTGCATCCTGGGATAGGGAGTAGCCCAGCCAATGAGAGACTTCGTGCTAGTGTATTAGTTGCAGAGTCGGAGCCGATGGATCGGCTCCGAACCCATCTGTTATGAATGTAGGCGAGATAGGATCCCATTACATCTGTAGTTATGGATTACTTGTGAAGTAAAGGATTTAGTGTATAAAATCCAACAGTGGTAATGTCACAGCATGATGGGACAATGCGTCTAACAAATAGAGAAACAGGTGAAACGGTAAGCATCTGATCACTTGCCACATGATTCTCTACAGCCTTCAGTAGGAAATGAGTATAAAACTCCAGCTGGAGTTGCACAGCAAGAGAAGGAGCAGGAAACCGTGGCAACGCTGGCACAGTCAATGTTGCGTAGTGATAGACAAGTGACAACTCTGACACAGTCAATGTTGTGAAGTAATAGACAAGTGAATTCCTATATGAAAGAGCAACAGATGAAGCAGCATGCAGCTGAAGATATGTTACAGAATGATGTTCACGAACGTCCTGTAGCATCCCAGAAGCAAACAGAGCAAAGGTAACAGTTGCTTTATTTAATAGAGAAGGACAGACACAAAGATCAATGAAAAAATATTACAGAAAAGTCAATAAGACCCAAAATGCTAGAGTCTGATTAAACAAATGAATACAGTAATTAAATATTTCAACAGGAATTTGTGTAATATGTTGCGTCTTTCGGCTTTTCCCGGTTAGGGGTCGCCACAGTGGAACTCCGGTCCGCTAAAGATTGGCAGTAGATTTTTACATGCAGAGTTGCCAGCTCTGACGCACAACCTTCAATGAAGGTACGCCCATTCACGCATGTCTCCACACAGAAGACGCTTTAGCTGAGAATCGAACAGGACGTCTTACTGTACAGAAGTAAATAGGCTATATTCATTTGCAGCTAAATTAATAACAGATAAAGTCTTATCACAAAAACACTGGACAATAAGGGAAAGGAAGGGAAGAAATCAAATGCCATCATGGAAGTAATAAATACAGACAACTATAAAGCAGTGAAGGTAAGCAGCGTCACTGCTAGAGGAGTACAGAAGAGGGAACAGATCAATACAGATAGAGAACGCCATCACGGAAGTAATAAATACAGACGACTATAAAGCAGTGAAGGTAAGCAGTGTCACTGCTAGAGGAGTACAGAAGAGGGAACAGACCAATACAGATAGGGAACGCCATCACGGAAGTAATAAATACAGACGACTATAAAGCAGTGAAGGTAAGCAGTGTCACTGCTAGAGGAGTACAGAAGAGGGAACAGATCAATACAGATAGAGAACTCCAAGAGCTGTGATAAAAGCAATGCACTGTATCAGAACACATCAGTATCTATTGTGCACTATCACAAATCATAGACTAAAAATATAAGCACAGGCAAGAAGATACGCAGATAAATATAAAGGAAAAGTACAAAATAAGCAATATATTGATGACCCAAACACTTTTATACAGAACTGAGAAACAAGGCAAAAAGGACTGAAACACCAAAAAAAAACAACAGAGAGATACATTTTGGACAAATATATATCAAGATCCTGTGGAACATAAAGATCCTAACTGGATCGAAAAACTAAAAGAAAGAAATTCAAATGTACAGGATATGAAACTGGATGAAGAAATGGCCAGAGAAATTGAAACAAAGTTAAGAAAAGATCATAATTGGAAAATCTCAGAACCAGATGCAGTACCTAACTTCTGGCTAAAAGTATTAATATCTTTACATGAATATTTAGCCATGATTATACACTATGTATATGCGCACCCAGAAAGACACCAACCTGGCTAACAAAAGGAAAAACAATATTTCTACTTAAGAACAAACCTGCAAGCTACCCTAAAAATTATAGACTAATAACTTGCCTTCTGACAATGCATTACCTATACACTGGAATTAATGCTGACAAGAGTTTGTAGCGATATAGAAGAAAACTCTAGTCACGGCAATACAACAAAAGGGTAACAAAAGAAAGTCATATCGAACCAAGTTTCATTTTTTGTAGAATAAATTCATTAAGAAAAAACTGTAAAAAGGGGAAGAATCCAAATACATCATGGATAGATTACAAAAAAGCATTTGTCAGTATCCTACTTTCATGGATGAAACGGGGCTTAAAAATTTATAAGATACAAAAATTTATAAGATACACCCTACAGTGATCGATTATGTTGCAGCAGCCATGAAACAGTGGCAAACTACTTTGCAGTTACACCATGATAAAGGACAAATTACAGGGAAAAAAATTCAAAGGGGATATCTTCTGTTGGTATTGTGGCATCATCCATGAAGACAGTGGGATGCTGCTCAGTGGTTGGCTCATACCTGCCTGTGTCACATCCACATGGACTATGACTGAGTCATACTGGTACTTGAGGTTTAGTGACCTCGGTGCTTGCATGTGATGAATCTTGGTCCCTGTCAAGTGACTAACTATAACTTCTCCTTATCTAGCCTGGTGACAGAGACATTGGTACGTCTCACAATGGAGTCTCCTATGAATAATGTATTGGATTCTGTGGTGTTGCACCTCATGGGCTTGATAGTTGAGGCACAATGGCAGGTGGTTTTATGTGATGTGGTGGGAGTAGTCTTACTTGTATGCATGCATTGTTTCTGACAACTGTGTTTGAGAGGAATTTGAGGTTTCCGTAAGTTGCATGTGAGCACATCCTCAATTATAGTTTTATTGGCCATTTGGGCAGTTTTTCCATCCCTTTTAACTTTCTAGTTTAATAGCCTGCATTTGCGCTTGTTTCCCACCTGTCCTTTAACTAGTCTAGTCCAGTTACAGACTTGCTGTATCCAGGACTGTTTGTAAGCTTCTGAGCACCCCAAGCCTTTCTGTGTTGGAGGGAAGTCTTCTAGCTTATCAGTGGGAGTGGTAAGCACTAGGTAGCCTATCTACCACAAGACGAGTGGTTTCTGGCTCAGAAATTGTAGTTTATTGGCCGCCACAAGAGGAGTGGTTTCTGACTCAGAAATTGTAGTTTATTGGCCATTTGGGCTGTTGTTCCATCCCTTTCAACTTTCTGTTTTAAAAGCTCATTTTGTGCTGGTTTCCCACCTTTCCTGTAACTAGTCTAGCCCAGATACAAATTTGCAGTATCCAAGACTGTTTTGTAAGCTTCTGAGCACCCCAACCCTTTCTGTGTTGGAGGGAAGCCTTCTAGCTTATCAGTGGGAGTGGTAAGCACTAGATAAGCCTATCTACCGCAAGAGAAGTGGTTTCTGGCCCAGAAATTGTAGTTTATTGACCGTTCAGGCAGTTTTTCCATCCCTTTCAACTTTCTGGTTTAAAAGCCCGTATTTGTGTGAGTTTGCAGAGCTAAGCTGAGGTAAACTATTCCTGGTGCCAGAAAGTCTCCTCTTCAGTTTTTCCCGTAGATCTTGCACTTCAAATAGCTTAATCGCTCTGCACTTCAACAGGTCTTTGTAGCAATTATTGTAGCACACAAGTGCCATTAGCACTAGTCATTCTTCAAAGAAATAGCTCCAGTACTTAGCAGCTATGACCACCCCTCCTGACATGATTAAAGGGCAGTTCCCTGAGGTTTCTCCTATTAACCTGGTGCACTTGGGCATTCTGAGATAGTGTAGCAACTGCCTCATGTACAAAGACAACCCTCTTCTCTTACCTCCCAAAACTCAGACTTGTGAGAGATGCACTTAAATTACCAAACTGGAAGCTAGCTATGCACTCTCCAGCCAATACTGGACTAGCTGGTTAAGAGAAGAAGGTCAATACCTGCACCACACCACATGGAACACACAGCCCTCCAGAACACCCACTATCACAGCTCTCACATAAAAACAAAAACCACACTCCCACCTTCACGGAGCCTCTTACATAGAAATTTACCCTAACAGCAGAGACCTCCGAAACAGAAATGCACTCAACCACCACAAGACAGCACAAACCACAGGACACATAGCTCACCTCCAAAGTGTGCCCCTCAACCTAAGCCCCTAAGGCTAAACACCTTGCCCAATACACTAATCATAGGTGACTCTACACTGAGGCACACAGATATCCCACTCACTAGGTTGAATAAGGAGAAGGTGACAGCTGTCTATCAGGTGCCAGAATCCAGCATATAACACACAGACTCAGGTCACTCCACAACAAGTACAAGTACGACTCTGCCATTGTCCATGTGGGTGTGAATGACCAGAGATGCACCTACCTGAATTACATGAAAAGGGACATGATGGAGCTCTTGGATTATGTGGCCTAGGCAGGTATGACACTAGCCCTGTGCAGTATCCTACCATCAACAAGAATGATATCTCAGTACAAACAAAAAATGACTGACTTCAACAATTGGCTAAGTTTCTGGTGTCATTCTAAGGGGATCCAGTATCTGTCTGCTTGGGATGACATGATTCACAGACCTAGATGCTTTGCCAGGGATGGCCTGCATCCGTCACCCTTGGGTTTTCGGGTACTGGCTAAGGCTCTTCCCACCCCTATAGTGCCTTTTTTAGGCGGTGTTCCAAAGACCAAATTACCACTGTAACAGCTATAAATAAATGCAATCTGAGGGTCATGCTGCTCAATGCTAAAAGACTAAATCTCAAGATGCAGTACTCCTCAAAATGGAGAACATCGACATTTGTGCTGTAATGGAGACCTGGTTTAAAGCAACAGAAAGCACCCCTGCACTACCAGGCTATAACTCATTCCACACCTTTCAGCCATGAAGCATGGACCGAAGCTCCAAAGGCAGTGGTGTCTCCATATTCATAAAGGACATGCACACCTCCAGACTAGTAGCCCAGCATAACGCATCTGAGATATTTCAGGTACAACTAACATTGGGTAAGACTGCAATCCAAGTCATAGCCTACTATAGGTCCCCAACCATGTCCCTAGACTCTCACTCCATATTCTTAACTACCCTAGAATCTAGCAAGGGTCAACCTAACACACTAACAAGGAGACTTCAACTACCTCTCCAAGTGGGAAAACTACTCAAGTACCAATACAGTGGCCTAACGCTTCCTGCAATTCATCAATTCCAATACCCTAGACCAGCTCATCCTGACCCCAACTAGAGAAAGCAATATCCTTGACCTGGTTATTACTGACATGGGCGACCGTTGCTCTACACCAATAGTCAATCCCTTCCTGGTCAGATCAGACCATAAACTAATTACCATGGAAATCCACATCTCACCCACACACCCCGCAAAGGTAACCACTTTGAAAAACTTCTCCAAAGCAGACTTTGGACTTCTAAAAACAGAGGTGGCCAACTTCATGGCACCCATGCAAACGGAAAATAGCTGCATGCCTGCTGAATCATACACCAATGCACTGTATGAAGATGTACACAAATGCATGGAGAAAGCCATACCCAACTGAAACAAGATGCACTCCTCCAAAAAAAAAAAAGAAGCCAATCTGGTGGTCCCCTGTCATTAATAAACTCTACAACAGAACTGTTGCAGAAAAAGGTAACATCCCAAGACTAGAAAAACTCCCTTATTAGCCTCAACAAAAAGTTGAGATCCCTCATCCAATTCTCTAAAGCCAGCTATGAAGGCAGAATTGCAGCAGACACTAAAAACGATCACAAAGCCTTCCAAAGCTATGTCAAGAACCTCCATGGCAAAACACAGATTTGTCTATGAGATACTGCACAATGGTACCTCCTATACTGAGCCAACAGATATTGCAAACATACTGGCCGACAGATTCAGTGCCAACTTTACCCCTCATCCCCTCCCAAAGGACCAATCACAATACCGGAAGAATGCAAGGCACCCAGCATTACTGCAGCACAGGTTAAAGCTGCATTGTCCAAGGCCAAGAATACAGCTTCCATGGGACCAGATAATATCCCTGGCTGTGTTCTACATGAACTACAAAGTGAACTGGCACCATGTCTGTGTGCACTATTGAGTCACAGCCTCACCTCAGGCTTTGTACCTACTGAATGCCGCACTGCTACTGTCATCCCTTCTCCATAAAGGGGGAGTGACTACAGACCCTGGGAATTATTGTCCCATTAGCCTGACAAGTCTGATATGTAAAGCTATGGAATGCATCATCATGGACCTGAGTAACAAAGATATAGGAAATTTCCAAACTCTACACCCCACGCAATTTGGCTTTGTGAAAAGGAGATCATGCCTGCTCAACCTGGTTGACTTCTTTGAGTCACTCACCAGGGCTGTGGAGGAAGGTAAGGCAGTGCATATAGCATATCGTGATCTGGCCAAGGCCTTTGATACCATTCCTCACTCGAGAATTACTGATAAACTCACCAAACTAGGCACCAATCCCTATATCACTAGGTGGGTTGCAAAACTGCCGCACAGATGGAACACACAGTGTGAAAGTAGCAGACTCCAAGTAAGACTGCTGACCAGTCACAAGTGGAGTCCCACATAGATCGATCCCGGGTTCTCTCCTGTTCGGTATCTACTTCTCAGAAGTCCAGGCTAACACAAAGGGACTATGGCTGACCAAGTTCACAGGGACTGCAAGCTGCGAGCCATTATTAACTCGCCAAGTGATGCAGACATCCTACAGAAAGGCCTCAGTGAGACAAATGACTGCGGTCAAAACCATGGCTTAAGCTTAATGCCAAAAAATGCGCCATCATCCCCTTTGGTAAAAACTCAGGTCCCACTAATTACCACATCGATGGGAGGCCACTGAGCACTGAAGGTGTTATAAGAGATCTGGGGACGCAGGTTGACAGCAACCTCTCCTTCGACCGGCACATTGTCACTGTGGTCAAAAAATCCTTCTGTGGCACATCTCATTACCAAGGATTTTGCATCCAGGAAGAAAGAGGTCATCGTCTCTCTCTACTCTTCTCTCATTAGAACAATCATTGAGTATAATGCCCCATTTGGCATGTACCTTACTAGACACCTGCAACAGCTGGAGAGGCCACAGAAATACCTCACGAAGAGGATCCTAGGCATTAAACACATGTCCTACATGGGCAGACTCAACAGACTCCAGCTATTCTCTGCCTCATATCGCCTACTTAGAGGTGATCTCTGCTTGACTTACAAAGCCATGTCTGACCAGCTCTGTTACAAATGCTACATCTAAAGAAATCCCAATCCCTCCGCACCACACGCTTCAGAGACCTCAACCTCATTACCACAAACAAGAGAACATGCTTAACGGACAAGTTCCTCACCCAGAAACTGTCCATGCTCTGGAATAGACTTCCCATACATGTCAAACAGAACACCTCGCTGACCCACTTCAATGGGTGGATGGGTAATAGAAAGTTCACTCCGGGGATCACTCCAGTGGCTCTACTTGATAGAGGCACTGTTAACTAACGTCGGGTGGCATGATGCCAGGCCACTTCTATGGGCTAGGTTTGTAAAGGCTCCAGGGCCATTACCCTATTTCACATCTATGAACCTATGAATAGACTTCCCATACACATCAAACAGTGCACCTTGCTGACCCTCCAAGCGCATCCTTGATGAGTGGATGAGAAACCACAAATTCGTCCCAGGGGTTCCACCTGAGTCCCTCAATGACAGGGGCAACAGGTGCTGAGGTTTCCTTTTGGGGATAAACTCTTGGCTAGGCTTGTAAGGGCCCCAGGGCCATTAGCCTAGTAACCTCCAATGAGCCTAAATGTGGGTCAATGTGTCTAGTCCTTCGTATGTGCTGTGAGTGTTGTGTGTGTGCGGCTGAGAACCAACCTGTTTGGTGTTTCTTTGTGCCTATAAATAGAGAGATATAGATACACATATATACAGACATATTTGTGTGTATACATACGGTTCTAGTTTGAACCACTGAAATTACATTTCTGCAAAATGTAATTTGGCAACTCCATTTTCGTGAAAGTGCTTTTATCCGAATATGCACTTTCTCGAGAAACCAGTTCACTGAACAGTAAAGCATGTTACGGTTAGGCATAAATGTGTTTAGTGTAGGTAAGTTTTTTTTGCTGTTCAGAGAATCGGTGGTTTGCAAAAGTGAATTTTCATACAAATGCACTTTCATGAAAATTAAGTTGCGAAATTAAGTTTTGGAGAAATGTAATTTTGGTGGGTCGAAGTAGACCCACACACACACACACACACACACACACACACATATATATATATATATATATATATATATATACGGGAACACTACTAAATCTCAAACTTTTGAAATCTCGAATTTCAAAAGCTCGAAACCATGTAGCCGAAACCCCACAGTACCGAAAGACCAGAAGCATGAAATTCAAAATCCCGATGTGAAGGGATTGAGTTAGCGCTTCTGATGTTGTGGTTCAGGTAAGTATGTGTGTGTAAGTGTGTTTGTGAGGGTCTTTAGTGTGTGTAAGTGTGTGTTGTGACTGTGGTGTGTGTGTGTGTGTGTGTGTGTGTGTGTGTGTGTGTGAGGGGCTGTAATGTGTGGGTGTGAGTTTGCCTTGTTGCCTTGTGTGTATGTTTGTGTGATCTCAGAGTTAGAATACTGAAGTAGGGGGGGTGTGGGGGGCATAGCCCCCCACATGGGCAGTGCAGGGAGGCGAAGCCCCCCTGCTTATCTTTAGTGTAGGTTGGTTTGTTTGGTTATGGGGAAGGCTGGGCGCATGTTTGAGAGTGTGCTCTATGTATGTAGTACTTTCGCGATTTTGAATTTCGCGCTTTTAACATTTCGGTAATGTGGGGTTTCGGGCTTACAGTCTCGGTATTTTGGGCTTCGGGATTATGTAATTTCGGGATTCAGTAGCGAATCCATATATATATATATATATATATATATATATATATATATATATATATATATATACACACACACACACACACACACGTATATATGTATATAAAGAGATAGATATAGGTAACTTATACACATATATAGATAGATATCTATTTGTGTGTGTATCCACAAGCATACACACACACACACACACACACACACACACACACACATATATAGATAGATATCTATTTGTGTGTGTATCCACAAGCATACACACACACACTTCCCTGGCATAAAGTCTGATGACTGTGTTTGTGAAATGGGTGTAGTTAGCAAATCCCATTCTGATATTCAAAATCTCCAGCAAGGACAACACCAAACAAATGCTTTGTGCGCTAATCATGGGCTTACCTTCAATGCTCTGAAGTGCAGCATTTTTTGTTGGTAAAGCTTGTATCTGTACCACTTGACATACAGATGTGGGAGGGTGGCCTAATGGTTAAGGTGTTTGCCTTACAAACGCAAGGTTATTTATTTATTTTTTATTTATTTATTTTATTTTATTTATTTTACATTTGTTGATATTTGTTACAGGGTTCGAGTCTCACAAGGGATAATTGGCTAGGCTTAAAATGGCTCGCAAGGGCAGTTAGCTTAGTACTAATCTATGAAACTATGAATCTCACTCTGCCACATATCATTGTGCTTTGCAAAGCTTATCTTTTGTGATATCTCAAGTCCAAATAATTTATATCCTTATTGAATTCATCCTTTATTAGGCCCATCACTGAAAATAATGCCCCCATTGGCACGTCTCACAAAATACTGAAAGCGGCTCCAAATACTTCAACATTTCCGCAACAAAAAGATCTCAGGTCTCAGTAACCCTAACTGCTGTAATAGACTGGGAGACCTGTCTCTCTACAAAGTGTCCTACACATTTCTGAGGGGGTCATGTCCACTAAGGTTTCCATGCAATTAAGGACCCAGCACTCTCTAAGATCACCATCACCACAATAAAACTAGTTGTAAACCTATACCATCACATCAACAATACCAGAAGGCTTGACAAGTATGTTACCCAATGCATGCCACATTTGTGAAATAGGCTGATTTTACATGTCAAATTCAGTACTTCTTTTGCAACATTTATAAACAGTTCGGACAACTGTAAGAAATCAGGACAAAACCAATGAAAACAGCAAATCATTTTTTTCAAAAATTGTGTAATGTTCCCATCCCCAAAGAAAAGTAATTTTCTTTCAGTCTTTTTGTATGAAATCAGACTTTCATTTTTCTGACCTTTCTACATCTACCAGCAGGAAAAACTACTAATGGGACTCTGGCTGTGTTATGTACTACTGGATTAACTTGTCATGACATTAAAACACAGAGCCAGGACCCTATGCCAATCCACCAAAAACAAAGCCACTCACCACCTATCATCAATTATGAAACCAAATTAAGAAAAAAATTCAACAATGGTAAAAAAAAAAAAAAAAAAAAAAACTACTTCCAAACCTCTCAACAAAAATTCCTTCACAACCCACAACATTTCTGGCAATCAGCTACCTCCTCAACCCTGGAAAACTCTTTACCCCCACTCCTTCCACATCCAATACCTCCGAACCCTTAGCCTCACAGTTCAACTCAAACTTTATTAACTCTATCACCTGCCTCCTAGATGGCCACCAACATCTACCACTCATAATACTCTCCCCTGCCTCCTCTTATTCTTCTTCTTTTGGCTTTTCCCGGTTAGGGGTCGCCACAGTGGATCACCTGTCCATTCATGATTGGCATTGGAGCTTTACAGTGTCAAGTTGCCAGCCCGGCGCCCAACCTTCCACAGAAGGCACACACATGCACGCACTCACACCTAGAGCTAATTTACAGTGTCCAATCCACCTACAGCATGTCTTTGGGATGTGGGAGGAAACCGGAGGAAACCCACGCGACCAAAGGGAGGACATGCAGACTCCGCACAGAAGGCACCCTAGCCGAGGATCGAACCGGAGAACCTCTTGCTGTGAGGCGCAATGCTAACCACTGTACCACCGTGTACCCTCCCCTGCCTCTAGTACTACAAAATCCTTCTCATTTATACCTATTCAAACTTCTGACATTAAAAAGCTCCTAAGTAAACTAAAACCCTGCTGCCTTGATGCCGACCAGTTACCAAATTAATTCTTAAAAATAGCAGCTCCATCCATCACCTGTCCTACCTCTATACTAATCAATCATTCCGTCTCTGAACAACATGTACCTCACCTCTGGAAAGTCACTCACATCATTCCCCTCCACAAGGGTGGCCCCTCTGGAGATATCTCGTACCACTGGCCCATTAATATCATCCAACCTGTAGCTAAGATCCTAGAGAAATGTATTCAGCCACAACTCCTAAATCACCTTACCACTAATAACCTTCTAGCAGATACCCAAGAAGGCTTTCGACCCAAGCATAGTACTAACACAGCCTTAATAACCTTCACCAACACTGTTCATCACCTTATGAACAATGGACAACTAGTCTGTTATTTTCCTGGACATGTCAAAAGCTTTTGATACCATTTCCCACCAGCTACTAAAGTACTTACCACAAGAAATATGAGATAAGATGCAAAAATCATTTCAGGAAATTGAAACTTACCTATCAAACCACCAACTCATTCTTAACCCAAATAAGACAAAGTTAATGTTTTTCACAAACAAAAAGTACAGTTTTGTACCTACCATAAATGTAGATGTTCGAGGATTCCATTGCTGCAGTCCTTACTATTGGGTATAGTCCCAGGTCAGTCGGCCGAATACCAGAGTATAAGGCTGGCGTCGGTCAGGCGCATTAGACTGGCGTCAATGCGTCAGGGTACTAATGCGCATGACCGACGTCATATCCTCAGTCTTTTCTTGCCCCAGATGTCAGAAGACCCTAAAAAGACAAGTCCCAAAATACCTGCACCAAAAACATGTACAATATATACAAGAATATATACAAAAATATAAGCATGTAAACTCAGCTACACAACCACCCCTAAACACAGAGGGGAAGGAGGCAGGGTAAATTGGACTGCAGCAATGCAATCAACGAACATCTACATTTATGGTAGGTACAAAACTGTACTATGTTCTTCGTTTTCCATTGCTGCAGTCCTTACTATTGGGTAGAATCCCAAAGCAGAGGTAAGGGAGGCTGGCAAATCATAAAGAAGTAGGAGCTGATAACATGCCTTGCAAAACAGCTGTGGCAAAACCAGCCCTAGACTTAGAGTAGATAGGAAGGTGATAATGCTTAGAGAAAGTATGCACTGAACTCCAAGTAGCTGCTTCCAAAATATCCTTAGTTGCCACCCCCCTTAGAAATGCTGTTGAAGTGGCAGTAGCCCTAGTGGAATGAGGCCTAATCCCAGCTGGAATCTCCTTGCCATGATGGGAATAACAAAATGCAATGCAAAAGCCAATCCACCTAGAAATAGTTTGTTTTGACACAGGCTTGCCCTGTGAACTCAAAACAAAAGAAACAAACAACTGCTGAGACTGCCTAAAATCCTTAGTCCTGCTTAAATAAAGCAATTGCCTGTGTACATCTAAAGTGTGCAAAATCTTTTCCCCTTTATTTTGAGGGTCTGCATAAAGCGTAGGCAAATGAATAGTTTGGTTTAAAAGCCACTAGAAACCACCTTAGGCATAAAGGAAGGATTAGTGCGTAATGATACCCTATCCTTATGGAAAATCAAAAGGGCTCTACTGCCATAAGGGCCTGCAACTCAGACACCCTTCTTGCAGAAGTAATAGCCAACAGAAAAGCAGTCTTCCATGACAAGTATTTCAATTCAGCAGTAGCTGCAGGCTCAAAAGGTTGTAGAGTAAGTTTTTCCAACACAAAATTGAGATCCCAAGCAGGAGTAGGAGCTCTCATTGGGGGTCTTATATTCTTTGCCCTCTAAGAAACTGCTTGAACAAAGGATGCGAAAACAAAGGTGGGTCACAATCATAGTGAGCTGAAATTGCTGCAGCATGAATCTTAATGGAAGAGAAGGACAAACCTTTGTCCAATAACTCAGTAAGATATTGAAGAGCCACACTCAAATTAGGCTCAGAAATCTCCAAATTCTTTGCTGTACTCCAAAATAAAAATCTCTTCCATTTTTCTCGTACACTCTCCTTGTACTAGGTCTTCCAGCTTCCATAATCACATTTAAAACTTGTTGAGGAAGTTGAGACCTGCTGTGTTTCAACACAGAATATGCCAGGCTGTTAGATGAAGAGAGTGAAGCTTGACATTGAGCAGATGACCGTCCTTCTGAGATAACAGATGAGGAATCAGAGGTAAAGGCCATGGGCTTCTTTACCAGACTCCGTAGTAGTGGGTACCAGTGTTGCCGAGGCCAATCTGGAGCTATCAAAATCATCCTTGGCCTGTCTTGTCTGACCTTTAATAGTACCTTTGGAAGAAGAGGCAGAGGTGGAAAGGCATACACATGAAGGTTTTTCCAACTGAAAGACAGAGCATCCACTTTCCAAGCTGTGTGATGAAACCCCTTAGTGCAATACTTTGGCAGCTGGTGGTTTAGTGGAGAAGCGAACAGATCTATGTCTGGAGTTCCCCATGACACTGTCAATTTCTGAAATACATGAAGATCCAGTTTCCACTCGTGGGGATCCATGATTTGTCTGCTTAACACATCTGCTAAGGAGTTCTGTGCTCCTGGCAGAAACCTTGCCCTGAAGAGTTAGTTGCAAGCTTAGCAGTCTCCCATAAAATCATTGCTTGCCTGCATAGAGGATAAGAATGTGTTCCCCTTGCTTGTTGATGTACCACATGACAGTTGTGTTGTCTGTTAGAATCAACACCTGCCCTGGAAGAAGTAACTCCTTGAAAGCCATTAATGCAAACTGGACTGCTAACATCTCCTTCATGTTGATATGTAGATGCTGTAGTCTGGCAGGCCACTTGTCTTGTATCCACTTTCCATTTAGATGAGCTCCCCAAGCAATGTCCGAGGCATCTGTCGTTAAAATCTGACTTGCCTCTGGTCGGGTCACAGAGAGTCCCTTGTTTAGGTGACATTCCTGAGCCCACCACAAGAATTCTTTTGAAGGCAAGGTATTATTTGAATGACAGTGTCCAAATCCTGGCAGTGCTGTGTCCATACATTTTTGAGATACCATTGTAGCTTCCTCATATGCAGTTTGGCATTGGGAAGCACCAGAATACAAGATGCCATGAACCCTAATGCTTGAAGGACTGTCCTTGCAGTCAGCACGGACTGATGAGATAGTTGATGGAAGTAAAGTGACAGACTCTTTTGTTTGTCCGGGGTTAAAAAGGCCATCTGGGCTGCTGTATTCAGTCTCACACCCAGAAAGCACATGTCTTGAGAGGGTACTAGACTGGACTTTATTTCGTTCACAGAATACCCTAGGCATCTTAGCACTGCTATAACATATTCAGATGCTGTAGAAGGTCTTCCTTTTCTTGAGCCAGAATCAGGCAGTCGTCCAAGTAAGGATAGATTTGAATTCCTTGAAGCCTGAAGTAAGCTATCACTGGAGCCAGAACCTTTGTGAATACTCTGGGCGCAGTAGATAAGCCAAAGGGCAATGCAGAGAACTGATAATGAGAATTTCCAGCTCGAAACAAGTGTTACTTCCTGCAACTTAGCCTTATAGGCACATGAAGGTAAGCTTCCTTGAGATCTAAAGTTACCATCCAGTGATCTTTGCCCAGCAGAGGTAAAAGCTGTTGTAACGTCAACATCTTGAACTTGGGAATGTCCAGAAAAGTGTTGAGGAGAGATAAATCCAAAATTGGTCTCCACGTGTTCCCCTTCTTTGGTACTAGGAACAGGCGAGAATAAAATCCTAGGCCCCTTTCTGATACAGGGACTGGCTGAATGGCCCCCATCTGGAGTAACTGAGAAACTTGCTTGTGAGCCTCCTTTCTTTGTGGAGGAGGAACGTCTGGCATGCCTTTGAAAGGGGGCATTGTATGGAAATAAAATCTGTAACCGTGGTGAATGATATCCAACACCCATTTGTCTTGAGTAATTAAATCCCAATTTTCTTTGAAAAGAGACAGTCTTCCTCCCAAAGGAGCTGCCAGGCGAATCTACTGGCAGCTGAAAAGACAGGTCATTGGGTCTGTTTACGAAAGGACTGACCCCTGCCCACACCAGAAGTCTGAGCAGGTGAACTACCTGTTCTAGGCCTAAAGAACCTTGAGCCCTGCCCTACCACGTCTAGACCTACCCCTAGACTGGGAATCATAAGCAGGATATGTCCACCCCTTAGCAGGCCAATTTCTACTAAACTTGGTGTGGCTGCACCTGCAAAAATCTTTAACAGTTTGCATAGACTTAGCTTTGTCCTCCATTTTCTTTAAAACTGCTTCCACAGGCGATCCAAACAACACATCAGACTGTAAAGGAGCATCCAAAATCCTTGTCTTAACATGCTCAGCTAAATTCTGATCCTTCAACCAGGCATGCCTGCGAAGAACAGAACTAGTAGCAGCCACCACCCTCGAGGAGGCCTGTACAGCATCAAAACCACATTGCAAAGAATGCTTACCCACTTGTTCAGACACATGAACCAAATCCAGCAACTCTTTACACTCAATACCTTCCGCCAAAGCATCCACCTTAGATTTTAATTGTGAAAGGAGATAATTCTGATATTTTAGCATGTGAAACTGACAATTCAATGCTCTCATGGCTAGAGTGGAAGAAGTATACACTTTCTTTCCCCACCTATCCAAAGCCCTTGCCTCTTTATCAGTGGGAACAGGATTTTTAACCACAGAAGCCTTAACACCTTTAGGCCCTTGAGAAATAGTTTCTGGGTCCGCCCTAGGACTCTTAAACAAATACTTATGAGCTTGGGCACCCTATAATACCTATCAGGCTTAACAGGAGCAGGAGGCAAAGAGTCAGGGTTCAGGAAGCCTCTGCAAAAACATCTTCCACCACATTCAACACAGGAGGAATAGCTACGGGCCTATGCTGGGGTAAAACAAGAATTCCCTAAGCCTTTTCCTGGAATCAGAGTAATCCTGGCCTTCCCATTTAAAGTGCTCCCTCATGGAATGCAGAGTCTCTGAAAATGAGAAATCCTCAGGAGGAGAAGCTGTAGGAGTGGAATCAGCCACATCAGAATCAGAATAAGTAGGATACTCCTGCAAGTCTTCCATGAAGACTCTGAAGCCTCTGAACACTGTTCGAAACAATCGAACTCGTGTTCCACCCTAGGCCTCTTATCAGGCCGGGGCATAGAACCCCTAATCATAGTAATCAAATCTTCTGCCAATTTAAGCATATGTTGGTTGGTTACAGAACGCGAAATGCTAGGAGAAGCCCCCACTGAAGCTAAACTAGGCCTACCTCTCAAAGAAGTTTTGGCAACAGAAGGAGAGGCTCTCTAACTACCTTGGGAAGAGAGGGAAGAACAGTTACCTGAGAAGCCCCTCAGCCTGGCCTACCTCCTGAGAGGCACATCCTGTAACAGTAAAGTTTCTGCCTGAGACTCCATGGAAACTCCTGGCAAAACCTCTGGCTCCACTGAGCCTTCTAAAGAACCGACGTCCGGGACTGCGGTTCATCAACCCTAGGCTTCACTGTTTTGTCCTTGCGCTTCTTGGCGGCGGGCGTCGGAGCATCCGGCGGCATTTTATAATTGCAACGCTTCCCAAACACTAACCTGGCACAGTCTAACCTCCTCTTAATAGTGCGTTTGTTAAACCTAGCACAAGAGCGGCAACCAACAATGTCGTGCTCAGGCCCTAAACAAGGTATACACAAGGTATGGTAATCCCTATGAGGTTATCTGTTTCCCACAAAATACAGTTATTCACTTTTCTGACATCCGGTAAAATACTGAGGCAAGAAAAAACCAAAATGTTCCCCAATGCCGGGTAACCAACTCTGTTTCGGTCTGAAACTCCGGTTCGGAAATATTTCAAACGCCAACCTGCACTCGCAAAACTGCTTCTGCATCGGACCATGCGGCAAAAGACTGAGGATATGGCGTCGGTCATGCATTAGTACCCTGACGTACTGACGTCAGTCTAATGCGCCCTGACCGACGTCAGCCTTATACTCTGGTATTCGGGCCGACTGGACGCGGACTATACCCAATAGTAAGGACTGCAGCAATGGAAAACGAAGAACATCTACCAAACAGTGCTCCCGACTCCTCTTTATTCAATCCACCAATGGCACCAAAACTGAGCCTATAAACCAGGCCAAACTTCTAGGTATTACAATAGATGACTGGGTAAAATTTGATATTCATATTTCCCTAACAATCAAAAAAGGCCATGCTAAACTCTGTGCTCTCTATACAGCCAAACCTTACTTAACACTCCAAGCCAGGGTAGCCACAACTAGATCTCAGCTTCTATCTACCCTTTTCTACTGCTCACACATCTTCACCAACCTATGACAAGGCTGACCTTCATAACCTAGATTCCCGATATAACAAAATAGCAATGTTTGCCACCAGTCATCCCCATAAATCCCATCATTGTTCTGTTCTACAACTTAACTAGCTAGGACTTACCCAACCTGTTAATATTAAACCAACTTACCCTCACCCACAAAATCATTCACAGCCCCAATAACTGCCCTGTAATGTGTTCATATGTTTTTATTTGGCATGCTCTCTGACAGCTTCAAATTTTACTCGGTTATCAAATAATTTGTAGTATACATTTCTAAGTTGTTCCTATTTGTAACAGTTCGGCTAGTTTACTTTTAACATATGATTATGTATGGATAATATTCTGATCTTACTATTGTAAATTCTGCATTTTTTTATGTGTCTTGTTTTTGGAGCTTTTCTCCCAGGTCTCTGCTGAAAACGGGTTACTAGCACAATCAGACACTACCCAGTAAATAAATAAAACATATAAAAAATAATAATGTATTACCTAGGTCAGTTGCAGTTCATAATGCAGTTTTCCAGCCAGTTTAGGTCAAAGTCATTTACTCACAAAACATATTCATACCCAAATTTATGTTAGCATAGGCCTCAGTTTTAGTAAGCAATCTCATTAAACATTCACAAGTGTTCTTTAAATGTGTGCAAACTGGTCAATACAAACGCAAGCACATCATTTTATCTTTTATTTACCATCACCACTAGTTACAGCACAAAATGACAGCCAGCAGGGGGTTCACAGCTGGGTTTCTGTGAAGATATAGAACATTAATAAATTAATAACCTCTCCTCCATCTAGTTATTGAAGCCTTGCAACTAAATATTTCATGTGTGTGTGTGTGTGTGTGTGTGTGTGTGTTTTAATAATTTTCAGTCAAACCATAAAGGTCCAATACACAAGCACATGCACACACCTCAGCAAGTTTTTGGGGAACACATGTAATGTGTTCTCAAACTTTTGTTCCGTCCCTCCTAAATCTGGAAATTATTTTGCGTGAATAGCACCCAATAACAGTACCTTTTCCCTAAATATTTTCTCTTTGTCCAGAATTCCCAGGTAAAAGTTGAAAGACACGAAACATACATACACACAAAGATTGTGCTAAAACATATGCAGCTATGTCCCCCACATTAGAGGAGTGGGTCACTTTTTCCCTTTTGTCAGGCTCCAACTTTTAAAAGAAAATTGTTTATTGCACGCCTTCTGAAAAATTGTTTAAAATTATACAAATCAGTGCACTCAACAAACCAAATAGAATGTCTCCATCTATTAATAAAAAGGATTTGTTGCCATGGATATGAACTTCACCACTACACCTGTTACCAGCTTGGTGGATATGGGCATCCTGAAGCAATGAAGAAAGTGGCTCATAGTTACAGACAAGCAGTTAATTATTAAACCAACTGATATGGTATGCGACAGATGTATTTACACAATGTCACTGGAGGAAAAGCACTCACATAAAAGCACTCCTAAAGTCAATAAGGTTGTCAGTAGTACACACACTGTACCGATCACACACAATTCCAATAGACCCATATTATGCCACGGCATAGGATCATAGGAGGTTACTAGGCTATTGGCCCTGAGGCCCTTATAAGCCTAGCCAAGAGTTTAGCCAGTGTTTAGACAAATCAGCACCCAATGCCCCTGTCCAGCAGGGACATGGGTGGAATCGCAGGGTATATTTTCTGTTTCCCACCCAGTTATCCAGGTTGCGCTTAAAAGAGGTAAAGAGGTACTCTGCTTGATGTGGAGAGGAAGTCTATTTCATAGATGAGGAGTCTCTGGGACACAAATCTGTCCCGCCAACAAGTCTTGTTGATGTCACAGACCAGGTTGAGGCTGCACGTGTAGGTTATTCGAGTGGAGTTCGACTTGTGGATATGCAGCAGTCCTAAGGTGAGGTCCATAATCACCTTGTATGCCAGACAGAGGTCACCTCTGAGGAGTCTGTATGAAACTGAGTAGAGGGATAACACTTTTAGACTATCTGTGTATGGTAGATGCTTGAGGCCCTGGATTCTCCGAGAGAGTAACCCCTGTGATCTCTCCAGCTGCTGCATGTGCTTTGCGAGGTACATGCCAAAAGGTGCATTGTACTCAATAATGGGCCTTATACAGGGGTGTTAAGACCTCCTTCTCCCTGGATGAGATACCCTTACTTACAAGGTGGGCCATGTAGAAGGCTTTGCGTACCATGGAAGCAACATGGTGGTCAAAGGTCAGGTTGCTATCAACCTGGGTGCCCAAATCTCTCATGACTGACTGAGTGCTTAGGGCGTTGTTATTAATGTGATAATTTGTGGGGACATCACTCTCCCCAAAGGGGATGATGATGGATTTTTTTGGTATTCAGCTTGAGGCCATTTTCTGGCACCAGTCATTTGACTGAGTAAGACCCTTTTGGAGGATATCCACATCACTAGGGAAATAGATGACAGCACCCAGCTTGCAGTCATCTGCAAGCTTGGTTGGCCATAGCCCACTGGTTTTGGCCTGCACCTCAGAAAAGTATATCCCAAACAACAGGGGCCCTATGACCGAACCCTGGGGTATGCCTCTTGTTACAGGTCTACTGCTTGAGGTGGCTTCCCCTATTTTGACTATGTGGATTCCATCAGTGAGCCAGTTTGCTACCCACCTAGTAACATATGGATTGATGACTAGTTGAGAGAGTTGATCTATTATGCCCGAGTGGGGAATAGTGTCAAAGGTTTTGGCCAGGTTAAGGTAGGCGGTGTGTACTGTCTTCCCCTCGTCTATGGCTTTGGTGACTGTCTCAAAGAAATCAACCAAATTTAGCAAACATGACCTCCCCTTGATGAAAACAAACTGTGTGGGATCAAGTGTTTGGAGGTTGCCAATATCCTTGTTAACGAGGTCCATGATAATCCGTTCCATGGCCTTGCAGATCAGGCTAGCTAGGCTGATGGGTCTATAATTTCCCAGATCAGTGGATGCTCCACCTTTGTGTAAAGAGATGACAGTAGCTGTCCTCTACTCAGCTGGATGAAGCCAATACTCAGGCTTTGGTTGAATAGGGTGCCTAATGGTGCTGCTAGTTCCTGGTGGAGTAAACGTAGGAGGCAGCCTGGGATGTTATTGGGTCCCATGGAGGCTGTATTTTTTGCCTTTGATAGAGCAGTGATGATCTGTTCCCTAGATATAAGGGGAAGAGGGCAGGTACTGGGGATGTCTTGATATACTAATGAGGGGACAGAGGGGTAAAGTTTTTGGTGAATCTGCCAGCCAGAAAGTTTGCTATATTTATGGCATTTGTATATGTGGCATTTAAATGTAACCTACCTAAACCCCAAAGACCTCCTAGGTGAAGTACCCTTAAATTCCCTCAGCCACCTTGAATGCACTCTTTCAAAATAACACCTATATCAACCCATACAGCCACATCTCATGGAACATCTACTTCTAAACTCATATGGCAAGCCACCACAGAATCTAACATTCTGGTCAATGGAGGCCTCATGGTGAGATACACTGATGTCCCTCTCACCAGGCTGAGTAAAGAGAAAGTCATAGTCAGTTGCTTATAGGTTCATAGGTTCATACTAGGCTATCTGCCCTGGGGCAATTATAAGCCTAGTCTGATTCTGTATGGCTTACGCCACCCCTTGATTTGAGTATACTGTGCCCTTTTTAAGGTTTAGTTTACTGTGCCTCTGTCTAATAGTGACACGGGAGTAATCCCTTGGACAAACCTACGATCCCCCATCCACCTATCGAGATTCTTCTTGAAGAGATTCAGTGAGGTGCTCTGCCTCACATGAACTGGAATTCTATTCCAGAGCGAAGGGAGCCTCTGGTTTATGGAGGAGAAGGTTACCACACACACTACAGACCCAGTCTCACATAGTACCATCACAACCTCAAACCATACACATAAAAAATCTACCAAAACAGCAGAGGCCACCACCTCAGAACACAACACCTGCAACACATAGACCTCACAGTCAGAGTGTCAAACAGTCACAGCCCTGGCCAAACACGTCATTGGTGACTCACCAGACTGAGAAGGTCACAGTAAGCTGCCTAGAATCAGCACTCAGGTCTCTCAACAGCAGGTACAACGACTCAGTCATCTGGTGTAAGCGACCTGGGTTGGACTACATGAGAGACATTGAGGAGCTCTCTGATTATGTAGCACAGGCTGAGCAGTATCCTAAATGATGCCACAATACAGAGATAATGGCTTAAACCTGTGTCATTCAAAGGGATCAATGTCTGTCTGCCTGGGATGACATGCTGGACTTGCACCTGTGCTCTTGCCACCCCATAGTGCCTTTTAGGGGCTCAAATTCTAAACCTACCACCCTAGAACACAAAAAAAACTAAGGGTAATGCTGCTCAATGCCAGAAGTCTAAATCTCAAAGGCCCTTCTCAGTATGGAGGATGTCTGTGCAGTGACAGAAACCTGGTTCAAGGCTCCTGAGAGCACCCCAGCACTATCAGGTTTACCTCTTATCATGGCCCCAAAATCGGACAATACCAAGAAATATTCATCACAAGACTAGACCATCCAGGTGCAATTAACCATAGGCAAGACTGCTCTGCAAATTGTAGCATGTTACAGGCCACCAAACTCAGGAACACATGGCCTTCAGAGGATAAATGTATCACCAAACACCATCATACTAGGTGACTTCAATTACCCTAATATAGACTGGGAACACTACTCAAAGTTCCTGGTCAAATGCCATGGAACAACTAGTCACCATCCCACAAGAGGAGAATCTCATCATCCATGGGAGCACAATGCCTCACTGGTGAGATCAGATCTCCTGAAATAAAAAGTAAAGAACTTAGACTAGTGTGGTCTCCTGGACTGCATGGATAAGGCAATCCCAAACCAGTCTGGTGGACCCCAGCCATAAACAAACTCTGATCACTATAAAAACTAAGAGCTCTCATAAAAATCATCCAAAGCAAATTTTAGAAAAAACTCCCAGATATGCTCAGAACTAGTAAATGATGTGAAGATTACTGATCCTACAGACATTGCCAACATACTGGCTGACAGGTTCAGTGCAAACTTCTCCCTCCCAAAGCAAGTTCTATTTATTTCTGTGCTGAGAAAACCCACAGCTAGCTGTCAGGAGTTTAAGAAGAGGATTTAGAGGTGGAGCATGTCCAGCATGTCCATTAATTCTGGATTTGACATAGCTTTGTATGTCAGGCATAGATGCATACCAAGAAGTAGAAATTGTCTGAGATTTGAGCTGGAGTTTTACAACCGGGCAGCATATGGCATCTGTTTGAGACCCTTGATCCTCTTGGTGAGATACTTTGGGTCTTCTTTCTAATTGCTGCAGGTCGGGTGGGTACATCCAAGGGGCATTGTATTCTATGATGTGCTGATGAGGGATGAACCTATGAACCTATGAACGATTACCTCTCTTGATCTAGATGTGAAACCCTTCGAGATACGGTGGGCTATGTAGGTGGTCTTTCTAACCACTTTGGCAATGTGGTTTTCAAAGGAGAGATTGCTATCAACTTGGGTCCCCAGGTCCCTAATAACTTTCTCTGTACTTAATGGGTTTCCGCCTATGTGGTAATTTGTGGGCACATTGCTTTTGCCAAAGGGTATGACTATACATTTTTTGGCATTTAGCTTTAAACCATGGCGCTGGCATCAGTTATCTGTCTCTGTGAGACCTTTTTGAAGGATGTTTGTTGTCAGCTGGAGAGTCGATTATGGCGCCCAGTTTGCAGTCTCTGCGAACTTGGTGAGCCATAGTCCTCCACGTTGCCTGTACCTCGGAAAAGTATATACCGAACAAGAGTGGTCCCAGGACAGAACCCTGTGGGGCGCCACTTGTGACGGTTTGAGTCTGACATGGCTCAAGCAACTCTCACACTGTGGGTTCTGTCTTTCAGCCAGTTTGCGACCCATCTTGTGACATAAGGGTTTATATTTAAGCTGGATAGCTTATCTATGATGCCCGAGTGGAGTATTGTGTCAAATGCCTTTGCAAGGTCCAGATAGGCTGTGTGGACTACCTTCCCTTCATCTATGGCTTTGGTGACTGTTTCGAAGAAGTCAACCAGGTTCAAAAGGCAGGATCTGCCCTTGACAAAGCCGAACTGGGTAGGATATAGGGTCTGTAGGTCACCAATGTCTTTGTTTATGAGCTCCATGATGATCCTCTCCATAGCCTTGCAGACTAAGCTAGTCAGGCTTATGGGGCGATAGGGTCCGCAGAGGCTCCACCTTTGTGGAGTGGGACCACTGTTGCTGTATGCCATTCTGTGGGCACATATCCTGTAGTGAGGCTGAGATTGTATAGCTGTTTTATTTGAGGGATTAGTTCCTCTTGGAGTTCATGTAGGACGCAACCTGGGACACCATCTGGTCCCATGAAGCAGTGTTTTTTGCTTTGGAGAGGGCAGCCTTCACCTGAGCATCAGAGATGTTTGGGAGGCAGCCCTCTGCCGGGATAGATACTTGCTCTTTTGGGGAGGGGGAGAAGTTTGCACTGAACCTGTCTGCCAGGATATTGGCGATGTCTGTGGGTTCAGTGTATTTTTGTCGTTTAGAATCAACTCAGAACAAGTCTGGGAGTTGCATCCCAGGTTCCTAACATAACTGAAAAAAGCCTTATGATTGTCTTTGGTGTCCTGTGCAATTTTTCTCTTGAAGCTGGCCTTGGAGGATTTTATGAGGGATCGTAATTTTTTGCTAGTACTGATCAGAGATGCCTTCCCTATTAGGGATTTTGCTCCATCATGTAGTAGCTTCCTCCTTCTGTTGTACAGTTTTTATTTATGGCAGGGGTCCACCAGACTGGACGCCTGCCTTCGGATGATTGGGTCTTGGTTTAGTTTGGGATAGCATGATCCATGCATTCCTGGAGATGTCCGTAGAATGCGTTTATATAGGATTCTGAAGTTTGGGCCGTAGTTTCCACTGGCCCTGGGGCCTTGAAGGATTCCACTTGGTTTTGAGAAGTGAGAAGTTCGCTTTGAGAAGTTTTCACTGTGGTTTTCTGGGCTGGGGTGGGGTGGGATGTGGACATCCAGTGAAATTAATTTATGGTCTGATCTTACCAATGAGGGATATACTTCTGGTGTGGAGCATAGAGTCCCCATGTTGGTAATGATCAGGTCTAGTATGTTGTCCCCTCTTGTGGGAGTGGTGACTAGTTGTTCCATAGCATTTGAGTTTATAATTTCCAGGAACCTTTGGGCTAAGGTGCTGGGGCTTGAGTAGTGCTCTCAGTCAATGTTTGGGTAGTTGAAGTCGCCCAATATAATGGTGTTCGGAGAGATCTTCATGTTCTCCAATGTTTTCAGGAAAACAGAGTGGGATTTCTGACTTTGAGAGGGTGGTCTGTAGGATGCTATAAACTGAAAAGCAGTCTTGCCCACTGTTAGTTGCACATGGATGATCTCCGATACTTTGTGCAATGCCACTAACCTGGAGGTGTGGATATCCTTGATAAATAAGGAAACTCCCCCTCCTTTTGTGGTTCGGTCCTGGTTTTGGGGCCGAAAAGCATTATATGAGGTATAGCCTGGTAGTGCTGGGGTGCTCTCCGGAGCCTTGAAACCAGGGTTCTGTCACTGCACAGATATCGATGTTCTCCATACTGAGGAGAGCTTCGAGTGCGTGCATCTTGAGGATAAGACTTCTGGCGTTAAGTAGCATTACCCTTTGTTTCTTGTTCCTTGTGCTGTCTATGGGGGTGGGTTTGACTTTTGAGCCTTGCCTAAAAAAGGCACTATGGGGGTGGCAAGAGCCTTTGCCAATATCCAAAAGCCCAGTGGTGACAGGTGCAAGCCACCCCTAGCGAAGCAACGTGGCTTGTCGAGCATGTCATCCCAGGCTGACAGACACTGGATCCCCTTTGAATGACACCAACATTTTAGCCAATTGTTAAAATCGATCATTTTGTCTTTGTACTGTGGCATCATTCTAGGTGAGGGTAAGATGCTGCTCAAGGTCAGGGTCATACCAGCCTGGGCTACATGACCAGAGAGCTCCTCTATGTCTCTTTTCATGTAGTCCAGGGAGGTACATCTCAGGTCATTCACACCAGCATGTACAATGACCGTGCCATATTTGTATTTGCTTTGGAGTGACTTGAGTGCTTGCGTTATGTGGCGGATCCTAGCACCCGACAGGCAGCTCACCGTGACCTTCTCTTTATTCAGCCTGGTGAGCGGGACGTCAGTGTGTCTGATAATAAAGTCACCTATTACAAGAGTATCAGGGGCCAGGATCCACCACATTGGTAATGCACTCAGGTCATTGGAGCACAAGTACCAGTATGACTCAGTAATAATCCATGTGGGTGTAAATGACCCAAGATGTACCTCCCTAGACAGTATGAAGAGGGACACCGTGGAGCACTCAAAATGCGTGTCTCAGGCTGCTATGAGCATAGCATTAAGCATCATTTTACCTTCTCCTAGGATGATGCCACAGTATGAAGAAAAGATGACTGACTTTAATAACTGGCTTAGTTTCTGGTGTCATTCTACGGTGATGCAATATTTGTCAGCATAGAAGGATATGATTAACAGACCATGCTGTTTTGCCAGGGATGGTCTGTACCTCTCCCGTCCATAAAACGCCACTCAAACTTCTGTCATTACAATCCACCGGTATTAGTCAATAAGCAATATATCTGCAGAAAAATATTTGCAGAAGTAAAATTCATCCAAATAATTCCACATTAAAGAGATTTGTAACTAATGAAGGGGCTACTACTAGCAAACAACTTTACATTTCAGTGTTTCATCTACAAATTTCCCCCTCCCTAACCCTAAAGCCCCAACTGATCCTTAAAGCTACATTCCACTTCCAGATCACTCCCTAAACCTAAATTACCTTAGACCTCCTGCTCACCATGGCTCAGTAAACTGAAAATTCTCAACCCCCTCCCTAACCCTAATGTTCTTATCACTCCCTAAACCTATAATCCCCCGTCTTCTCCCTATACTAAAAATACCCTTCACCCTCTGGTCCATGAGCTTTTAACATAAAATCCCCACCCCCAACCCTAAAGTCCCGACTGTTCCATAAAATGTAAATTCCATGTCCCCTTCTAAACCTTAACATCTCTGTTTCACATTAAACCTAAAATTCCTGTCCCTTCCACTCTCTGTTCCCATAGCTATACCTAAAAGCACCCTCCCATCTCCCTTTCTACATTTATCTGGTCCACAGCAAGCACTTGCTTGCATCCGTTTCCTAGGAAGCAAGCAGATGGTATGGCAGCTGTGATGCTGAACTTATTCAGTTTTGAGCATGAGCAAATGATCAGATGGGTTTACAGCCATTGGAGTTCCTGTCTGCATGTTTCTGACATTCAAGCAGCTGGAACACACCCACTACACTAGACTTAGATGGTGAACTACTTCATATGCTATGAACAAAGTGAAGAGAAATTGGATCGAATACAGAATGCCATTACCTTAGACTACAGTAACATCATATAAGGTGTTGCTACTATTATGAATTACTACTATTATGAAATTATTATGGAATGCTTGGTAATAGGTATGTTATGATATGTGTGTTTTAGATCCAGCTTTACCAATGAAGGCAATACAGAAAATAGTGGTAGTGAAGTGATAACATCTTGAACTTCTAAACAAAAGGATTTAGACCAGAAAGATCTAGCACTTGGTCCCAAGGATCCTTCTGGTTTGAAAATTACATAAATTATGAATAATAACCTTTCACTGGGAGATTGAACGACATTGGATTCTATGACTTGAGACAGAATTCTGTGTAAAATGTGAAGAAATAGAGGAATTTGGATCCCTGGGTGAGGGGGAATCCAATGGAAAGGAGGGTGGACTCCCAATGAAGTATTACATCCACTTTGGATTATGTTCAGAACCCAACTCTCTCTGAAACAATGTGATTCCAGTAAAGAGGATGGAGTGTCAGAAAGAAAGATTTCCAGAGCTTGGGATGTTGAACAGGCAAGTAATCATGCTAACCGAGAGGAATGTACTTTACTTTCAGAGACATTTCCTTTCTTTATTGAGCCTCCTTTCCATTTCTAAAACCTCATGACTAGCTCTACAATGCTTACATTGTTAGAAAAAGGAACTAAAGAGGAGGAAAGCTATTTGTTGTGAAAACAAAGGTTGAAAAATCTGAATCAGTCCAACAATTAGTTTTTGTAAAAGTACATCTGCTGCACAGAGACAAAACACACCACACAAATCCCTATTTCAGATTACACATCAGGAGAAGTTTAAGAGTGAAGCTAAGCAAATATCCTCAGACGTGACCTTGATGTAGTAGATCAGGAGGAAGGTCAGCAGCATCATGAGTACATGTTAAAATAGCTTTAGTCGCTGGAGAAATGGATATTACAGAAGCATTTAATGAATTATTTTACTCAGAAGGAAGGTTAATCATAAGTTTCTCCACATTCCAAAAAGACACAAGAAAAAAACTTCAACATATGAATGTGACCGTTTAAAATCCTAAAAGGTAAAGAATACATTTTATGCTCACCATATGATGAGTGGAGCAGATTTCAATGGGCATGTTGGTGAAGGGAACAGAGGGGATGAGGAAGTGATGGGTAGGTATGGTGTTAAGCAAAGGAATGCAGAAGGTCAGATGGTAGTGGATTCTGTGAAAAGTATGGACATGGTTGTAGTGAATACGTATTTTAACAAGAGGGAAGAGCATAGGGTGACATACAAGAGTGGAGGGAGATGCACACAGGTGGATTATATCTTATGCAGAAGGGCCAGTCTGAAGGAGACTGGAGACAGTAAAGTGGTGGCAAGGGAAAGTGTAGTTGGGAAGCATAGGATGGTGGTTTGTAGGATGACATTGGTGATCAAGAGGAGGAGTGTGAGGGCAGCACCAAGGATCAAAAGTTGGAAATTGAAAAAGGGTAACTGTGAGGTGGAGTTCAGGGAAGAGTTAAGACAGGCACTGGACGGCAGTGAAGAGTTACCAAATAGCTGGGTAACTACAGCTGAGCTAGTAAGGGAGGGCTTGGTGTGACATCTGGAAGGAGGACAAGGAGACATGGTGGTGGAATGAGGAGGTACAGGAGAGTACACAGAGAAAGAGGTTGGTGAAGAAGAAGTGAGATTGTCAGAGATGAAGAAAGTAGACAGGAGTATAAGGAGATGAGGTGCATGGCAAAGAGAGAGGTGGCTAAGGATAAGGCGTATGAAGAGTTGTATGAAAGGTTGGACGCTAAGGAGGGAGAAAAGGACCTGTACCAATTGGCTAGACAGAGGGACCGAGCTAGTAAAGATGTGCAGCAGGTAAGGGTGATAAAGGATAGTGAGGGAAACGTTCTCACCAGCGAGGAGTGTGTGTTGATCAGATGGAAAGAGCACTTTGAGGGGCTGATGAATGAAGAGAATGAGAGGGAAAGATGGTCGGATGATGTGGAAATTGCTAATCCATTGCACTTCATGATTCACTAAGAGGAAGTACGGATAGCTATGAAGAGGATGAAGAATGGAAAGGCTGATGGTCCAGATGACATACCTGTGGAAGCATGGAGGTGTTTAGGTGGAATGGCAGTGGACTTTTTAACTAGATTGTTTAATGAAATATTGGAAAGTGAGAGGATGCTTGAGGAATGGAGAAAGTATTTTGGTACTGATTTTTAAGAATAAGGGTGATGTGCAGAGCTGTAGTAACTACAGAGGGACTAAATTGATCAGTCATAGCATGAAGTTATGGGAAAGAGTAGTGGAAGCTAGCTTAAGAAGGGAGATGATGACTAGTGATCAGCAGTATGGTTTCATGACAGGAAAGAGCACTACAGATGCAATGTTTGCTCTGAGAGTGTTGATGGAGGAGTACAGAGAAGGTCAGAAGGAGGTGCATTGTGTTTTTGTAGATTTAGAGAAAGCACATGACAGAGTGCCTAGAGAGGAGTTGTGGTATTGTATGAGGACGTCGGGAGTGTCAGAGAAGTATGCAAGAGTGGTACAGGATATGTACGACGGTAGTGTGACAGCGGTGAGGTCTGCTGTGGGATTGACCAATGGGTTTAAGGTGGCGGTGGGATTGCATCAAAAATCAGCTCTGAGCCCTTTCTTATTTGCAATAGTGATGGACAGGTTGACAGACGAGATCAGACAGGAGTCCCTGTGGACTATGATGTTTGCAGATGACATTGTGATCTGTAGTGAGAGTAGGGAACAGGTGAAGGACACCCTGGAGAGGTGGAGACATGCTCTAGAGAGAAGAGGAATGAAGGTCAGCAGGACTAAGACAAAATATATGTGCGTGAATGAGAAGGAGGATAGAGGAATGGTGAGGATGCAGGGAGTAGATGTGGCGAAGGTGGATGAGTTTAAATACTTGGGATCAACAGTTCAGAGTAATGGTGAGTGTGGAAGAAAAGTGAAGAACAGAGTACAGGCAGGATGGAGTTGGTGGAGAAGAGTGTCAGGAGTGATTTGTGACAGACTATTACCAGTAGGAGTGAAAGGGAAGGTCTGCAAGAGGGTAGTGAGGCCAGCTATGTTAATATGGGTTGGAGACAGTGGCATTTACAAAAAGGTAGGAGACAGAGCTGAACGTGGAAGAGTTAAAGATGTTAAGATTTGCAATGGGTGTGACGAAGGTGAACAGGATTAGGAATAAGTATATTAGAGGGTCAGCCCAGGTTGGTAGGTTTGGAGACAAAGCCAGAGAGGCAAGATTACATTGGTTTGGACATGTGCTGAGCAGGGATGCAGAGTATATTGGGAAAAAGATACTAAGGATGAAGCTGCCAGGTAACAGGAAAAGAGGAAGGCCTAAGATGAGGATTATGGATGTGATAAGGACATGCAGGTGGTTGGTATGACAGAGCAAGATGCAGAGGACAGGAAGAAATGGAAACAGATGATCCACTGTGGCGAACCCTAACAGGAGCGGCCAAAAGAAAGAAGAAGATATGCCGAGTGCTACAGCAGCCTCAACTATAGGTTTTATATTTTACATAGGCTGTAACAGTCAGATAGCTTCCAAAGCTTCAGGGTACATTCCATGGGTCTAAACCATCAGTGAGATTCAAAAGAGCAAACACAGACCGTTCCTGTGACCAAACACCAAGTTTTTTTCTGAGGCTTACAAGAATGGATGGTCGCCTTATGCTGCTTTTTTGCTGGGCAGACAAGTTCCCTTTGGGGAAAGAAATCTTCCAGTTTAGAAAAAAAAAAAGTTATGTACTCACCCTAACATTCCATCTGTGTTGTCCATTTTCATTCTTCCTCACTAAAGGGTCTTGGATCTCACTCAGCCACATTTTCTAGATTTTGGATCATAGTCTCAAGCTCCTCCCAATTCCCATAATGCACTACAGTGTCCCTAAGAATGGTGAACAGGAATCACAAAGTATTATAGAGAGTGATGAAGTGTACTTCAGATTGGCTCAGCCATTACCAACAGTCCAAAAAAGTAGATGGAAGACCACCAGATACAGTAGTTTATGAAAAAAAAAACACAAGTAATCACTGAAACTGCTACACATTGCCACAGTGTCTTACATACAGTAAGACACAAAGTCATAAAATATCATGATTTGCAGGCAGAAACGAGAACAATGTGGAGGAAAAATGCCCATACAGTTCCAATAGTAGTAGGAAGAGGAGGAATAGGTTGAATATATATATAAAAAAAAACTACTGTCAATTTTTAGATATGCTACCCAAAAATATAACAATTCTGGGCCCATTGTGGGTGCTATGAAAAGCACTTTTGGATAACAAAGACTGAAACAATACTAACTTCATGAACTTAACCATACCCAGGCTTAGGAATGGGGTCCATTTCCATAACAGTATTAGAAATCCAAAAGATTTTGAGAAATTAAATCATACATCTGACACATCCACTTAAATGGCACGTTTATAAAGCAACATGCAACCTGTCCAAGTTTTACCCAGACAGCTGCATTACTACCCTATTATCTTTTAACTGGAAAAATCCAAAAAATCCTACCCTTAAATGATGCTTTAAATGAATTCAATGCAACGTTCCTAAACAGCCTTACAAGTACTAGAAGGAAGACAGTAAAAACAAATAATGCAATTTGGCTATCCAAAAAGGGTAGAATGCTAATGCACGACAAAGAAAAAGTGTTGAAAAAAAGGTAGAAATACAAAACATCACAATATCTCAAACTTCCGAATGCTCCACATCTGCAATAAAAAGCAAATAAATGAAGGCAAAAAATATAGTAGAACAATACTCTGAACAATAACTAACAACCCTAAAAAGATTCCAGTCATCTATTAAAGGAATCTTGTATCCTGGTCAAAAATTCAACCCTAATCCCTCCCCCAATAACTCATCACTCAAACCTGCAATAAAATTAATCTCTTACTTCATAGATACCAATGATTCCCACATCTGATCCGACCCTGCCAAATAGCCATACAGCACTACGTCCATTTTCACCTATAAAACCAGTGCTCTCATTCTATATAAAACAATTCAAACCATGTTCAGCTTCAGCTGATGACCTAACAGAGTACCTTAAAACAGCAGCCTAAAGCATTGCCCAGCCTGTCTCAATCCTTATAAAAAGGTCAATGTAGGAATCCCATGTTCCCTTTCTTTGGAAACAATCACATATCCATCTACACAAAGTAGGAAGTTCAACGGACATCACTAACCTTAGACCTACAGTGATCTCAGCTTCATGGGAGAATAGTACGCCAATTTCCCTGAATTTATACTCAAACTGTGTGCTCTGTTTATGAGGGAAGACCTTAATCGTCATGCTAAATCCACCATCTATGAAATACTTGACAACATGGCTTCCATACCTCCCACAGTACTAACACTGCACTTCTAACCCTTACAGATACAGTTAGGAAAGGTAGAGGTCATGACAAACTAGTCTCCCCCTTATTTCTATACTTGTCTAAAGCCCTCAACACAATTTATCACAGCAAACATTCTACTTGAACTGTCCACATTAGGTCTATCACAGAGCACTCTTCTATGTTTCAAAAGGTACTTGTCCAATAGGTATCAGTCAGTAAAATGGCACTACACCCTTTTGCCATACATTCCAGTCACCACCAGTATACCACAAGGCTCTATCCTTGATTTCCTCCTCTAACACACCAGTGCCCTCCACTGATCCACACGACACACTTCCATAATACAATATGCTGATGACTCCACACTCATGTGTGTATCAGATAACTTGGCACATCTCAAATTACTCAAGAAATTGTTGTAACTTAAAACTAATGCTCAACCCCCCCCCCAAATGTTACTGTTTCCCCCAGAGTGCTCTCTAATGAAAAACATCTAAAATCCTCTCACTTAATACACCATCTGAAATCACTTCTAATAGCAAATGAGGGAGGATGGTGTATGACGACCACTAAGTTTGCAGATGACTGCAAGCTAGGAGCAGTCACTGAATCCCTAAACGAATTGGTTGCCTTGCAGGGAGGTTTATTTCAAATAAATAGCTGGTGTCAAAATCATGGTCTGAAACTAAAAACCAAAAATTGCATTACCGTATGTTTTGGGAAGTCGTCTACCCCTGGGAACTAATACACTGACAATAGGACCCCAAGACTTGACCCATTTTTTTCAGGATTTGGGAACTTATGTGGACAGTGGCTTAACTTTTGACAACGTGTCTGTTGTAAGAAATTCCTTCTATATTACGCAGGGGATTGTGTCTAGACCTAGGGTTGTCATTGACGACCTTTACTCAGCCTTCATCAGGCCAGTCATTGCGCATAATGCCCCTTTTGGTATGTGTTTGTTCAGACACATGCAACAACTGGAGCTCCCACAAAGCTACCTTACTAAAAGGATACAAGGCTTAAACAACAGGTCCTACATAGAGCAACTGAAACCCCTGTCACTATACTTGGTATCCTACAGACTTGTAAGATGTGAGCTGTGTATGGCACAGAAGGCATCCTCTGACCTATTACTAATGGATTTACTGCACATCATTAAGTCAAATCCCATCAGAAGTACTTTGACTAGGCATCTAAGCCCCTTCTACAACATTAATAGGACAGTTTGGAGGGACACACAGAGTATACCACTGCTGTGGAACAGACTCCCCATCCACATAAAACAGTTCATCCCTGTCCATTTGCAAAATTTACCCCCAAAACAGCCCCATGCACTACAAATGGGCAGATCCAGTTCCTAAATGCTGTATTCTAGGCATGGGCCCAGTCAAATTATCTACAGTATTATTCCAGCTATTCTCATTAGGGGTAATATGTAGTTATCAACCATGGGACAGATCAGGCCAATATATATAGCCAGTGTGATAGGTTATTTCAAACACAAAAAGGTAAATTAGCTAGATGAAATGGCCTGCACCATACACCTCCTTACTCCCAGTTTCATACTTCAGTCTAATTTCAGACATTAGAGTTTCATACTTCAGTCTAATTTAGACAGAGTTTCATACTTCTTAGTCTTTAGGAAATCCATGTCTATGAAAATCTGGTTATTCTCCTACTAATGTTAATTGGGGTACTATTTAAAAGTTATCCCTGATTTTGGACTTGTAAAGACTCTGGTGGTTATTAGTCTAGTATAAATGTGTGAATCTATTACTTATGCACCAAACATGGCACAATAATACACTGAACGCATCATTCATACTTCTTCCTACAACATATACTCCAAATTCAAGATGTGACATAAATAATGAAAGATGATTTAAAAAAAATCTCAAATAAAAATGTACACTAACCTGTAGCAACCTTCAGTAGGCTTGTAAGCATGTAACAGAATGTCTTACTGGAGCCATGTTTTTGTGTGAAGCAGACCATTGTCTCAATTGAGCCAGCAGGAAAACCTACCCAGCAGATTCCAAAAGGGGCGCTGTACTCTACAATGGGTCTAATGAGTGTCGAGTAAAGGGGAACAATGACCTCTTTTTTCCTGGATGAGAACCATTTTGCGATTAGGTGTGCCACGTAGAAAGGCTTCCTGACTACTGTGGCAATGTGATTATCAAAAAAGAGACTACTGTCCACCTGGGTCCCAACATTCGGTGTTAAGTACACTGCTGCCTATGTGGTAGCTCATGGGTACAGAGTTTTTACCAAAGGGGATGACGATGTACTTTTTAGCACTGAGCTTGAGGCCATGGCTCTGACACCAGGCATCTGTCTCAGTAAGGCCCTGCTGTAGGATGTCCACATCATTTGGGGACTCTACTATGGCTCCTAGTTTGCAGTCATCTGTGAACTTCGTAAGCCAGAGGCCTTCTGTGTTAGCCTGTACTTCAGAGAAGTAGATACCAAACAGGAGAGGTCCTAGGACTGAACTCTGTGGTACTCCACTTGTCATTGGTTTGAAGTCAAATTTGGAGTCCGCAACTTTTACAGTGTGGGTTTGGTCAGTATATCCAATTGGCAACCCATCTTGTGACATAGGGATTTATACCTAGTTTAGTGAGTTTAGCTATAATTCCAGAATGGGGAATGGTGTCAACAGCCTCGGCTAGGTCAGGATACACTGAGTGAACCACCTTACCCTCTTCTACGGCTTTGGTGACTGCCTCAAAGATGTCGATCAGTTTCAGGAGGCATGATCTGCCTTTCACAGACCCAAACTGGGTGAGTCCAGAGTATGGAGGTTACCACTGTCTTTGTTTATGAGTTCCATGATGATACGTTCCATAGCCTTGCAGACCAGGCTCGTCAGGCTAAGGCGATAGTTCCCGTTATCAGTGGTGACTCCCTCTTTGTGGAGTGTTGCTGTGCGCCATTCAGTGGGCACAAAGCCTGATGTGAGGCTATGATTGAACATGGTGCTTAGGTGGGGAGCCAGTTCGTTCTGAAGTTCGTGTAAAACGCAGCCTGGGATGTTGTCCGTTCCCATGGATGCTGTGTTTTTGGCTTTAGAGAATGCAGCTTTTACCTGCGTAGTTGTGATTACAATGACTCTGCATTCTTCCTGTATAGATATAGGCCCTTTAGGGAGTGAGACGGGGGTAAAGTTAGCACTGAACCTATCTGACAGGATGTTGGTAATATCAGTTGGTTCTGTAATTTTCATGCCATTGTGCTGTAACTCAGGGCAGATCTGGGTGTTGCCACTGAGATTCTTGACATAGCTATAGAATGCTCTGTGGTTGTCCTTATAATCAGTGGCGATTTTGTTTTGCATAGCTAGCTTTGAAAGATCTTATAAGGGAGCTCAGCTTCTTACTGAGGCTGACCAGGGAGCTTCTCCACTCATGGGATTCTTTTGCAACTGTTTCTTCCTTCTGTTGTACAGTTTGTTTATGGCAGGGGACCACCAGATTGGCTTCCTTTTTTTGGAGGATAGCATATTGGTTCTGTTTGGGAATGCACGATCCAAGCACTCGTTTAAGTGCTTATAGAGTGCATTTGTGGGGAGGGCAGTGTGTGTGCATGGGCCATAACCCATTCATCTAGAGGTCGACACAATGTGGGCATACTCAGGGTTATATCCCACAGGTATGTGTATACAGCTGCTAGATGACTACTTCCTTGTACAGTCATGTTGCACAGCTAGCATTTGCAACACATAATCCATAATGCTGACAGATACTGGTGGCTGTCTACAGTGAGTGACATCTGAACCTCATGTGGTTGTAGGCATTTCGCTGTGTGCTGGGTGGGACACGCCTCATAATGGATGGCTCCTTGTCACAGTCACTCTCTTCCACACATCTATGTACATCTACTTTTGGCTTATTATAGTGTGTTGTCCTTGGATATATGTCTGTATTCATATCCACTGTGTGTGCAAAGCATGAGTGGTGCATACTGAGAAGTGTCTGCACTAATATCAACAACTGCCAGATATGTCTGGTCCACTGTTGTTTTCAGACATGGGCTTCATTTGTTAAGTGTGTGAGCATTCCCAGTATGACCTTTCAGTATACTGTCTGACACTGCCTTCATTTCTCTAAGTGTGCGAGCATGCCCAGTATGCCCCTCGGTACTGAATGTGTGGATCGATTCCAAGTTGTTTGTACTCCAGTGCAGACCACTGTGTTGTACACCTACAGGTAGCAAACTGTTTCTGCAGGGTATCTGTCGATCATTTGGCAATATGGGGATAAACTGTGCAGGGGATAGTGTGTACTGTAGGTGATTGTGTCTGTGCTGCTTCAGCTGCATGGTACTGCTGTTAGCAGAAATATTCAGATGTGTGTGCTGTTATACACAGTGATGTTTTCTGTCCTCATGTAGTGTTAGGTGGACATTCTTGCTCACAGTGATGTCTTGGGTGACAAGGGTGACTGCAGCAGTGTCCAGTATTGTGGGCAGACACCTACGTATTCATGGTAAGTTATGCCACTCTGGAGGGGGAGCTGCAGACACTTGCTGCTGCGTCTGTGTATCCGGTTCAGCACCTTGGTATGGTGCTGGCAGAGGATCCCATAACTGTACACCCATCGACATGACAGTATGGGCTTATCTTGCTGTGGCAATGCCTCACAGCTGTACAGATTCGCACAGGTTACCCAGAGGCAGGGGCCATGGGTCAAGACATTACCCCTATTGTGGTGTATGGGCAGGTGTGTAGCCACCCATTTATGTGTTTGCAGCCAAGGATAGTGTGTACACACAGCTTGGTGTCAGACCCTGCATATTCCATGCTGCCCATGCTCCCCCCCCCCCCCATGTTATTCTAACCTCTTCCATACACTATGCATACATTCTCTGATACTTTCACCCCCTTCACAGGTGTGTGTTATGTTGGCCCACAGTTCATGCAGTGGAACATGGTGGACATCTTGCATATGGCTTATGTGGAGTGTGTTATGTTATTTGGGTGTCCATGACATAACATGCATTGGCAGTACATGTGAGAGACAGGCCTTTGAAAGAGGCCTATGGGGCATTAGGTGATGCTGCGGGCCAGATGTGGCAGGCCGTTACATTCTGTCAGTCCTACAGTCTCATACCACCATACAGTATATTCCCCCTGGGGTGACAAGGTAGGTGTGATGGATATTCATGCCAATACTATCTATCAGTCTTGATCAGGTGGTGTGGATGCTGGCAGGGTGCTACCTACAGTTAGGGATACACCTGCATGGGACACCTGCACTGCATGCTACATTCTTCTGCTACTGCCACATACAGGTGGGGTCATACTGTACCCATTCCCCACAGCTGGGATATGACCAGAGAGGTAACTGTGGGTGGTGGTGTTGTGAGCTGGGTGCTTGTGTGCTATGGACACTACTTGCATCTGACACTCAGATATGCAAGAGGCATTCCAGTTATGCTGGCATGTGCAGGTACATCAGCTGTTTCTCAATACATCAGTCCTACCTCCTTTGTGATCTGCAAGTGTTCGGGCAGACATCACTGGTATCCCCTACTACAGGACCAGTTACTGTGATGCATACCTGTATGTACAATTCCAAGGGTGTCTCCATTTCACAGTGACACAATATATACTGGGGGGGCACACCTGACTGTTACTACATTTCTACACTGGATTGGGGAAAGGGGCACACCTGACTGGTTCTACATTTCTAAACTGGATTGTGATAAGGGGCACACCTGTTACATTTCTACTCTGGATTGGGAGTAGGGGCACACGTGACTGTTTCTACATGTCTACATGGGAGCAGGGGGGTACACCTGTTACTACATTTCTACATAGGGTTGTGGGGACACACACCTGACTGTTTTTACATTTCTACACAGGATAGGGGGGGCGGCACACCTGACTTACATTTCTACACATGACTGGGGGGGCACACCTTACTATTTCTACATGTCTACATAGGATGGGGGGCCACACCTGGCACTTGTACACATTTGCTATGACTGTACTGGTATGTCAGGTACTCCATTTCATTCTGTATTCTAACCTGTCATGCTGACTAGAGGCATATCAGTGTACTACAGGTCTTAGCTTTGGCTGACCTACACATCAGTGTCCGACATCCTACCCTTCAGAACTAACATCCCACTGCCTAACCTGCTGTAGTGTGTCTGTGTAGGCCTGGGGGGGACGTTACCCATAGGCATCAATCAGAGGCCATAGCACAGCCTCTGTTTGTGTTTGTCTACACCTGTTCTGCCGGCTTGATACTGTTGTTTGGTATGTAAACCTCCGTGACTGGCATGCGAGAGTCATATGGACAAACATCACCTAGCACATTTCCTGCAGTAGGTTTTGTAGCCCTGTGTAGTACTGGCTACTATGCGACTCCAGTATTTGTTACAGGTGTCATGGTGACACTATGGGTGTCTACTATCTGCTGGCATACCATTCAGCAACCAGATTCCCTTGCATGCTCACATCTATACCACAGATGCAGGTAACGACACAGTCTACTCCATTCGGCAACTGGTAGGTTGATTGACTTAACTTGTGGGTGTGCCAGTATTGTGGATGGTGCTGGAGGGCTGCCTATGTAGGATGCACATAGTACACTCCCTATAGATGGTTGAGTTTGGCATCCCTTTTACTGTATGTATGAATCAGAGAGAGGTGTCATTCCCTGGGTCCTTACTGTGTCAGTGTATGTGCTATGCGTTGCCTCCTTGCCAAGGCCAGGGCATACTGGGCACTCCATCTGCCTACTGGGGCAGGCTCAGGTTGTTCCTCCTCAGAGTCACTCTGTGCCTATGCAGGCCTTGGCATTGGTGGGGGGGCTGTGTGGCACTGCCCCGTGCTGTTCCTGCTGCAGCTGTTTTCGCAGGATCATATTGTGTAGCATGGCACATACCATAACAATTTGAGTACATGTAGCTGGTGGGTACTGCATGGCTCCACCGGATGTGTCCAGGCACCGGAACCGTGACTTGAGCATCCCAAACACACGCTCGTGGTCTGTGCGTGTGCCTCATTATGGCATTCTAGTTCAGGTGTGTGCGCATTTCTGATGGGTGTCATCAGCCACGGCTACAGTGTGTAACCAGCACCCCCCACTAGGTGACCGCAAGGGATGTCCCCATTGGCAAATCTCTGGTACAGCTGCGTCAGATGCCAGATGTGGGAATCGTGATAGCTTCCAGGGCAGCCAGCACACACATTCATTAAAATGCTCTGGGCATTGCACACGACCTGGCAGTTAAAGGAGGGGAGGCCCTTGTGGTTGATGTAGACCCTACCCTGATCACAGGCTGGTTCTTTGATGCGCATGTGCATGCAGTCTATAGCACCCACTACCGCAGGATATTTGGTGGAAGAGACGCATATTGCTGGCCAACACCTCATGGGTGTTGAGGAAATATACGTGCTCACCGGCATGTGCTGACATGACATCCAGGAACTGGTGGAATACTCTGGATGCTGATGCCTGTGAGATCCCCATGACATCCCCAGTTGAGCTTTGGGAGGTACCTGTGGCTAGTATTCCTAGGCCTACACATACCTTGGTATCCACTGGGATGGGTTAACCTCTGTCAATTCGGTGTGTCAGGCGTGGCCGGCACAGCTCAACAATTTGCTGTAAGAGGTCCCTGTCCACCCTATTGCACTCCAATACCTCCAGCTCATGTAGTCCCTGGGTCTGTACACTCTTCTCCATCTCCTCACTGTGGGTTGGTCGACAGCATTCACATCCTCACAACCTCAGCCTCTTCCACATGTTGTTGTACGATGCCTGCTGCAGCCCCTATCATTTTCTTGTTTTGTTTGTTAAAAAGTTCCCTGCTTGTATACACCGGTGGTGTACAGTATGAGAAAAACCAGAGGGGAAGGTGTTTGCATAATTTATAGTAGTGTTCTGGGCTGGGCTGGTCTGCTGCCTGTGTAATTGGCTGATTCTGATACGTTTCACCTGCCAGCTATGCTAGTTCTCCTAGATTACCCGGGGGAGTGCTGTGCAAACACAGTGCTCAAATGTGCACACAGCTGCTATTTCCTGGTTTACTTTTTTTCCTTTAAAACCAGGCGCTCACACCCGCTAAGGTAATGTAAAGAGTGCTAGGCAGCCTCAGACACACCCCCTTGCCTAGCTGTGCTAAGCTAGGAGCAAATCCGAGCCACAGGGCTCCAATCCACTTACAGTATTGCCTAACACACACCCCTATGATGTCAGCTAACTCCTAGGCTTGCACCAAGCTATTCATGCTCTTACACTGTTGGGAGTTCTTAGCAACCACTATTCACTGGTCATGTTGTCTTCTGCCTGCCATCGACTATAATGGCAGCATACTGATTTTAGCTAGAATGCTTATTTTAGGTTTATTTTCTTACCCCCCCGATCCCATTTGCATGCCGCTGCCCTACACTTAAACCAGCTAAGATTGGCTAAAAAAAAAATAACTGTTTCTATGTTTTATATGCCAATGGCCTTTGCATTCAGGGCTGATAACACATAAAAAAAATCATACTAATCATTATTGAAGGATCGTTCATGTGGCAGCCCTAACCGGGAAAAGTCGAAAGACACAAACAAACATTGCAGAATTTAACATCAGAACAGAACAAAACATTTAAGAAGAGAATATAGATATATAGATATATATATATATATATATATATATATATATATATATATATATATATATATATATATATATATATATATACAAACACACACACACACACACACACACACACACACACACACAAATGTAAACCAAAGACTAAAACTGCTAACTTTATAACTAGGTCTTCAATGGTGGATCTTAATTCTGGAAAGGTGAATACTAGATGACATTTATAATACCTCTGTAAGAATACATAATTTGTTATTTTAAAATCTGAATACAACACTTTCCAGTACAGCATGGAAAGTCAGTCTATTGAACAGATAGGTACTTTACTACTCTTTGTAACTCAACCAAGACAGAATTCAGTGAGGCAAAGAGGCAAGCATCTCATTTTTATATATTATTCAAACCATCCTTCTATCCTTCAAACTAAAGCTTTATAACTCAAGCTTATCACAGTCATTATTCATATTATATCATATATATATTCACATATTTTTTTTTTTTTTTTTTATATTCAAAGTTTTAGCTCTGTGGGATTGAATTTTGCACAAGTCAATACAACATCTCAATTAAACAGGGTAACAGAGACTTCAACAGACACAGTAAGACGCTGTCCTGTTCGATTCTAGCCAGTGCGCTTTAGCGTGGCATGCATGTGAATGGCTGGGACTTCGCTGTGAAGGTGCATCAGGCAAGCCGGCCGCACAAAAAATCAACTGCCAATCATTAGCGGACCGAGTCCATAGCAAGTAACCCCTAACGAAAAGCCGAAGAAAACACAGAGTTAAACACACACATTACCACACGTACTTACAGCTGCACATTACCACATGCAATACACCCTTAAAATTGTGTATTACTTTATTCATTCCTTCACCACCTTGGCGTATAGACATAAATATATTAAAAAGGAAAGCTCCCAAGACAGACCTTTGCAAACTCCAGCCTCCTAGGTTTATAAACTTGGTATCTGAGAGTGTGTTCATAATTCTAGCTTTACATTTCCTGTTATGCAGCTTGTTCTTCACACATGCTGTAATACTAAAAAGGATACAGATGTTAACCATTATTAACAAAAGTTCTATATGTGGCACATATCAAAGGCTTTAACAAGATTTAAATTTAGAATATCTGCTGATAAACGTAGGTCCAATGACTTGCATAAAAATGTAAGTTCTTCAAGCAGGAGGCAACTCCTTCAGAAGACATGTTGCTTTATATCGCCTTGTTGTCTAAATGGCAGACAAAACAAGAAAGTAAAAGAAATTGTTTTAAACTGTAACAATCTGTTTGATACAGTTTAAACAACACATGTAGAGATCAGCTGATCCGGATCTTTGATTAATCCCATACCGGATTTTAAAATCCGGTATCGCATTTGCGGTCAGACAGAGAGCTGCAGCACTTGGTGTTTGGTCTAAACTAACAACTGCTCGCTACATTGTAGCAAGCATTTTGTTACAGCTCCAAAGTACTTTAAATTTCTTTCTTTCTTTTTTTTTTTTTTTTTTTTTTTAACTGTAACAAGATGCTTGCTACGATATTGTAAGCAGTTGCTGCTGTTTAGACCACACACCGAGCGCTACAGCGCTCGGTCTGAGCACCATTCCTCTCAACCTCTTAGAGCAAGAACTCTGGACAAAGCCATCAATAATGGGGGCAGAAATTACCAAAAATATGGGCATTTTTAAATATTACTCTTAAAAACAGAGAAATTGATAGAATAAGGTTTTGCATTAGCACAGATTTTCTGAAAGGACATGAAGTATGAAACTCAAACGTCTGTCATTATTTTCTGACTTTTTTTTAGGTTCAAATGCACAGTTTTACAGGGAAAAAAATCATGGTATAATATGCACCAAATGCTACAATGCAATAGGTACGTGAAACACCATAAGAAATATTTTAAAAAGTGGAAGTCCATGAACAAGAGTCAAACAGAAGAGCCACACAAAACTTTACAGATTACATTTTCCTGTCCTTTAATGGGCGGTCTGCATAGTGGAGATCAAGAAGACAGTTCTAAGTGTAAGCTTTGCAAAATAGGTAGTGGCGTGAGTGACTGGTGCTTATAAAAGGTAACAAACCTGTTGCTTATAAAAGGTAACAAACCAAAATTACCCTCTCATTTTGTCTCCCTCCCACAGACATCAGGCCCACATTACCCTTAATTTATTATGGTTCACTTGCTCCCCTTAACGACTAATAGCTGGACAGCGGCAACCAGTGCCTTTGCTTATTGCCGGATTTACTTTGATTTTGTTACCTATTTTTTTACGCCATCATTGTATTAATTTTAGTATGGCTCACTATGCAGCACAACTCCAAAACAGCAAAGCAGGGAACCCAAACCCTGAGTGTCTTAATCCAGAGGGAAGTAAAACAAGACTGGAATACAGGTTTGTGCACCTTTTTAAAGAAATTTAATGCTGTGGGTGGGATAGTCACAACGTCATTAGTGATGTTAGAAACAGGGAGGTGATTAGCTAAGTGGGTGGCAGTGTTTTCAGCTTCGGTCCGAGGCAGAAGTGTGATTTTACAAAGGAGATAGTGCCCCTTCAAATTTTGCCTCAGCCAGTAACGGTGACATCCCCATGCTGGGCCAGTATTCAAGGAGCCTGAATCCTTACCAATGACACCAGTAAGGGACATTCACTTGGAACAAAGACATATACACACACTGCATCAAGCACAATTTCTCTTAACAGCACAAAGGGAACACACTCAGTCTGGGGTCTGGGTTTCTCCTCTGTCTCTCGGCCCCAAGTTAAGACTCCCCACTGGCACAGCTGTAGAGTTGAGTCCTCAGCCAAGTGTCCAAGTCAAGTCCTCCAACACCCTCTGTGTGAAACCAGTGCTCTGTGTCCCCTGCTCCAAGGAGCTAACACACACACACACACACACACACACACACACACACACACACACACACACAGATCTGATTTACACACAAACACCTGGGAAAGGCTGGCACAGATTTACTAGCTATGCCCCTCTGCCCAGACTATAAGGTAGTTACTACCACCAAACACTCCAAAGCCAGCTACTCTAAGGCTCTTACAAGGGTACTCAATTATACTGAGTGAAATTAATACTAATGGAAATGATAATGTTTGATCTATGCAGCAAGTCTTTCAAGAGCAGCCACAGTGTCACCAAATAAATGCAAGTACTCTCAAAGGTTAAAATATTCTTTAAAATACCACACACAATGAAAAGTTTAAATATATTTAATAAATAACATGAAAATACTAAATACCTATTTACAATAAACACCAGAATTTCAATCACAGGAAATATTCAAACAACACTGATGAATAAATTCACAGAGATACAGAAAAACAGTACTTAACTAATCTCACTATATTTTCCTGACTGATCTAAAGAATTACCGTTTCCAACTTACTTAATAAAGCAAAGCAAGATGAAGTGGGTGAGTGATCCATTCTAGGCCAGGTTACAAAAACAGACTGCCCTGAGACTTCAGTCTCATCGAGTATTAAAACATCATTTTTGTCCTGGATTACAGAACATCACATACATCTGGTCATCTGACTTCTGGTTCCCATACTACCGCTTTTACTACAAGTTGCCAGGACTTAGCACAGATGTGTTACCTTACACACCTAGAGCTTTGTTAAGATCTGTTGCAGCTTCTGGACATCATAAAACTATTCCAAACTTCACCCCTTCCAGAGTAGCAATTAGTTCATTGATAAAAACAATACAGAAGACTTTCTAGTACAGACTTCGTCTCTGGCTGCATTGAGACCAGTCTTTATGGTCTAAATTAAGTAATTTAATTTCAAACTATTTTTCAAAGTTCAGTCTGATATACATGTGTATTTATTTTCTGTCCAGCAGGACACACTGTTGACATATTTGTAAACACATGCAACTTTACAAATACATTTTCAACACAAGCATCCATACATCAGTTTGATATACAAATGACATGTAATTCTTTCCAAAACTCCAGCTAGCTATGTTGGCATATTTTACACATCCACCGTCCTACTTCTCCTGGCATAGCTGGCAATACCTCACATCATTACAGTAACAATTATACTAGTTACTGAAGTTTTCCTTACCAGTACTGTACTTTTAAATCTCATTACAAGCTGAAACAAAACAATAAAATATGCATTGCAGCACATTAATAGTTACCTTAAAACTTTGGACAGCTCTCCAAGAAGGTCTTTTTTCTCCTTGCTTAGGTCCCCCTGTGCACGCAGAGCACTGATAATTCCAGCATATGCTTCAAGTTCTACATAAAAACAGAATGCAAATTAATATGCATGGCATCATTTATTGAACATATTACAAATCTAAACACCTCTTTGGGCAAATGTGACAAACAAATGGTGAAATCAAAACAGTGAAAGTAATATTAACAAGCAGCAAAACTGATGTGCTTGCACAGATGCATACAGTCTGGATATTTTCAGGTTTATAGACTATTAAAGTTTACTCTACAAAGCAAAGCTACAAGAGTTCCTTTGTGGGCACTACTACTATATGAAATTGTTGGCTTCATTATTTAGTATCTCACTGATTCCACAAAGCCCATATGCTTCTTTTATTCAAGAGTGACCCAGGAAGAAACAGTATAAAACACTTGTCTCTTAAGTAACCGAATAAACACATATACGTGACAAAAGACACAATTAGACAAGCAACTAAAACTGTAATCTAAACTTATTACAGCTTTGCAATGTAAATGAAGTACAGGAAAAATAAACAACACAAATTCAAATGTAGTCATTCATTTTGTTTTAAACAGAAAAATGATACATTTGAAAGGGCATGCAGCCAGCTTTTAGAGGTTAGATTGTCAAACTAATAAGCTACTGGCCTTCAAGTATCTCATGATATTATTTCTCAGATACATGTACAACTGACACTGTGTGTGTGTGTGTATATATATATAAATGCAAATAATAAAGCAGATGTGGAACAGGTATGTTAAGTATAAAGTGGTACAGTGATCCCCATGGACTAAGTAGACACTACCTTTAGAATTTGATGGACTACAAGAATGGTTTTCTAACTCTGGTAGATACAAACTACTTGAATGTTTAAAATGAGGTCTACCACTATCCCTAGATCTTCAATAGCTGTGCCACTGTTTACAATCTGAAAATTTATATTGTAATGATGCCTTTCTTTACTATATTTATTTCTGCAACGTTTACTGACATTAAAAGCATTGGTCATTACTACTGCAACAGATATGTAATACCGCAGATCAGTAAAGCATACCGATATTCACAGGGATGAAATAATTACACTACCTACTTTACAACCATCAGCATATTTAACTACCTAGAAATCATTTCCCAGTTACACACCAAAACATAACAAAAACAGGTCTGTATAACAGTTTTCAGACATAAAATGCACTGCATTCATTAGACATGCAATACATTCATGAGCAAATATATGACTCCATCATAATGGGTGACACAGCTGTTAGCATTACTGTACCAGCTGGGCTGCCTTCTGTGCAGAATGCATGCTTTCTGTCTAGTGGCAAGCATTTTTCCATTAGCTTCTGCTTTTTTTCACATTCCAAAGAAGCAATTGTAGGTGAATACTCAAAAGTACCTCTGTCAGCATGTGAATGTACGGCCTGCAAAGAACCAATGTTTTATCCAGGATTAGGTCCTGCCTTAGTCACACTACTGGTCAGGAAAGGCCCTGGTCTGCCGGGACTCTGAACGGAATAAAGCAGCTACTGAAATGGAATTGATGTTTGAATGCATTTTTAATCAACAAAGTGTCACTCCAAACATTCAAGATGCATTCAAAAAACCACATCCCACATCAGGACAATACTGGCAATGCCTACAAAAGTACACCTGGTATGCAGACAAGTTCTTTTCCACAACCTGAGAGGGGCAAAGGAAGAAAAGTACAGTTGTGTACCTACCATAAATGTAGATGTTAGAGTGTATTCACTGTTGCAGTCATTACACTTAGGTTATCCTGCTGGCAGGCTACCCTCAGTCGGCCTGAATTCCAAAGTCCTGGTCCGGCGTCGGTTGCTGTCGCCTCTTCCCTGATGTCAGTGCGCCACGGGTATACAAGATGCAGCAGATACCATCTTCTTTAGTTTTTCTTGCCCCAGATGTCAGGTGCTCCCAAAAAGGTAGGCAATACATGTTGCTAATAAAAACATAGAGTAAAATAAAAACAATACCTTCATCTACAAGCAAATACACCACACAGGTTGTATAGGATAGAGAAGTATAGATAAGTCCCAGCAAAGAAAGGGGATGGAGGGTGGGTAACCTGGACTGCAACAGTGAATACACTACATCTACATTTATGGTAGGCACACAACTGTACTATGTTCATCGTGTTTCACTGTTGCAGTCATTACGCTTGGGTTGAATCCCAAAGCTGAGGTAGGGCGGCTGGGTCTAAATAGGATTAGGAGTGGCTATGAGGCCCTGCAGAACTGCAGTGGCAAAGCCTGCTCTGGATTTAGAGTAAAGACGTAAGTGGTAATGCTTGGTAAAAGTGTGCACTGAACTCCAAGTTGCGGCCTCCAAAATTTCCTTGGTTGGTACTCCTCTGAGAAAGGCTGCTGAAGTGGCTTCTGCCCTAGTAGAATGTGGCCTAATATTCTTAGGTACTGACTTGCCATGCTGTGCATAGCAGAAACAAATACAGTGTCCTATCCATTTTGAAATAGGCTGCTTTGAAATAGCCTTTCCTTGTGATCCTGCAGCATATGCGACAAACAGTTGCTCAGTTTTTCTGAAAGCTTTTGTTTTGTCCAAGTAGAAGCGTAGCTGCCTGTGTATGTCCAAAGAGTGCAGAAGTCTCTCCCCTTTATTCTGGGGATTTGGATAAAATGTTGGCAAATGAAGGGCTTGATTAAGAGCCACACTGGATACTACCTTTGGCATAAATGTTGGGTTTGTCCTTAGAGAAACCCTGTCCGGATGAAAAATGATAAAAGGTTCCACTGCCATTAATGCCTGTAACTCTTGAGACTCTTCTTGCTGAAGTTATTGCTAGGAGCAGAGCAGTTTTCCATGAGAAGAATTTTATATCAGCTGTGCTGGCTGGTTCAAAAGGAGGCAGTGTGAGCTTTTCTAAGACAAAATTGAGGTCCCATGTAGGTATCAGTGCTCACCTTGGGGGTCTTATGTTTTTTGCCCCTCTGAGGTACTATCTTAGCAGTGGATGAGAGAAAATAGGAGGTTCCGTATTGTAATGAGCTGAAATGGCAGAGGCATGGATCTTAATTGATGAGAAGGATAGGCCTTTGTCCAGCATCTCAGTTAGGTATTGTAAAATCTGAGGAATATTTGGAACAAGTGGTTCAAGTCCTTGTGCCTGGTTCCAAGCACATAATCTCTTCCATTTTTCTGCGTAAGATTTCCTGGTGCTGGGCCTCCTGGCTTCCAAAATGACATCCATAACAGCTTTAGAGAGAGGTGTGTTCTGAGTGGCTGTATTAACCGCCATGCAGCCAGATTTAAGGTTCTGAGTTGGCTGTGCAGGATCTGATTGTTTTGTTGAGTCAGAAGATGAGGCGAGGTAGAGTCCAGGCTGGGCCTTGAGACCAGTTCTTTAGGATTGAGTACCAGTGCTAGCGTGGCCAGTCTGGGGCAATCAAAATCATTTTTGGCTTCTCTTGTTTGACTTTTAGGAGCACCTTGGGAAGGAGAGGCAGTGGTGGAAAGGCATAAACTGTTAGGGTTTTCCAGCTGAAAGATAGAGCATCCACTTTCCATGCTTGTGAGTGTTAGGTCCTTGTGCAGAATCTCTGCAGTTGGTAGTTGCAAGGGGAGGCAAAGAGATCTATGTCTGGGCATCCCCATTTCCTTGTTATCATGCTGAAGACCTGTGGATTTAGTTTCCACTCGTGAGGGTCCATGAGGTTTCTACTTAGTTCGTCTGCCAGAGTATTTTTCTTTCCTGGCAGGAATTGTGCCTGCAAATGTACTTGATAGGTCAGTGCTGTGTTCCACAAAGTCATGGCTTGCCTGCAGAAGGGGTAGGAATGTGTGCTCCCTTGCTTGTTTATGTACCACATAACTGTAGTATTGTCCGTCTTTAGTAATAGTTGTCCTGGATGTAGTAGGTCCTTGAAGGCTGTCAGGGCATTCTGTACAGCTAGCATCTCTTTTTGATTGATGTGAAGATGCATTTGGTCCATGGGCCACATGCCCTGAATACATTTTCCTGCCATGTGTGCCCCCCAGGCATAATCCGATGCATCTGTCATTAGCGTCTGCCTGGCTGTGGGTAATGTGAAAGGTTGTCCCCTTGTTGTGGTGACAGGCCCACCATCAAAACTCCTGTTGCAGGCAGGGAATAGGAGTTATTATTGTTTCCAGGCTGTGGCAATGTTGAGTACAAACACTTTTTAGGTACCACTGTAGCTTCCTCATATGCAGTCTTGCGTATGGAATTAGCAGGATGCAAGATGCCATGAAGCCCAAAGCCTGCAGAATTTTTATTGCAGGTAGCTGGGTCTCTGTTGCCATCATTTGAAAGTAATGAATCAGTTGCCTTTGCTTATCTGGCATGAGAGAAGACATCTGGGCAGTTGTATTTAAGCTTGCACCCAGGAATATTACCTCTTGAGAGGGCACTATTTTTGATTTATTTTCGTTTAATGTGTAACCTAGGCAAATTAGTAATTCTTTTACAAACACCATATGCTTTAGTACAATGCCCTTGCTCTCTGTTTGAATAAGGCAGTCGTCCAAGTAGGGATATATTTGTATTCCTTTTTGTCTGCAAAATGCAATTACTGGTGCCAGGCATTTTGTGAAGACCCTGGGCGCAGTAGATAAGCCAAAGGGAAGTGCAGAGAATTGGTAATGCATTGAGCCAGCTTATGAATCTGAGGTATCTTCTGCAAGACTGTCTGACTGGGACATGCAGGTATGCCTCTGAGGTCCAAAGTAACTAGCCAAGCCTTCTTGCCCAGCATGAGTAGATGTTGCTGCAGTGTCAACATTTTGAATTTTGAAACATCCAGGAAAGTATTTAGAATTGACAGGTCCAGTATTGGTCTCCAGACTTTGTCCTTTCTGGGCACCAAGAAAAGTCTTGAGTAAAATCCTTGCCCCTGTTCTTGCTGTGGTACTTTTTGAATAGATCCCATATCCATGAGAGCAGAAATTTGTTTTTGCGCCTCTGCTCATTGGTTTTGTGGCAGGTCTGGCATACCTTCTGACCTTGGTAGGGTGTGAAAGTGGAACCTGTAACCCTGAGAAACAAAATTCAGTACCCATTTGTCCTGGGTGATTATGTGCCAATTTTGTGAGTAAAGTGCTAGTTTTCCCCCTAAGGGTGCTGTCAAAAGGTAAGTGCTTGGCTTTTGTAGAGGGGAAGTCATTGGGACCGTTTCCTATAAGGTTGTGATTTGTCTTCTCCGCCTTTAGGGGCTGAAGCACTCCATTGTTTAGGTCTGTATGAGCCTTGGGGCTGAGATCTGCCTCTTGGGCGTCTGTTATCTGCCTCGTTGTGGCCTGTCTGACACTGGAAAGGAGCAATTTTTAGAAGGCCAGTTCCTGCTAAATCTAGGTGGCTGAACCTGTAAGAAGTCCTTTACTGTCTGTATTGATTTTGCTTTATCCTCCATTTTCTTTAACACCTCTTCTGCCTTTACACCAAAGTATCATGCTGTAATGGAGCATCCAATAATTTTGCTTTAACATGATCAGGTAAACTTTGTTCTTTTAACCAAGCATGCCTTTGAATGACAGAGCCTGTAACTGCGGCTCTGCAAGAAGCCTCTAATGAATCAAAACCACATTGCAGAGTATGCTTTCCCACTTGTTCAGCTGCATGCAATAAATCCTGCATTTCCTTATTGTCAGGACATTCTGAGCAAGTAATCATTTTCTGTTTTAGCAAAGACATTAGGTATTGTTGATATTTAAGCATGTGAAACTGGCAGTTTAAAGCCCTTACAGCTAAAGTAGCAGAAGTGTAAACCCCTCCACCAATCTATCTCTAGAATCCCTATCAGAGGAAACAGGGTTTTTTGCAGTGGAAGCCCCGACTCCCTTGGGACCCTGAGAAATTGTTTCTGGGTCAGCAGCAGGGTTTTTATAAAGACATTTATGAGAGTCTGGGACCCTGTAGTACATATCTGGCCTGACTGGTGCAGGGGGTAAAGAATCAGGAGACAAACTGGATTCAGAAAAAACATCAACAATATCTAGTACAGGGGGGATAGCAAGGGGCCTGTGCTGAGGCAGTAAAAAAGTCTCTGAGCCTTTTCTTTGATTCTGAATAATCCTGGCTCTGCCAATGGAAATGCTCCTTCATGGTGTGCAGGGTTTCCCCAAAAGAGTAATCCTCAGGAGGAGAGGCTGAAGGGATAGATTCTTCAGCATCAGAGTCCTCATAGGGAGGAAGAGAATATCCCTGTTCTGAAGAGGAATCAGAGGAAATAGAAACCTGGTCAGAGGAGTCATAGTCAGTGTCTTGCCTAGGCCTTTTATCAGGAGGGGGATGGGAACCCCTGATCAAAGTAATTAGGTCCTCGGCCATTTTAAGCATCTGTTTCTTTGGCATGGATGACTGTCCAGGAGAATGCTGTACTTGTTTCTTTGTCTTTGCGTGTTTTAGACTTTGCCTTGGCTGTAGAAGTAGACTTGATCTGTCTAGTGGCAAGCGTTTTTCCATTAGCTTCCGCTTTTTTTCACATTCCAAAGATGCAATTGTAGGTGAATACTCAAAAGTACCTCTGTCAGCATGTGAATGTATGGCCTGCAAAGAACCAATGTTTTACCCAGGATTAGGTCATGCCTTAGTCACACTACTGGTCAGGAAAGGCCCTGGTGTGCTAGGACTCTGAACGGAATAAAGCAGCTACTGAAATGGAATTGATGTTTGAATGCATTTTTAATCAACAAAGTGTCACTCCAAACATTCAAGATGCATTCAAAAAACCACATCAGGACAATACTGGCAATGCCTACAAAAGTATACCTGGTATGCAGACAAGTTCTTTTCCACAACCTGAAAGGGGCAAAGGAAGAAAAGTACAGTTGTGTACCTACCATAAATGTAGATGTTCGAGTGTATTCACTATTGCAGTCATTACACTTGGGTTATCCTGCTGGCAGGCTACCCTGTCGGCCTGAATTCCAAAGTCCTGGTCCGGCGTCGGTTGCTGTCGCCTCTTCCCTGACGTCAGTGCGCCACGGGTATACAAGATGCAGCAGACACAATCTTCTTCAGTTTTTCTTGCCCCAGATGTCAGGTGCCCCCAAAAAGGTAGGCAATACATGTTGCTAATAAAAACACACAGTAAAATAAAAACAATATCTTCATCTACAAGCAAATACACCACATAGGTTGTATAGGATAGAGAAGTATAGATAAGTCCCAGCAAAGTAAGGGGATGGAGGGTGGGTAACCTGGACTGCAAAAGTGAATACACTACATCTACATTTATAGTAGGTACACAACTGTACTATGTTCATCGTGTTTCACTGTTGCAGTCATTACACTTGGGTTGAATCCCAAAGCTGAGGTAGGGCGGCTGGGTCTAAATAGGATTAGGAGTGGCTATGAGGTCCTGCAGAACTGCAGTGGCAAAGCCTGCTCTGGATTTAGAGTAAAGACGTAAGTGGTAATGCTTGGTAAAAGTGTGCACTGAACTCCAAGTTGCAGCCTCCAAAATTTCTTTGGTTGGTACTCCTCTGAGAAAGGCTGCTGATGTGGCTGCTGCCCTGGTAGAATGTGGCCTAATATTCTTAGGCACTGATTTGTCATGTTGTGCATAGCAGAAACGAATGCAGTGTTCTATCCATTTTGAAATAGTCTGCTTTGAGATTGCCTTTCCTTGTGATCCTGCCGCATATGCGACAAACAGTTGCTCAGTTTTTCCGAAAGCTTTTGTTTTGTCCAAGTAGAAGCGTAGCTGCCTGTGTATGTCCAAAGAGTGCATGTCCAAAGAGTGCAGAAGTTGCTCCCCTTTATTCTGGGGATTTGGATAAAATGTTGGCAAATTAATGGCTTGGTTAAGAGCCACACTGGATACTACCTTTGGCATAAATGTTGGGTTTGTCCTTAGAGAAACCCTGTCCGGATGAAAAATGATAAAAGGTTCCACTGCCATTAATGCCTGTAACTCTGAGACTTCTTGCTGAAGTTATTGCGAGAAGCAGAGCAGTTTTCCATGAGAAGAATTTTATGTCAGCTGTATTTGCTGGCTCAAAAGGAGGTAGTGTGAGCTTTTCTAAGACAAAATTGAGGTCCCGTGTAGGTATCAGTGCTCTCCTTGGGGGGCTTATGTTTTTTGCCCCTCTGAGGTACTGTCTTAGCAGTGGATGAGAGAAAATTGGAGGTTCCGTATTGTAATGAGCTGAAATGGCAGAGGCATGGATCTTAATTGATGAGAAGGATAGGCCTTTGTCCAGCATCTCAGTTAGGTATTGTAAAATCTGAGGAATATTTGGAACAAGTGGTTCAAGTCCTTGTGCCTGGTTCCAAGCACATAATCTCTTCCATTTTTCTGCGTAAAATTTCCTGGTGCTGGGCCTCCTGGCTTCCAAAATGACATCCATAACAGCTTTAGAGAGAGGTGTTCTGAGTGTCTGTATTAACGCCATGCAGCCAGATTTAAGGTTCTGAGTTGGCTGTGCAGGATCTGATTGTTTTGTTGAGTCAGAAGATGAGGCATTAGAGGTAAATTTCAGGCTGGGCCTTGAGACCAGTTCTTTAGGATTGGGTACCAGTGCTGGCGTGGCCAGTCTGGGGCAATCAAAATCATTTTTGGCTTCTCTTGTCTGACTTTTAGGAGCACCTTGGGAAGGAGAGGCAGTGGTGGAAAGGCATAAACTGTTAGGGTTTTCCAGCTGAAAGATAGAGCATCCACTTTCCATGCTTGTGAGTGTTAGGTCCTTGTGCAGAATCTCTGCAGTTGGTAGTTGCGAGGGGAGGCAAAGAGATCTATGTCTGGGCATCCCCATTTCCTTGTTATCATGCTGAAGACCTGTGGATTTAGTTTCCACTCGTGAGGGTCCATGAGGTTTCTACTTAGTTCATCTGCCAGAGTATTTTTCTTTCCTGGCAGGAATTGTGCCTGCAGATGTACTTGATAGGTCAGTGCTGTGTTCCACAAAGTCATGGTTTGCCTGCAGAGGGGGTAGAAATGTGTGCCCCCTTGCTTATGTACCACATAACTGTAGTATTGTCCGTCTTTAGTAATAGTTGTCCTGGATGTCGTAGGTCCTTGAAGGCTGTCAAGGCATTCTGTACAGCTAGCATCTCTTTTTGATTGATGTGAAGATGCATTTCGTCCGTGGGCCACGTGCCCTGAATACATTTTCCTACCATGTGTGCCCCCCAGGCATAATCCGATGCATCTGTTGTTAGCGTCTGCCTGGCTGTGGGTAAAGTGAAAGGCTGTCCCCTTGTTGTGGTGACAGGCCAGAGCCCACCATCGAAACTCCTGTTGCAGGCAGGGAATAAGAGTTATTATTGTTTCCAGGCTGTGGCAATGTTGAGTACAAACACTTTTTAGGTACCATTGTAGCTTCCTCATATGCAGTCTTGCGTATGGAATTAGCAGGATGCAAGATGCCATGAAGCCCAAAGCCTGCAGAATTTTTCTTGCAGGTAGCTGGGTCTTTGTTGCCATCATTTGAAAGTAATGAATCAGTTGCCTTTGCTTATCTGGCGTGAGATAAGACATCTGGGCAGTTGTATTTAAGCTTGCACCCAGGAATATTATCTCTTGAGAGGGCACTATTTTTGATTTCTTTTCGTTTAATGTGTAACCTAGGCAAATTAGTAATTCTTTTACAAACGCCAGATGCTTTAGTAGAATGTCCTTGCTCTCTGTTTGAATAAGGCAGTCATCCAAGTAGGGATATATTTGTATTCCTTTTTGTCTGCAAAATGCAATTACTGGTGCCAGGCATTTTGTGAAGACCCTGGGCGCAGTAGATAAGCCAAAGGGCAGTGCAGAGAATTGGTAATGCATCGAGCCAGCTATGAATCTGAGGTATCTTCTGCAAGACTGTCTGATTTGGACATGCAGGTATGCCTCTTTGAGGTCCAAAGTAACTAGCCAAGCTTTCTTGCCCAGCATGAGTAGAAGTTGCTGCAGTGTCAACATTTTGAATTTTGGAACATCCAGGAAAGTATTTAGAATTGACAGGTCCAGTAATGGTCTCCAGGCTTTGTCCTTTCTGGATACCAAGAAAAGTCTTGAGTAAAATCCTTGCCCCTGTTCTTGCTGTGGTACTTTTTGAATAGATCCCATGTCCATGAGAGCAGAAATGTATTTTTGCGCCTCTGCCCATTGGTTTTGTGGCAGGTCTGGCATACCTTCTGACCTTGATAGGGTGTGAAAGTGGAACCTGTAACCCTGAGAAACAATATTCAGTACCCATTTGTCCTGGGTGATTATGTGCCAATTTTGTGAGAAAAGTGCTAGTTGTCCCCCCCTAAGGGTGCTGTCAAAAGGTAAGTGCTTGGCTTTTGTAGAGGGAAGTCATTGGAACTGTTTCCTATAAGGTTGCGATTTGTCTTCTCCGCCTTTGGGGGCTGAAGCACCCCATTGTTTAGGTCTGTATGAGCCTTGGGGCTGAGATCTGCCTCTTGGGCGTCTGGTATCTGCCTCTTTGCGGCCTGTCTGACACTGGAAAGGACCAATTTTTAGAAGGCCAGTTCCTGCTAAATCAAGGTGGCTGAACCTGTAAGAAGTCCTGTACTGTCTGCATTGATTTTGCTTTATCCTCAATTTTCTTTAACACCTCTTCTGCCTTTACACCAAACAAAGTATCATGCTGTAATGGAGCATCCAATAATTTTGCTTTAACATGATCAGGTAAACTTTGTTCTTTTAATCAAGCATGCCTTCGAATGACAGAGCCTGTAACTGCGGCTCTGCAAGAAGCCTCTAATGAATCAAAACCACATTGCAGAGTATGCTTTCCCACTTGTTCAGCTGCATGCAATAAATCCTGCATTTCCTTATCGTCAGGACATTCTGAGCTTGTAATCATTTTCTGTTTTAGCAAAGACAATAGGCATTGTTGATATTTAAGCATGTGAAACTGGCAGTTTAAAGCCCTTACAGCTAAAGTAGCAGAAGTGTAAACCCCCCCCATCTATCTCTAGAATCCTTATCAGAGGAAACTGGGTTTTTTGCAGTGGAAGCCTTGACTCCCTTGGGACCCTGAGAAATTGTTTCTGGGTCAGCAGCAGGGTTTTTATAAAGAAATGTATGAGAGTCTGGGACCCTGTAGTACCTATTTGGCTTGACTGGTGCAGGGGGTAAAGAATCAGGAGACAAACTGGATTCAGAAAAAACATCAACAATATCTAGTACAGGGGGGATAGCAAGGGGGCCTGTGCTGAGGCAGTAAAAAAGTCTCGGAGCCTTTTCTTGGATTCTGAATAATCCTGGCTCTGCCAATGGAAATGCTCCCTCATGGTGTGCAGGGTTTCCCCAAAAGAGTAATCCTCAGGAGGAGAGGCTGAAGGGATAGATTCTTCAGCATCAGAGTCCTCATAGGGAGGAAGAGAATATCCCTGTTCTGAAGAGGAATCAGAAGAAATAGAAACCTGGTCAGAGGAGTCATAGTCAGTGTCTTGCCTAGGCCTTTTATCAGGAGGGTGATGGGAACCCCTGATCAAAGTAATTAGGTCCTCGGCCATTTTAAGCATCTGTTTCTTTGGCATGGATGACTGTCCAGTAGAATGCTGTACTTGTTTCTTTGTCTTTAATGGTGTTTTAGACTTTGCCTTGGCTGTAGATGTAGACTTGATAAGTAAGCTGTGTAGGTCTGAAAACACCCTCATAAGCCGATGCCTGCTCAGCGACTCTGGACCCATCTGAGGGAATAGTTTTTGTAGGCCCAATACCTTGAGTTTCCAGAGGCCTAGTTGTCTCCACGTGGGAGTCGGAAGCTGCCTGTGGCTCTGAGGTAGCGGGTGTCAGGGGATGCGAAAGCGTCTCACTGAGAACTGGTGAACTGGCGACTGGCCTAGAAGAGGCTTCGTCGTCGGTTTTGGACCTCTGATGCCTGTCCTTTTCTTTGTCTTTGCATTTTTTATGAATTCCGGTCGTCGGTTGTTCCGACAGCATTATGTAGTTAAACCTTCGGCCAAAGTAATGTAAAGCAAAATCAAACAGACGCTTAATAGTGCGTTGGTTGAATCTAGCACAAAACCAACAACTAGCAACGTTGTGGTCAGGGCCTAGGCAAGGAATACAGTAAGAGTGAAAATCCTTATGAGGTATTTGCTTCTCACAAGAAATAAGATTGTTAACTATTACTGACATCGGTATGGAGCAAGAAAAAGCTTCCCCAATGGGGTACTTAGCCTTATTGAAGACTTCGGTTCTGAAATTCAATTTCGAAAATCTCAGGAGTCGGCCGACCGGCACTTGCGAATTGCTTTTGCTTCTGGCACCGCGCGGCAAGAAAGACTGTAGAAAATGGCGTCGGCTGCATCTTGTATACCCCTGGCTCACTGACGTCAAGGAAAAGGCGACAGCAACCGACGCCGGACCAGGACTTTGGAATTCAGGCCGACTGAGGGTAGCCTGCCAGCAGGATAACCCAAGTGTAATGACTGCAACAGTGAAACACGATGAACATCGAGAATGTGGTAGTTCCATGCTTAGCACAAATGAACATAAAACTTATTCAAAACACACAATTTCTAGCACCTGGTATGCAGACAAGTTCAGTCACTTAAAGCAAATCTTTATAACAGCACTTATTACCTATCATTGACAAACTACTAAATGAAGGCCAGTCTAGCATGATGCACTTGCCAAGAAATTAGACACACAACACCAGAGTGTTCAACATCCGACACCAACGCAGAGCAGACCGCTTTATGGAAGCTCTCTCCAACCTTAACATCAATTTTTAAACAAATACAAAACACAAGAAGTCACAGCTTTTGAAATGGAGCTTCTAACTTCTGAATGTACAAGCCTCTGATGCATACCTTAATGTCCTAAATAAAGGTCAAGGTAGACAATGAAAGCCTCACTGCTTTCAGTGATGTTTTTTGTTGCTTCAGTTGTGCTTTACTGACATCAGTACAGCTACCAGTATGGTACTTTGTAAACAACTGACAAAATAAGAAAAAGTGAGGGCAACAGGGTGGTGCGACACTTAAGCACTGCTGCTGTACAGCTCTTGCTTACCCAAGTTGGTTCCAAGATGAGGTGCCTTCTACACTACCCGTGTCCATGTGGGTTTCTACAGACTGCCTATTTGTTCTCAGACATCAAAGACGTGCTTCTAGGTGAAATGACAATCCCCTAACCTGTGCAAAGGCATGTAGTCAGTACAAAAGTATACGTGTGTGTATCCTGAGATAGGCAGGCTTCCCCAACCAGCATGGAGTCGCTCTTCTACCACTTTTAAGGTCAGGCACCTTCCTGCCTGTGACCTACAGTACAACAAAAAGTGGGTATCAATGAAAGGAACAGCTGTATCACTTCTGGTAAGGGGAGAATAAACGGCTTGAGAAAAAAAATAAATTTACTACCAGTATAACAAATATTGCTATTAAGTGAGAACCTGGCAAATACTCAAGCCCCTATAAAACCGGAGAACACTTCTGCATATGCTGAACTGTTCACAAGCATGTTAATAGCTGTATAGAGGCAGCTACACCCTCTAAGAAGAAGTACAAAACTAACTCAAAAACAAGCCACCTTGGCGGAATCGCAAAATCAATTGGATGTATAACAGGAGGAAGCAAATAATGGCAAAAATTAGGAGGTGCAGCACCTAGCAGGATAAAAGGACTCTCGAACTAAACAAACAACTCAGAGGACAAATTAAGTCGGTCAAAGCCAAATTTGAGTAAGTTAGGCCACTCAGGCCAAGGACCACCACAAAGCATTTTTTAGCTATGTCTGCAACCTCAAAGGCAATACACAATTGTGCGCAGAACTCACTGTAAATGGAGCCACTTATACTAAGCCAGAAGATATAGCACACCTCCTGGCTGATAAATTCAGCTCCAACTTTACTCCTCTCTCCCCCTCAACCTTCCCTCAGGAAATATCATCAAATTTCACTCCCCCTACTATTACTAGGGAATAGGTCCTTAATGCTCTAAGACCAAGAACATTGCATTAATGGGCCCAGACAATATCCCAGGATGCCTTCTAAATAGCATAAAACATGACCTACTAGGGCTTCTGGAAAATTACTATTTACTATAACCTCCAAACAGACTTCGTGCTTCACGAATGGAGAAAGGACACAGTCATGCCTCTGCACAAAGATGGGCCATCTACAGACCCTGGAAGCTACTAACCCATAAGTCTCACTAGTCTTATATGTCACACCATGGAAAGAATTATCATGGAGATGATCAATAGAGATATAGGAAACTTCCAAACACCAGACTCAACCCAGTCGGGTTTCATCAAGGGGAGATCATGCCTACTCAACCTGGTGGACTTCTTTGAGAATGTCACCAAAGCAATGGATGAAGGAAAAATCATTCACACTGCCTACCTTGACCTGGCCAAGGCATTTGACAATACCCCACTCGGCATTGTTAAATTCAAGAGGTTAGGTACAAACCCGTACGTCACCTGATGGATAACCAACTGGCTCACAGAACCCAGGAAGTTAGACTTGTGGAGTCCACCTCTACAAAGAGGCCAGTCACAAGTAGAATCCCACAGGGATCAATCCTTGCACCGCTCCTTTTTTGGCATTTACTTCTCAGAAGTCAAGGCTGTGAAGATAGTGAATGCTGCCAGCCAAGCTCTATAGGATTTTGTAGATAATTCTGTCATTTGTAAATATTAATGTAAGCCACGTTTGTTCTCTTTGTTAAATGCTGAACTTCAAAAATGTAACCACACTGCACTCTGCTGGAGGAAAGCTGATAAGTCAAGCACTGCATAATTGTTTGATCTCAAAACTCAGGGCCGAGATGTCTGGATGAAGGAATTCTTGCTATTGTTTTGAGACCAGAGTTAATTGCTAGAATTTGCATGTATTGTTGTGTCTTTCGGCTTTTCCCGGTTAGGGGTCGCCACAGCGGAACTCCAGTCCACTAATGATTGGCAGTTGATTTTTACGTGCCGAGTTGCCAGCCCTAACGCACAACCTTCAACGAAGGTATGCCCATTCACGCATGTCTCCACGCAGAAGACGCTCTAGCTGAGAATCGAACCAGCTGTCTTTTATTGTTGTAGCTTCCTGACCAGGTGCAAGATCAAAAGGGCTGCTAAACTCTGAATTTCTATTAGCCTGGGAACCAGAGGAAAAAAATGATGTAATCTGAAATGAATCAGTAGCACTGTGCTATAAATTTAAGGAGAGAGAGAGAGACTGAGCATTTTGTCTTCAGAACATCCAACAATTGGAATATCCACAGAGGCTCCTCACTCCAATAGTGTTGCTGTTCAGTCACACTTACCAGTTGGATACTAATATTGCACAGGGCACAAGTACTATGTCCTATGCTGATCGCCTCAAGGCCTTATCCCTGTATTTTGTCTCCTATAAGCCTTTGAGGGGAGATCCATGCCTGGCATAAAGGGCACTGTCAGACCCCACTCTGATGGACCTCCTGCGCATCCACAAAACAAACAGTACCAGAATTACCTGTTCTAAAGACTTAAACCTTGCCTGTGATCTAAATAAGACCTGTTGGAGAGATAGATATGTATCCCAGAGACATCCCAGTCTACGAACAGGCTCCCCATTCATGTGAAGCAGAGTTCCTACCTAACCCAATTCAAATGCAACTTGGACAACTGGATGGGAAACCGGAAATTCATCCCGGATTTGGCACCTACGTCTCTAATGCAACCAAGTAACCCGTAAATGGTTCATCTCCCAGGCCCATGCTTACATTTATCCAGGGTGTCAGAACTTATCAGAGATTCGGGATGCATGCTAGGCTTGAAAAGGCCCTTGTGGTTGTCAGCCTAGTAAACACCTATGAACCTATATCTGATGCTCTCCTAGCCATTCACACCACTTACACTGAGTCCAGAGTGGCATACTTATGTCAAGGAATACACTCAGACTCTTCCCTAATGTTAAATTCCTGATATGTGCTCAAACTGAGTATGTGTTCTCACAGGCAAAACTAACAAGGATATACATGTATAAATTGCTAGTTTAAATACAAAGAGACCTGCTGCTGTCAGAGCATCTGGCCACAAAAGGATGAGAGGAGAATAGAAAGTATAGGATATACAAGGATAAGCATAAAAATGTGAACACAGATCTAAATTTGGGTAGGAACCCTATTCCCGAACCAGATAGTATAGTTGTTTCTTTATTACTAGATTTTCAGCAGACAACCAAGGCATATATAACATTTTTAATGAAAAATTGGCGGATTTTCTATGGCCAAGAAGGATTTTTAGAAAAAGTGGGGATAAAACCCCAGTTAATTTTTAGGAGGGGTTGACCATTAAGAACCTGTTGGAACAAGAATTCAAAAGTTTACCCCAACATGGTGTCTTGGGGACCAAAACATTTTTGTGCCTAATGTAATTTTATTTTTAATACTGAAAAGATTAAAATCAACCATGCCATTATTAGACCACTGTAATTCACAGGGGGTTATTTATGCTGCTTTATGCACAAAATGTTTATAAATATTGGGAAAACCAAGAGGAGACTCAAAGAAAGAATATATGAACATGTCATGGACCTCAAAAATCACAACCCCAATAGTGCTTTATTTAAACATGTAGAAAAATACCCTACTCATGACTATGTTTTTGGTGGTTGAAAGGGTACCCCAGACCCTTGAGGTGGACCATGGGAAGATCTACTTGAATTTAAGGAGTTATGTTGGCAAGTGAGACTTAATGCCTTTATATACCCTGGTCTTAATGACCGTCTCAGTTTAAGCAGATTTTTAAAGCTGCATTCTTTTAGAGTCTAGCACCCCAAAAACCTTTGCTTATTTGTATTTATTTTTATTTTCAACTTATAAAACAAAAACAACTACTTTTTGTAATGTTTTACGATACATAAGTTATGGGTATGTTTCCCTTTGTGTAGTTTTTTTCTTTAAGAATGTACATTTTAATAAACTTTATATTTTTGTATGAAGTACTTTTAACTAACTTGCATGTTTTACTGAAAAAGTGTTTTCTTATTAGTTGACTGAGTCCAATGATGTTCTCTGAATGTTATTTATATGTGACGTGATATGTTAATTCTGAAGAAGTCAACTGATACAGTCTGATGAAAGCGCTAAATAAATTGAGTTACAGTAAGGGACACATTTACTCTAACATGGAGGCCTGGTACACAAAAGATCAGACAGAGAAGTAGACATCTATCACAGATGCAAATCTGAAACAAGCACAACTACAGTGGAAAGCCCTTTAAAGAATTAGCCAAAGACCTGTCAAGCAGTTGGAGGCAAAAGACACAGCAGGCAATCCACTATAAACAGTGCTGTTTAGCCAACTCAAATTCTACTTTGCTAGATCAATGTGAAGCAGTACTCCTGCGTTTGTGGACCCAGGCATTTACAATCCGCAAATGGAATACTATCCAGTGTACACAGAATGCATACACTATATATTTTGGAGCCCACAAATAAAGGAATGTAGACAAACTACCTGAAAATTGAGACACTGCCTATGGAAAAAGAAGGTCAAAAATACCCAATGATCAAACAGGATTCCTTACAAATTACAAGCGGAAACTCAAAACTTCACAAAACTCATGTCTGCACCAGAAAAGTTGGAGTCAATCATCATAACGGATGCTTAATTTCCTTTGTCCATAAGATGGCAGCATAGTCTATGGTGCAAGACAAATGCACAGCATAGACAACATATTTTGTAAATCCAAGAAACAAAATAGGCAACACACTGCACTGAATAAAAAAAAAAAAAAAATCAGGGAAACTAAACTCTCAGTTTCTGTTATTTTACACTGTTGGACTGCCAGCAACTCCCATGCATCCATAACATGCTCTTAGCCAGGCACCAATAGAAAAGCCTCTTTCAAAATAAATACAATAGAGTTGTTTGTTTATCCTTAAGGCTTTTCCCGGTTAGGGGTCGCCACAGCGGAAACTCCGGTCTGCTAATGATTGGCAGTCGATTTTTATGGTGCCAAGTTGCCAGCCTGACGCCCAACCTTCAGCGAAGGCACACCCATTCACACATGTCTTTCGGAGGCCACTCGACCGCGGAGAGTACATGCAGACTCCACACAGAAAGCACTCCAGCCAAGAATCGAACAGGAGAACCTCTTGCTGTGAGGCAACAATGCTACCGCTGTACCATACAACAGAGTACAAACATTAAACCAGGAAAACTGTAAGGAAGTAGTTACTGGATTTGCAAAGGAGTGATAGTTTACATGAAAATGTGGGGGAATCATGGCAAGAGAAAAGTTCCCTGTCATGTCTCTCCCTAGCTAGAACGGAGTCAGAAAAGCTACTCAGTTCAATTAGCAGCCATCAGTCCATGTAAGCCTCTCAACAGGCAGCACACTCTCCTTAGTGCAGGATGACAAGAAAGCGGTGGGCTTTGTTCTCACGCTAGCTATTTGTATTACTCCCCAACACTAGTACTGCAGTGCATCATGGGGGGTCTGCACTCCTTGGTGTTCTGTCCCTCGGGTAAGACATTAAACCAATGCTCTATCTGCTTGAGTTGGTGCTAAGTGGATGTCCAAGATCCTATGGCACTACCCCTGGTCAAATTTCCCCTTGTCAGTATTAAATACCACCTTTTGTCCCCTGTGAAAAGAGGGCATTGGCATTTGGCCTAGTGGGACTAACCATGTTAGCAATCATATCAAATCAAAAAGCAGATCTCAGATTTAACCACAAGTACCAGAACACCAGTGAGACGAACAATGACAGGGATGAAGAAAAATAAATAAAAGGGAATGACGAATGCTAATGCTGAAAGGACAGAAAAAGTCATCTGCACACCTCTAATACACTACTTTTACTGTCTTTTTAGTCTCCATTTTAGGTGGGCTGAATACCACCTTAAGCAGAAAGGGTGAAGGAAACAAATACAAGCATAACTTGCATCAGTGAAGCAGCAAAACCTTGTCTAGTTTTGGAATGGCAATTAAGCTTGCAATGAATAGTAACTGTAAGCAAAAGACCAAGTTATGTTTCACAAAAATCTGAAGCAGAAACACTGCCTGACAAAAGAAATGAGGCAGCTGTTGCTCTTGTGATAAAACTCTGACAGATCTTGGAGCTAGCTCCTAAGGAAAGTCATAAAAACTATGCAGAAGCCTTCCAGATCCCATCATAAAAACTATGCAGAAGCCTACAAGATCCCATCACTCACATTTAACAGTCAGGATAAAAGGGAGATAAATATTCTGACCAAAAGTAATATCCTCTGGCATAATGACCACCAGAGTCTTTAAAAGCCTAGCCATGGAACCCAAACCAGTTCTGTCCCAGAGTTCCCTGGATACCTATATGGTGGGTTATGTTAGCAAAGAGGTAGCCAATGTTAAGTGTGTGTGTGTGTGGGGGGGGTATGTTAATTGGGGATTAATTAACTTACTATCTCTGTACATCAGAAACATGGAGGCCAGTTTGGGGGTGAATTTATAATTTCCCATCCAATGATCAACGTTTCTTTTGAACAGGTTCAAGGATAAACTCTTTTCACATAGATGGGAAGCAGATTCCTTAGTGTGGGGATCTTTTGAGACACACATCAGTCTCTCCAGCAGGTTCTATTTATGTCGCAGACAAAGTTTAGACCTTTGGATCTAGTGTTTCTGGTGCTGCTTGTTTTGTGGATATGCAAGAGTTCCAAGCTGGATCAGAGGATGCCTTACATGCTAGACATAGATCACCTCTCAGTAACCTGTAGGAGACTGAGTATAGAGATAGGACCCTAAGACGATTTGTGTAGGACAGGGTATTCAACCCTGGATTCTCCTGGTGAGGGACCTTTGAGGCCATTCCAACTGTTGCAAGTGCCTGGTTAGGTACATGCCAAAGGAGAATTGTACTCGATGATGGATCTGACAAGGGCTGAATAGAGAGGTACTATTACTTACATGGACATGGATCCAATACCTTTGTTTGTGAGTTGGGTGACATCAAAGCCTGCAGTTTCAAAACTTGCCCAAATGATAAAGCAGTGAAATATCAAGAAGATTTTCAGGTTGAACACTTCAACTTGCTCATTTTTAGTAGATCTCCTAGTACCCAAAGATTTCCCGCCTTGACAGCTACTGCTTCATCTACTTTTTAAAAAAAGTTCAGTTGAGAATTTTATTTAAATAAGCCTGCAAATCCTGGCAACTGCAGTAACAGAAACAGACACAAACTGGAAGTTTATTGGGCTTTGTCATAACTGCAATAGTAATAATAAATTTATTAAGAAATAACCCTGAATTTATACTAAACACCAAACCAAAAATGAATTTTGGTTGCTACAGTTTACACTAATACCTGCACTTGCATCTGTTTGACCCTTAATATTAACAGCAATCTTATGTTTCAGTAGACACCAGCTTCATTCCAGTGCTTAACAAGTCAGTCATCCTATTTTGGAGATTTTACAAAATACGATTATGCAATTTTCATAGATTATATGACTGCCAATATCCCGGCAGCTGTAAATTACAGTCAATTCAAATTAAACTTATTACTGCAGAAGTTTAATACAATACCATGAGAAGCCCCATGAACTGCCTGTGGGTAAACTTATTAATGCCAGCGCTAGCCTACAACACAATGTGGGTAAACTTATTAATGCCAGCACTAGCCTACAACACAATGTGGGTAAACTTATTAATGCCAGCGCTAGCCTACAACACAATGTGGGTAAACTTATTAATGCCAGTGCTAGCCTACAACACATGCTCAAGTCCATATGAATCATGCTTTACAGCACTTCACAAATTATGTCTACCAAGCAAATTCAAATATTCCATGCACACTGTGCTTAATTTAGGAAATTCTGATGTCACTTTCTCCCAATCAAGCAACTTAAAAGTACTCATATGGTCACTTATTTATACTCAACAATGTAAATATAATATTTAATATAAATGTATGCTTAAGCTAAACAAATCACAAATATCTTTAAAGCTGTACAACTTCGACTTCAACAAGCAGTACAAAGTAACATTTTAATTTCATAAGCTTTAACTCAAAACAATGCATTATTCTATGAACTGCTACGGATTACAAATATCAAAATAAATATTAATATACACCAGACTCGAGATGCACGTTTCTGCATATCATATCCCATTCATGACACCGTCCAGGTTTTACAGAACGTTCAGATTCTTGCTTCATATTTGTGGTCTGTCTCTCATTAAATTTGTGACTTTCTAGGAAACCAGTGAGGACCGAGACTGAAGTCATTAAATAATGCCATACATTTTAGTTTCAGAGGTTCATAGGTGCTTACTAGGCTAACAACCACAATTGCCTTTAAGCCTAGCCATGCATCCCAAAGCTCTAACAAGTTCTGGTACCTTTGACAAGTGTAAACAAGGGCTTGGGAGATGAACCATTTACAGGTTGCCTGCGTCCATTAGAGAAACGGGTGACAAATTAGGGATGAATTTCCTGTTCCCCATCCAACTGTCCATCTTACATCTGAATTGGATTAGGGAGGAGTTCTGCTTCACATGGACAGGAAACTTGCTCCAGAGAAGGGGTAATATATTGGATACATGCATTTCTCTTCAGAAAGTCCTATTTATATCACAGGCAAGGTTTGAATCTTTAGAATAGGTAATTAATCTGGTGGTTGTTTGCAGATATGCAGAAAATCCATCAGAGTGGGGTCTGACAATGCCTTGTATGCCAGGTAAATCTCTTCCCTCAACAGAGAGAAGGCCTTGAGATGGTCTGCATAGGACATGTTACTTATGCCTTGTATTCTTTTAGTGAGGAACCTCTGTGGATTCTCCAACTGCACATATGTCTGGATAGGTACATACCAAAGGGGGCAATGTGCTCAACAGCAAGTCTAATGAATGCCGAATACAGTGGAATAATGACATCCTTGGACTTAGATGCCATACTTTTGTAAGTTGCACAACACAGAAAGGATTTCCTCACTACTTTTGTCCAGTGATGTTCAAAGGCTAGATTACTGGCTGTGCCCCCCCCCCCCCAAGGTCCCAGACTGCTGGGTCAACTCTTTGATGTGTCTTGTCAATGACAGTTACCAGGGGTGGATGACTTCCCGAAGGATACTATTATGCATGTCTTGCCATTTATTTTTAGTCCTTGGCTCTGACATCTGTGTCAGCCCTTCATGGAGAACATTTGTGTTGGTGGGTGATTGAATGACAGTTCCTAATTTGCAAATGTTAGTCAACCAGAGGCCACAAACATTGGCCTGGACTTCAGAGAAGTAAAATGCCAAAAAGAAGCAGTCCCAGGACTGATCCCTGAGGGACTCCACTTGTGATTGGCCTCTTTGTAGAGGTAGAATCCCCACTTCAAACTTCCTGGGTCCTGTCTGTGAGCCAGCTGGCTATCCACCAGGTGACATAAGGGTTTGTACCAAACCTCTTGAGTTAGTCAACAATGCTAGAGTAGGGTACTGTGTCAAATGCCTTGGCCAGGTTAAGGTAGGCATTGTGAACCATTCTGCCATCTATTGCTTTGGTGACCGTCTCAAAAAAGTCCACCAGATTGAGTAGGCATCACCTGCCCTTGACTAAACCAAACTGGGTTGGGTCCAGTGTCTGGAGGTTATGCAGGTCATTATTAATAATTTCTATAATTCTTTTCATATCTTTGCATGACACTAGTAAGACTTATGGGTCTGTAGATGGTCCACTTTTGTGCAGAGGAATGACTGCTGCGGTTTTCCACTCATGAGGCGCAAAGCCCGCTTGGACACTACAGTTAAATAGCAATTCCAGAGGGCCTGATGGGTCATATTTCATGCTATTTAGAAGGCATCCTGTGATAATGTCGGGGTCCACTGATGCAGTGTTCTAGGGCTCAGACAGAGCATTAAGGACCTGCTGCCTAGTGATAGCAGGGGAAGTTATATTTGATGGCATTTCCTTAGAGAAGGTTGAGGTGGAGACTTAAATCTGGAGCTGAACTTGTCAACCAGTAGGTTTGTTATACAAGCTGGCTCACTATAGGTGGCTCCATTAACAAGGAGTACTGCATTGTGTATTGTCTTTGAGGTTGTAGATATTGCTAAAGAATGCCTTCTGGTTGAAATTACCTTAAATTTGTGTTTGGTACACATTTTTACCTCTCAGTTTGTTTAACTCGAGAGTGCTTTTATCCTGCTGGGTGCTGCACCTAAAACTTTTTGCCATGATTTTCTTCCTTCTGTTGTTATACAGCCCACTGATGTTGCGATTCTACAAGGGTGGCTTGTTGTCTGAATTAGTTATGTACGTCTTTCTGGTGGGTATAGCTGCCTCTATGCAGTTGTTAACATGCTTGTATAGGGTTTCTGTGAACAGTTCCATGTAGGCAGTAGTGTACAAGGTTTATGCAGCTTGAAAATTTTCCAGGTTAACACTTAATAGTAGGAAGTTAGCCTTAGAGTTGTTCCTGAATATTCCAGTGTTAGCTGGGGTTCCAGGCTTTATTTTTACTTAAGACGACCATTATGTGGTCTGACCTTACCAGAGAAGGTATTGCACCAGGGGATCTACAGCGTCACTTTTCAGATTTCATATTCTTCAGAAAATGCACACCAATGCAAAACCTGTCACTCTAGCAACTTTCTAAGTTGCTAAATTTTTAAAAATTTGTCCCCACTTTTGGGCTTTGACCTCCTCTCCGCATATTTTTTTTGGCTTTGTCAATAGACCTTGTGTTTAGAGGTTGAGAAGCATGTTCTGCAGCAACCTACTGACTTGTCTTCTGACATGAAGGACAGCAGTGGAATATCATAAATTCACTATATTACGAGGCTACTGAATCTCAACATTCCCTCCTTGCCAGTACCCTCCCCCAGCCAGTCAAGGTATTCATTGTCCAGAGGGCCATACAGGTTGATCTTGGAGTAGATTTGTGGATAACCATCTAATTAAGTTTAAAGAAAGATCCAAGTGACACTGCTCAACATGCAGAGGAGGTTTATTTCAGAGGTTTGAGAGATGCTGCTTTATATACCTGTCCCATCGTAGTAATAATTTTAATTTATCTGATGAAAAAATTTTTGTCCCTGGTTCTGGTACTGGTGGAGATACTTGACTTGCAGAGAAACAGGAGGCCCAGGACAACTGAGTCACTAATGGTAAGCAAGACCAATAACTTTTCTCAAAAAGTCTAAGAGGCTGAATAAAGGGTAGAGCTTCCAAACTCTTTCTCAACAGCGCAGGGGGTTTAAATAGTGCTTCTGATATTATCCTAGAGAAGATAAGTTTTGGATCTACTAAATTTAAGAAGCTTCTTTGAATAGCTTATTTATAGCACTGAAGCACAAGGGACTTTTTTAAATTTCCTGGGATACTTGGTTCTGGTAGGGGAAAGTATTTTTCTAAATGGGTGTAGAATTCCTTAGTGAAGCTTGTTACTGCATGAAGGTATGGGGAGATGCAATCATTAAGTGGATTTTGATTATTTCATCACATACTGGGGTTGAGTATGGTGTGCTTGTGGATACTTAAATTCAGTGGGATTTTCTGTAGGAGTATTTTGGAGTTTAAATAAGGTCACAAGTTCACGGCCAGAATTCACTGGGGAAGGAGATACAAACACGTCAATGTCTTGCTCTACTCCTTTGGCAAGAACAAGGTCACAAATTAGGCAGTTTTTTTTTCCTAATAGGGAGATAGTTTAAAACACTGAGGAATCTTACATGGTCATAAAGGAAAGTGTTCTGTAATAAGCCACTAATAGATAATTAATCCTACCTAAAATAATAATGTAGCACAAGGCTCTCACTTTGCGAGTGCCTTGCGATCTCTGCCTGGAGGTAATATGTCCTCTGATGAACATGGATACTCTAGAACAACTGTCACTGGGTCAGAATCCATGAAAAAAGCAGAAAATCCTGGTACAGGGCAAATGCTGTCTTTGCATTTAAACAAAGTTTCTGTAACTACTCAGCTGTGGAGACTTCCTAAATGGAAAGCCTCAAGGTCAGGCAATTTATTGTTCAGACTTCTGGCATTAAGTACAGCCAGTTTAATGCAATCCATTTTTTTTTAAACAAGAAACATCTTTATTAAAATATGTATCACATAGTCCATGATACATTTATATAAATGACAATAAACCAGAGTGACACAATCTCAGTCGCAAACATTATACATTCCAAACCATGCGACACAACTGTAGCTGCAAACATTACACATCTATTTAAACACATCCAGTCATTGTTATAAAGCTCAATCAAATCCCACTTTCTTTTAAACCCCGTTCCTCCTCTGCATGCATTGGTTCCACACTTCCCTGTGCAATTTGCTCTTACCCTTTTCTAAAGATCCCAGAAAAGAAAGACGGTAAAATCACCAAATTCGGCTTCTTGCATTCAATGAAATCCACAGATTGGCGTTGGTTCAAAACCAGTTGCTATTTAATAGACAAACAAACAAGATGAATAAAACAAAGTCAAATAAAAGTCCCTTTAAGTCCACACGATAAGCGCTTTCGATAAAAATCTTCTTCAGATCGTAAGTTAAAATGGGACTAGCTTTCATTTTAAATGATGTCTCAATAGGATTATCCAATACTTTTACAAAGAAAACTACTTGCAGCCAATCCATTCTGCTTGTTCTCCACCTTATTTGCATATTACAAATGCATACACTTCCGTTTCCCGCCTTTTGTATGCAAATCATTGCATGTAAACCAAGTTGCACTTTCATCCAGTCATGAATGTCATGAAATTCATATACTTTCATTCCACGCCTTTTGTATGCAAATCAAGCTGCATATTCATCCAATCAGCGATCTTGTAAGAGCAAACAGCAACCATTTGTCATTCTTGTTTACATCCACATATTGACTTTAAAAACTTTTCTCTTCACAAAAACTTTATCTACTTAAGGTACGCACATAGTATGCATCAAAAGAAAAATTAGGATCAGTCCATCTAGTCCACCTTCAACACATTTGCGAAGCCGATCGCTTCCATATTCAGTTTTTAAATACACATCAGTGGTCCACAAATTAAGCTCATTTTTAACCAACAATGAAAAACCTTTGATGTTAACCTCTTTACAAAGGCTTGAAATTCCCTTTATAAGATCTCTGCATATAAATGAATGTCACCAGGATTTTATTAACAGATATCACAATCGAAATTATCAAACTTAATGTTGTCATAATTAAGAATGAGTTTACTACTTGTAAACACGTCTGTTTGTGCCCAATCTCAGAATAATTCCACTCTTTCTAAAAAACTTCTCTGCATTTCCTTTATAGTATACGGAATGCCTGCAGATCACTACATGTTGGCAAGATATTAGTTTTATTTATCAGAAATCGTCACAATTGTTGGAAAGACCGAACTGCCATGATGTTACCTTAGTTTGCAGACAGTTGGTAAAAATATCTAAGTATATCAAGACGGCTTTTCTCACAGTGTGGACTTCTCATCATTTCCTTTACGATGACTTTTAGTTTATTGCATGCAAGTAAATTTTATAGAAATATGTCTGCGGTTATTAAAACAAACGGCTTGCTGTAATATTGCCATAGAGATGACATAGACAGTGGATACATCTATTAACTTTTCCCTTGATAGGAGCTTCTTAAAATTCCCTCTTATGGTCTAATAATTCCTTCCTACAGGCAAAGTTATTTATGAAGGCATATCCACAGCCATCTAGTTCCTAGGATGTAAATAATGCTTCAACATGGAGCTAAGAAGCAAAATGTGAAAATTTCCTATGATATTAATTTACTAGTGATAAAATTCCTCATCTGTCATCTAGCTTTTCAATTTATATTCTTAAGGTGCACTTCTGGAATATATTCGTCCTTTCTTTATATTTGGCCTCTTAAGTTTCAAAACTGGTTTCAGAGGAATGATACTATTTAAACCAGGATGTTGTTCAGCCCTCACATTAATTATCCACTTACTTTCTCTTAACTCAGTTAAGTTTTCGATGTCACCTTTCCTTAGTCCAATGAAAATATCCTCCATCACTTTATACATAAAAGTATGTCCTTTATTCATGTCAACATGACAAGCTAATGCATTATGCATATCTTTATTGATTATGTCTCTTTGATGCCTTTGTATTCTTTTTTTAAGCAAATGATTGTTTTTTCCTATATAGAAGGTTTTTCCTATATAGAAGGAAGAGCAGTCTTTGCAAGTTGCCAAATAAATGACATTACTACTTTTACAAGTTGCCTTGACATTAAAGATGTACTTTTTGCCAGTGACTGGATGCACAAACTGATTGCTACTATCAATTAGTGTGCATATGTTACAGTTACCACATGTGAAGGTACCTTTACACCCTTTTATTGGATTGCTGTTATACGTATTTGGTGCATAAGAGCCTTTTTATGTTCTTTTTGTGCTTATAACAGAACTGTGATCTGCAACAGAATCATGATGTTACCTTGAGACCAGCTGATAAAGGAGGAGCAATAGTAATGATGGGCACAGTATGTTATGTCAATAAGATGAAGATGATGTTGGAAAATCCTAAAACATATATTAAGGTGTCACCTACAGCAATAACTCAAGCAATGAATAAAATTAGTTCTTGCTTAAATTATATGCTTTTACCAAGACAGATTGACAAGGACTTGTTTGATTTTTTGGATGTTCTCAAACCAACTATTCCATGCATAAATGGACTTCCAAAGACACAAAGATTACAAGGATCCTCCATTACGTCCAATAGTTTCAGGCCAAGGATGGGCCACCGAGAACCTGTCTATGTATGTGGAAAAGGAATTAAGAGAACTTTTGAATTCCTATGCAACAGTGCTAAGAGATGCAGATGATTTTTTGAACAAATTAACTTTATTTTCCATAGATCTATTTAATGAGGGTGACTTTCCATAGATCTATTTAATGAGGGTGACCTTCTACTAACAACTTTGGATGTTAATCATCTTTTCCTGCTATTACAAATGATATTGGAATAGAATCCATTAGGAGGACTCTATCAACTAAGAAAACTACAGCTGAAATTCGGCTCATCTGTGACCTGTTAGAATTGATTTTGGAGAATAACTACTTTATATATGGAGAAAAAAATTATTTACAGAAATGGGGGGTAGCCATGGGTACCCCCTGTGCGAATAGTTATTCCAATTTAGCTCTTGTTGAATGGGAACAACAATATGTATTGAATACCATAAATCTTTGGCATAATATTTTATACTATGGATGCTTTGTTGATGACTTGTTTATCTTATGGAAAGGTGATGAGCAGCAATTTAAACAGTTTCATAAATACCTTGACATGACCACTTCCTTTTTAACCTTCTCATTGGACTGTTCAAGGCAAAAATCAGTTTTTTGGATGTCAGTATTAGCTTTAATGAATCAGGAACTTTGGATTTTGACTTATACAGAAAGAGTACTTGGAGGAATCACTATCTATTAAAAAGTAGTATGCATCCCAGGCATATTACCAGGAATATAATGACCAATGAGACAAACAGGATTAATAAACACTGTAATAGAGAACCAGCACGAAGTAGAGAAATAAAATTCTTAAAGGAAAATTTAAAAGAAAGAGGGTATAAAGATCAAGACTTATGTCATCATAGTATGGAACGGAATAATATGACTAAACAAGTAAATGCCAATATTAGATTCTCACTAACTTATAGTACTGACAATTCACAAATTTTGAGAGTGATAAATCAATTTTTGCCGGTACTGACACAGGATCCACAGTTAAAGGATATAGTTGGGGAAAAACCACAGTTCTGTTATAAGAACAAAAAGAACATAAAAAGGCTCTTATGCACCAATACGTATAACAGCAATCCAATAAAAGGGCGTAAAGGTACCTTCACATGTGGTAACTGTAACATATGCACACTAATTGATAGTAGCAATCAGTTTGTGCATCCAGTCACTGGCAAAAAGTACATCTTTAATGTCAAGGCAACTTGTAAAAGTAGTAATGTCATTTATTTGACAACTTGCAAAGACTGCTCTTCCTTCTATATAGGAAAAAACAATCAGTTGTTTAAAAAAAAATACAAAGGCATCAAGGAGACATAATCAATAAAGATATGCATAATGCATTAGCTTGTCATGTTGACATGAATAGAGGACATACTTATGTATAAAGTGATAGAGAATATTTTCATTGGACCAAGGAAAGGTGACATCGAAAACTGAGTTAAGAGAAAGTAAGTGGATAATTAATGTGAGGGCTGATCAACATCCTGGTTTAAATAGTATTGTTCCTCTGAACCCAGTTTTGAAACTTGAGGCCAAATATAAAGGACGAATATATTCCAGAAGTGCACCTTAAGAATATAAATTGAAAAGCTAGATGACAGATGAGGAATTTTATCACTAGTAAATTAACATCATAGGAAATTTTCACATTTTGCTTCTTAGCTCCATGCTGAAGCATTATTTACATCCTAGGAACTAGATGGCTGTGGATATGCCTTCATAAATAACTTTGCCTCTAGGAAGGAATTATTAGACCATAAGAGGGAATGTTAAGAAGCTCCTATCAAGGGAAAAGTTAACAGATGTATCCACTGTCTGTCTATGTCTTCTCTATGGCAATATTACAGCAAGCCGTTTGTTTTAATAACCGCAGACATATTTCTATAAAATTTACTTGCATGCAATAAACTATAAGTTATCATAAAGGAAATGATGAGAAGTCCACAGTGTGAGAAAAACTGTCGATATACTTGGATATTTTTACTAACTGTCTGCAAACTAAGGTAACATCATGGCAGTTCGGTCTTTCCAACAATTGTGACGATTTCTGATTAATAAAACTAATATCTTGCCAACATGTAGTGATCTGCAGGCATTCCGTATACTATAAAGGAAATGCAGAGAAGTTTTTTAGAAAGAGTGGAATTATTCTGAGATTGGGCACAAACAGACGTGTTTACAAGTAGTAAACTCATTCTTAATTATGACAACATTAAGTTTGATAATTTCGATTGTGATATCTGTTAATAAAATCCTGGTGACATGCATTTATATACAGAGATCTTATAAAGGGAATTTCATGCCTTTGTAAAGAGGTTAACATCAAAGGTTTTTCATTGTTGGTTAAAAATTAGCTTAATTTGTGGACCACTGATGTGTATTTAAAAACTGAATATGGAAGCGATCGGCTTCACAAATGTGTTGAAGGTGGACTAGATGGACTGATCCTAATTTTTCTTTTGATGCATACTATGTGTGTACCTTAAGTAGATAAAGTTTTTGTGAAGAGAAAAGTTTTTAAAGTCAATATGTGGATGTAAACAAGAATGACAAATGGTTGCTGTTTGCTCTTACAAGATCTCTGATTGGATGAAAATGCAGCTTGATTTGCATACAAAAGGCAGGGAACGAAAGTGTATGAATTTCATGACATTCATGATTGGATGAAAGTGCAACTTGGTTTACATGCAATGATTTGCATACAAAAGGCGGGAAACGGAAGTGTATGCATTTGTAATACGCAAATAAGGTGGAGAACAAGCAGAATGGATTGGTTGCAAGTAGTTTTCTTTGTAAAAGGATTGGATAATCATATTGAGACATCATTTAAAATGAAAGCTAGTCCCATTTTAACTTACGATCTGAAGAAGATTTTTATCGAAAGCGCTTATCGTGTGGACTTAAAGGGACTTTTATTTGACATTGTTTTATTCATCTTGTTTGTCTATTAAATAGCAACTGGTTTTGAACCACCGCCAATCTGTGGATTTCATTGAATGCAAGAAGCTGAATTTGGTGATTTTACAGTCTTTGTTTTCTGCTTTTTTTTTTTCTATTTTTTTTCTTTGAGACCGTTCACCACAGCGGTGGGGGAATGTTTTGTTTTTACTGGATTTCTAAAGATCCCAGTTCCAGTTGTTTTATCTCCACTACTTCTAGTAAAGCTGGTTTAGATTTCCATCTTCTAGTAATTGTTTTTTTTTGGCAGTCATCATAATAGACTCAGCAAAGTCTTACTGTATTCTAGGCAATTCCAGGTTTATACCATAGCTCAAAAAACTAATTTCCCTAATCACTCCAACTTGCTCATCCATAAGACATCTGCAGGGAACTTTTAAAGTCTACCAACTCACTACACTCCCGTAAAATATGTTCCCAGTTACCTCTTTCTGCCCCATCAGACCTCTAACATTTGTTGTCTACCTGCGGAAAAATTCTCTGAAGTCTGCTAGCAGTATAAAAATACCCATGTAAGCACTTCCAAGCAAAGATATAAAAGTCTTACAGATTCTGCGGCATATTTGGGAGACATACATATATCCCTCTACTGTTACTTTGTGAATTGCTCATCTAATCTCTCTTCTCAGTCCTTCCTAACCTCCTTTGATTGATTTTTATAATTTTCATGCAATATTTTATAAGTTCTACTCATTATTCCTTTCTTAATGGCAGCTTCGGTTCTAGATCCCACTAAAAAACTACCAATGCTGGTCTTTCACTTAGAACCCCCCTATTTCTCTCTGCCTATACTCTAATATCCTTAATATGGATGGCAATATTTACTCTGCAGTCCAAAGAAGCACTTGGCATAATGCAATCCGATTTTGGGACTGACATGTTATACAAATATTTTGTAATTCAGGGACATCTGTGAAATAGGCAGATTGTGCTTTACAAAGTTTGCTTGAGTGAAAGAACGAAAAATGTAACCAGGACAATGAGCACAGTATTCTGTTAAGTGGACATATTATCTGTAAATGAACATATACAATTAAGAAAACTCAATTTAATGTACACGTAAGAATACCTAGAAAGGGTACAAGCTTAAGTGAACTTATAACAGCAGCTGTTCAAATGACCACTGCTGCAGTAGCCTTAGTTATAAGGCTTATAACCTGCTAAGGATATAACAGCTGGGCAGCTTTCAAAGTTTCAGGACACATTCCACACCCCCAAATAGTTAGCTTGAGAGGAGCTGACTAAAAAGTTACGTTTGGGCACCAAGATCTTCAGCAGAGCTTTCATGCCAACAGGGAAAAGGAGATAAGTCCCCAAGGACAATGCTAGGGAAACAGAAATGTCCACACCCTGGCACAAAAGACGTACAAAAATAAGGATGGAGGGAGAGAGCAGCTACTGTGGCAGTGACCATTTGACACCTGTTGTTATGGTAGGTTTACTTACACAGCTGTACTTTGTTCAATAGTACAAAAACAGCTATAGTAGCTTTAGATGTATGGATAGATTACCTTAGCTTGACATGGAAGGGAAAGAGGACATGTAAGGAGTACATAACAGTGCAAAAGGAGATAAAAACTGGAGATGGGATCTTAAGAGCAAATTAAATAAAAAATGTAATGTGTGAACAGTACATGCAGAGTAATATTCAGAAGGAGAAAAGATTTAAGGGAAGGAAGGACCTGAACAATTTAATAATACTGGTGTGAATGACTGTAAAAAAAAAAAAAAAAAAAAAAAAAGAAATATGTATAGTGCATGAAAAAAATTATTACTTTTTTCTTTTAAATGAATGTGTGCCTGTATCAATGTTTTACTTGTGATTTCATAAAGATATCTATAAAACAAAAGTAAAGGACCTCTACACCCACTCTCTGATGCTTTGTAATCTAGTTAGGCTCAAATGTTAAGAGTATATGACTGATACAATCAGACTGTCTCCGTATGCCTAGTGTGCAACCCTGAGCAAGTCATTTTAACAGACAGTGTTCCAACGCTAGGGTTAAAATGGGCCATGTGGATCAGTGCTCTATTCGAATTAATAGTTTTTCTTTTGCTTTTCTCCTCACAAATCTTGGTATCACTCAAATACTCCACAACTAAATAAAACTGTTCATGAATGTTGCTACAAAATTTAACAACTGAAAAAGAAAAATCCGTAGAAACAAAGAAAGCCTAACTGGTATCTGTCACCAATACATTCATATGACAAGATGCTTGAAAATTAAACATCAGCAATAATGTAAATCATTTTTTGGAGTCTTGCAAATATCTTAAACGCCAATCAAAAATTCCTGCCGGATTTGCATATGAAAGAACAAGGCTCTATTTAGAGTCATAGGTGTTTACTAAGCCAATGACCAAAAGGGCCTTTTTAAGCCTAGCCATGCATCCCAAATCTCTGGCAAGTTCTGATACCCTTGATAAGTATAAGCATGGGCCTGGGAGATGAACCATTTACAGAATACCTGTGTCCATTAGAGACACAGGTGCCAAACCAGGGATGAATTTCCTGTCTCCCCTCCAATTGTCCAAGTTGCGCTTGAACTGGGTTATGGAGGAACTCTGCTTCACATGGACAGGGAGCTTGTACCATAGACAAGGTAGTCTCTGGGATACATACCTCTCTCTCCAGCAGGTCCTATTTATATCACAGGCAAGGTTTAAGCCTTTAGAATGGGTAATTCTGGTGCTGTTGTTTTGTGGATATGCAGGAGGTCCATCAGAGTGGGGTATGACAATACCCTGTATGCCAGGCATAGATCTCCCCTCAAAAGCCTATAGGAGACAGAATGCAGGGATAGTGCCTTGAGGTGGTCTGCATAGGACATATTACTTACACCCTGTATTATTTTAGTGAGGAACCTCTGTGGACGTTCTTATTGTTGGATAGGGTCTATATTAGAACACCAAACTTTCAAAATTTCGAGTGTTCTAATATCGAACCCTATTAATCGAAAATTTAAAACACTGAACATACAGAACAGCAAATTTTTTTCCAAGAGAAAAAATTTGCTGTTCCAAAACACACACACAACACAAGCACACCAAACGAACAGCAATCCACACACATATACGTAAACTCTTACACCTAACCCTACACTAAACTATACATACACCACTAACTATCCACTTACCTTAACCCAAACACTAAGTAACGTCACTATCGAACAGTCACCTCACCCGTGCCCTAACTCACCTACCCCTCCCTAACCCTCACGTCCACACAATTGCACACTTACCTGACCCACGCCCTAACCCTCACATCCACACAATAGCACATTTACCTGAACCCGACCCGTAACTTTCCACCACAGTGCTGAAAATACCAAAGCAACAGAAACGGACAACCAAATTCTTTTTCTAGGAAAAAATTTGGTTTTCCGTTTCTTCGATATTTTCAGCGTTCGCGGAAAATGGGTCGATATTAGAACACTCTAAATTTTGAACGTTCGGTGTTCTAATATAGACCCGTCTGATATGAAATACCAAAGGGCGAAACTGTACTCAATCATAGGTCTGCTGAATGCGAATAGAGTGGAACAATAACTTTCTTGGACTTTGATGCCATATCTTTGTTTTATAAGCTACGTAACACTGAATGATTTCCTCACCACCGTAGACACATTATGATCAAAAAGCTAGATTACTATCTGCGATTGTTCCCAAGTCCCTGACTACTGGGTCAACTCTAAGGGGTGTGTTGTCAATATGATAGTTACCAGGGATGGATGACTTCCCAAAGGATACTATTATGAATTTCATAGCACTTAGGTTTAGTCCATGGCTCTGACACCAGTCGTTTGTCTGTGTCAGTCCCTCATCGAGTGCATCTGTGTCAGTGTGAGATTCTGCAAATTTAGTCATCCAGAGACCACTGATATCGGTCTTGACTTCTGAGAATTAAATTCCAAAAAGGAGCGGTCCAAGAACTGATCCCTGAGGGACTCCACTTGTGACTGGTGTCTTTGTACAGGTGGACTCCCCAGCTCTAACTTCCTGGGTCCTGTCTGTGTGCCAAGCTGGCTATCTACTGGGTGACAGCTACAGGTTTGTAACCAACCTCTTGAGTTTGTCAACAATGCCCAAGTGGGGTATTGTGTCAAATGCCTTGGCCAGGTCAAGGTAGGCAGTGTGAATGATTGTGCCCTCATCCAATGCTTTAGTGACATTCTCAAAGAAGTCCACCAGGTTGAGTCGGCATGATCAGCTCTTGACAAAACCAAACTGGGTTGGGTCCAGTGCCTACAGGTTTACTATATCTCTCCTGATCAGTTCCATGATAATTCTTTCCATGGCTTTACATACAAGACTAGCAAGACTTGTAAGTCTGTAGTTTCCAGGGTCTGTAGATGGCTCACCTTTGTGCAGAGGGATGATTGTTGCCTTTCTCCACTCATGACGAATGAAACCTGATCGGAGGCTACAGTTAAAACAGTAATTCCAGAATCTAGAGGCCCTGATAGGTCATGTTTCATGCTATTTAGAAGGCGTTCTGGGATATTGCCTGCTCTCATTAATGCAGTGTTTTTGGTGTTAAAGCATTAAGGACCTGTTCTCTAGTGATAGTAGGGGGAGTTACATTTGATATTTCCTGAGGGAAGGTTGAGGGGGAGACCAGAATAAAGTTGGAGCTAAATTTATTAGCCAAGAGGTTTGCTCTATCTTCTGACTGGTGGCTCCACTTAACAATGGGCTCTGCACACAATTGTGTACTGCCTTTGAGGATGTGAACATAGCCATTTCATGAGATAAGAAATATTACCTGGAAGTACTGTATGCAACTGCTGATCCCCATCAATATTTGTATTTCTGCTCCAATCACTTCCCTCTCTGACATGCCTTTTCTCATATTAACTACACAGAGAAAGTCACAGTTAAGCTTGGATAACACCTAACCTAAATTAGTTACTAAATCAAAGGGGTAAAAGCTTAGATAACATGAAAAAAAAAAGTTTCCAAATCAAATCAAGATTCTAGAACCAATTCTCTTTTGTTCCACAACATTACCGAAGCTTAAATCGAGAAACACACTTACCGAAGGCATCCACTAATTAAATGGGCCATACCCAGTTAACAGAATAACTACATATAATGCAAACACATACACACACAAAAGAAATTGTAACATTAGAAAATAAAACGCTAAATTACGTGGAATTTTAACTTCCTGACAGTACAGTGGACTAAAGTCTACATTCATTTACCTCCTGTGAGCAATAATAAGCAGGTCATTTAACCATACAGGACTCCCAGGTTGTCCCTAAAAAAGACCCCTTTTCACAAACATATATATATATAGATATATAAAGACACACAGACACGCACTCCAGTTTAGAATGAAATTTATAAAGAAAGTCGAATGCCCTTAAACATTACACATCTCTGACACGGGCTGGATTGGCAGCAGTCCTCCCCCGAGCATCCCTGTCAATCTGCTTGTGTGGGACCTTGCCAGCTCTCTGACTATGGCTAATGTCTACAATCAAAGATGCCATAGTCGCCACACTTCCCTGTTTGATGCCACCACCACCTGACTGCCCAATATCTGTGGCTGCTGGAGAATGGTATATGTGGGCAAATTGACCGAGTGGGGTATTGTGTCAAATGCCTTGGTCAGGTCAAGGTAGGCAGTGTGAACGATTTTGCCATCATCCAATGCTTTAGTGACCTTCTCAAAGAAGTCCACCAGGTTGAGTAGGCATGATCAGCGGGGACATTGGGAGTGTAGGTGGGATGTCAACCAATGGGACAGATTCAGCTCCAAACAACCCCACCTGTGCCTCACAATGACAACCATCGTCATCAGAGTCCGATGAGAAACTGACATCAGGTTGTGACAGGAACACACTCCAACACCCATGGTCACCTGTGAGGGACAACATGACTACATTAATTTCTGCATTATAATGTTTGCTGATAGACACAAACACACACATGTACATCTCTCTCTGATATACATATATTCTGGCCTTATTGTTTCCACCCTTCTACTAGACCTTTCTAAAGCCTTCGATACTATCTCTCATAGCCTGCTTTTAACTAAACTCTCTAAACTTAACCTATCCCCTTCTTCCTTGAATTGGTTCTCCAGCTACTTATCTAACCGATATCAAGCAGTAAAATGGAAAAAGGCCACCTCCTCATTTCTTAATACCCCAACCGGAGTCCCCCAAGGATCCATATTAGGTCCCCTTCTTTTTAATATATTTATAAATGATTTCCAGAACTCTATTCCTTTCTCAAATATCATCCAATATGCAGATGATTCAACTATCATCTGCTCTGCCACATCTACCCTGTACTCCTAAAACTTACTCAAGAAGCTTTTTCAACCACTGAGCAATGGATGAAAAGAAACCACCTTGTATTAAATGCCTCTAAAACCAAACTAATGGTATTTACTCCCTCTAAAACTACCTCATTCAACTTTAACTCCTTCACTATCACTAGCCAAAACAATATACCTCTGGAACTGGTATCAGAGACCAAATTACTTGGGGTTCAAATTGACAACCAGCTTAAATTCCATTCCCACTTACAACTAAACATCAAAAAGACCCATCAAAAACTAGGCATCCTCTACCGACAAAATAACTACCTTAGGCGTACCACTAAAGTAAGACTCTCTACTTCCTTTCTTATGCCCTCCCTTCTCTATGGAACTCCTCTTCTCACTAACCTACAATCCTCTCTTAAATCTCAACTTTCCTCCTGCTACAACAAAATTGCCAAATTTGCTACCAGCCAAAAGTCATCCTCCCATCACTGCCCTTCTCTCCAAAAACTAAAATGGCTAGAACTACCAAATCAACTCATATATATACAACTAACTCTTGTACATAAGCTCATTTTTAACCCCACCCTCTGTCCTTCACTCTCTTCTACCTTTAAGATGTACCTTCCTGATCGAGTACTAAGGTCCAATAATCAAAATCTAATAGAAGTGCACAAACCATCCCGTCCACCAGGCAAAAATCTTCTATCTTATGGTTTTGCACGTCTCTGGAACTCCCTACCACCTTCCATTCGTACTACTTCTAACCATTACTCTTTTAAAAAATCTCTTCACTCACACCTAATATGCCAATGG